>NC_134595.1:39267954-39582954 GCF_037038515.1 Microtus pennsylvanicus | reverse complement strand
AGGAGGAAAAAGGTGCCCGCTGGGGTGTGCATTTGTCTGAAATAGATTTCACACATTTCTAACAACTGGTCCGGTATCAGATGGTGTAGTAATAGGAGCGGCAGGGCTGCGTCCCCGGCACCCGGCCGCCCCCACGGCTAGCTTTACCCGAAATAATTACACGGACACTGTATTCTTTTAATCACTGCTTGGCCCTTTAGCTCTAGCCCTTACTGGCTAATTCTGATATCCCGATCAACCCATCTCTAATAATCTGTGAGCACCGGTCTTACCGGGAAGATTCTAGCCTAAGTCCATCCTGGGTCGGGGCTGGGGCATGGCGTCTCTCTGAGGCATCTGCTCTGGAGAGGAGAGCTGTGGAGTCTGAGCTCACTTCCTCTTCTTCCCAGCGTTCTGTTCTGTTTACTCCTCCCACCTATCTTCTAACCAATGAGGACCAAGCAGTTTCTTTTTATTTAACCAATGACCTTCCTCCATCAAGATGGGGCTAAAGTGCAGACTCTGATGGCTCCACCATGGACAGAGCCACGCCTGGCTGGGCCAGGATTGTCAGTGCACATTCTTATCACCCTATGGAAGCTTTCGTCTCTAGGGCTCCTCTTCTGCCCTTTTCCTAACTTAGCTATAGTGAATCAATCTCATGTTTCTTCTTTCCACTATTAAAAAAAACCTAAAAATCAAAATTAGGATCTGGAACCATGACTTGGCAGGTATGAGCATTGACTGTTCTTTCAGAGAACCTGGCTTTGATTCCTAGCACCCTCATGGTAATCTCACAACTGTTCATAATTCCAGTTTCAGGGCATCCAGTGCCCTCTTCTGGCCTCCATGGGTTCCAAGAGTGTCGGTGATTGAGACACAGACACACATCCAAGCTAAACACCCATATACATAAAATAAAATAATACATTGAAAATGCATAAATAAAATTGAATCTAAATTCTTGGATTACTGATAGGCCCCTAATATATTCCTGACCACTTGATGTTACTTTTAATATTGATATTAACAATTTTAGGTTTTATCAATTTTGCTAGAGTTTATAATTCATTCTTTTAAATGTCATTTTTATTTTTTATTTTGTGTGTGTGTGTGTGTGTGTGTGTGTGTGTGTGTGTGTGTGTGTGATGTATATACATGGGCTTATGTATGAATAGCCATGATGATGGACAACTCTGTGGGATATTTCTCTCCTTCCATCTTTACATGCTTCCTAGGTATTAAACTCAGATTCCTTGGTTTGCATACCAAGAACCTTTACCCACTGAACCCCAGTCCTTTTTCCTTTCCAAGTGGGTGCTATGGTTTTGAATTCAGGTCCTCATGTTTGCAAAGCAAAGTACTCTTACCCAGTGAACTATCTTCCTAGCCCCAATTACTTTTTAAACAAAGTTCTTTTCTGCTAAATTTTGTATCGTAAGGGAAGGTGCAGTTGGGAGTGAATTGAGTAAAAGAAAATTTGATTTTTTTTTCTATTTATAAAAATATTTTCTTTTAAATTCCGCACAATGTGTTGCACCCCACCCATTCCTGAAAATTGGTTTGCTAGTTCTCCTACAGAGGCTCAGAAAGGAGGCCTAAAATCATTTACTTTCCTTATGTGCCACATCCAACTAAACTGTACTTCAAGCATCTGAGTGCTTATGTTTTTGGTATGAAGAACTACTCATCTAGAAGTCTTTTCTTTCATTTTGCTTTCTCCTTTAGTCCATGTGATAGACTGTAGGATGCGATGTTCTATTTATATTCTTTAGGCCTTAGGTGGGAATTTCATGATACTCAGTTCTATGTTGCTTCCAATGTTTTCAGTGAACATTCTCTGAATCATCTATATTTCTTCAAGGAAGCCTTGCTCAAGGCTCACCCTGTGCATGCTTCTTATAAGAGTTACACATACCTTTAAAAAATGAGTGTGATCACATATATAAGACCAGCCTGATTCACTTCCACCTGAAAATTGGTTCTCCTCTCCCCTTCCTAATTGTGTTTCTGCTGGTAAGAATGGCATGTTCATCATATTTATAGATTCGTCTAGTTTTCTCTGTTTTTGCTAGTACCAGTTCCTTGTGTATTTTGAATCTCTGTCATCAAGTGTATGAAAATTTTATTTATTATATTTCCCAAATATTTTACCTCTATTAATTATGGAAAGTCTTTCCTTAACACAAATATCCTAGCTTTTTTTTTGTTGGTTTTTTGAGACAGGGTTTCTCTGTAGCTTTGGTGCCTGTCCCGGAACTAGCTCTTGTAGACCAGGCTGGCCTCGAACTCACAGAGATCCGCCTATATCTGCCTCCCGAGTGCTGGGATTAAAGGCGTGTGCCACCACCGCCCGGCAATATCCTAGCTTTAATGTGTCTTGGAAATCTACCCTTAATCAGGTTGGCACAGGTTCTGGGGCTCAGGTCTTGCAGAACATCATATTATCCCCTCCACTGCAACATTTCCATCATAGAAACATTTGTCAAATATCTATAGAAATAATAAGTGTGAGCAAATCTAGACTTGTGTCTGCAGTCTTAGGTTAATCATTTCCCAGGGAAATAGAAGTGTGTGTAGAGGGGGGGAGGGAGAGAGAGAGAAAGGGACAGGGAAAGGAAGGGAGGGAGGGAGGGGGAGGGAGGAAGGGAGAGAGAGAGAGGCAGGGGGCAGAGAGAATCATATGAGAATTGACTGACATTTTAGTGGAGACTGGCCATTCCAAATTGACTACCTGGAGCAAAGAGGGAAGTAACAGCTTGTGCCTCAAGTCTGGAGATAGCCTTGGTAGAATTCTTTATTCCTCCAGGGAAGGCAGTCTCGACCGACTAAGCCCTTCTGTTCCTTAGATGAAGTCACTTGTGGAGAGAGGCGATCTGCTTTACTCAACCTGTTCATTTACCTTAATCTCATCTAAAGAATGCCCTCCAGCAGAAGCATCTAAAACAATGTTTGACCTGGCCATGTAGATCTAACCAAGTTAACACAGAAAACTGATGCTCACATGCCTGTTGGCAACTGTTAGAGTACTATATTGTCTTTCGGGTTCTAGTCTCTATGGGGGTCAAAAGTTAGCAAGTCTCTGTCACGGCAGTTAGCACCCTAAAATCCTCTATGGCTCCTAAGAATCATTCAGTTATGAAGTTGTTATTCTTCAAGGTCTCTCTAAAAGATATATATGTCTTTACCAAAGTTAATACGTGCAACTAATTAGGAAGTAACATAAATATTACATGTCTAAATCCTGGCATTGGAGAGAATGAAGCAGAAGAATTATTAGCCCAGTTTAAAGTTAGCCTGAACCACTTAACAAAAGCCTCACCATTTACCATTACCCCTGGCAAAATAAAAAAGTCCGCCAATGTTTACTAAGACATATGTATCATTCCCTCATCTTACAGAATATACAGGAAGTTCACTGCTGGATGATGAAGAGAAGAGAAAAGAAGAGAAGAGAAGAGAAGAAAGGGGAGGGGAGGGGAAGAAAGAGGAGAGGGGAGGAGAGAGAGAAGGGAGGAGAGGAGAGGGGAGGGGAGAAAAGAGGAGAGGGAGGGGAGAGAGGAGAAGAGAGGAGAGGGGAAGGGAGAGGAGGGGAGAGAGAAGAGGAGAGAAGAGGGGAGGAGAGAAAGGAGGGGGAGGTGATAAGAGAGGAGAGGAAAGGGGAGAAGAAAGAGGAGAAGGGAGGGGAGAAAAGGGGAGGGGAGAGAGGGGAGGGGAGATGAGAGGAGAGGGGAAGGGAGGTGAGAAGAGAGAGAAGAGAGGGAAGTGAGAGGGGAGGGGAGGAGAGAAAGGAAGGGAGAGGGGAGGGGAGAGGAGAGGGGAGAAGAGAGGAGAGGGAAGAGGAGACTCAGCAAGAAGAACTTTCATTTTCTTCTCTGAAATTCTTACAGAAAGCAAAAGGGAAATTCTTCCCCACTGTATTTGAAGCCCCTCTGCTAACAACCTGCCAAGATACTCTAAAGAGAGAATTTAAGTCAACTCCCAAGACAGCAGTGGCCAAAATTCGTGATATGATAAAATGTGGATTTAAACATTTTGAAGTAAATTTACCTTAATTAATCCTACTATGGGCACCCACACAATGTTTAACAATATCATAAAAATCTGTATTTACCAAAAGATGAAAAATTGAAGTAGTTTTCTCTATGTAGATGTGTATCCCTTTCTTCACTGGCGATTTCTTGAAACCACTCAGAGAACTGGATTCACAATTAGCCTCTTCCTCTTTCACATCAGCAAAGGCTGCTGAATTGCTTGCATGTTCTCCTAAATTCAGGAGTTCTCAACCTGCGGATTGCAACCCCCACAGGGGTCGCATATCAGATATTTACATTACAATTCATAACAGTGGAAAATTGCAGTTATGAAGTAGTAAACAGTAATTTTATGGTTGGGGGTCACTCCACATAAGGCACTGTATTAAAGGGTCACAGCACCAGGAAGGTTGAGAACCATTGTCCTAACTAATCTTCAGTTTTATTTTTTACTTTTTGAAGACCACACAGGCCCCTTCTAACTCATGACCTCCTTCTCGTCATCACATACATGCACACATAGATAGCTTAGACCAGCGGTTCTCAACCTTTCTGTTGCTGTGGCCCTGTAATACACTGCCTCTGTTGTAGTGACTCCCAGCCAGAAAATTATTTTGTTGTTACTTCGTAATTATAATTTTCTATAATTATGACTCATAATGTAAATACCTATGTTTTCTGATGGTCTTAGGCGACCCCTGTGAAGGGTCACTCAACCCACAAGTTGAGATCTGCTGTCTTAGGCAATTTTGTGTTCTTGCTGAACACAGAAACTTAAAATGTGTTCCGTTTTCAGTGCATTTATGTCCTTTCTAATGTGTTGGTTTTCTTAATGCCTACTTGTTTGCAACTTTTGAAAGTTTCCTTAACTTTTTAAGGACTCAAAGGCTGTGATTATGGCACAAGAGCCATAGGCGATCTTCAGGCAGCAAATGAAATGTCATAGAAACCGAATTTATTGCTAGAGAGTAGCTTGGGTACCAGGCAAATATACCATGTAGGATTTTTTTCATGACCTTAAATCAAAATCTTAAATTGTCTTTAGCTTGATGCTTTTCAAGTTGTGTGATTATCTTTATCCTTATATAATATCCTTCATCATTAGTGGTCTTTAAAGATGTTTTGGGCTTATTAATTCTTTATTGGGGGCAGGAGGGGGAGCTGTCCCAAGCATCACAGGAAACAGATCATGCTTATGGTCTCAGCTTTTAGATGCCACTTGAACTCTTCCTCCTGAGGTACGACAACTCAAAACCTACCCAGACCTTGACACATGCCCTTTGTTGTCATGGAGCAGAGCCACTCTCTCAGAGAAGGGCTGCAGTGTTCCTCATTCTCTGCCTTACAGAAATCAATTACTAACGGTTTTACAGGAAAATTCTCGTCAGAGAGCCATGCCATTCACATGAATTAAGTCTGAGTTCTTCGTTCTTAGAAATTACCTGTCAAAGGTCTCGAGGTTGTTTAAGGACATCGATTTGAATAAGCCATGTACTTACTGGCTTAATCCCACTAATACAGCCAAAACAGCTACCTCACACTAGTCCACAATCTCAAGGCTTGGCCCTAAAGCAGCTTAGACAGAAGCAGCTGTTGAAGCCGTGGCCATGTGCTTGTAAGACGCCAGATAGAAAAGCCATCTATTCTTCCTGACTCCTGGTGTGCTCTCTGACCCCCTGGTTAAAGGCCTCTTGGCCTATTACTAAATGATGTTTCACAGGAGAATGTAAATTTCAGTTTGACTGGAACTGTTTTGAAATGCTGACTTCGGCAAGGATTCCTGGAAAGATTGCTGTCATTAATGACTTGCATTTTGTCCGTCCACACTGGACTCTCCCCCAAGAAACCCTGGAGTGGGGTGGGATGGGGTGTGCTTTCTCTTTCTGGAACAGTTCTTTAGAATTTTCCTTTGAATGTCAGGACTGATATTTAAATACTCTTGTAATTTTTTTCTCTTTTACTTGGTTCATTTATCAAACATTTCTGGAACATTTCATATGTATAATATGGTTGCTCTTATTGTCATATTTCTGTAAGTACTTAGTAAAATAAAAATATACTATTCATGTCTCATATTTTTCTATGTGTCTTAAAAAATAAGTCAGCTCAAACAATAAATATGAAAAGGTTCTTATATTGTCACACATAATGAAACAGTCATAATATGTTGAAGAAGATTATGGCTATAACTCTGAAGAATATTCTGGCTTTAATCATTATAGAAGGTAATTGGATGACTTTCCAGTGTTACATAGAATCCCCCTCATTTATCAAGTCAATGTGATTATTCAGGATCGTAGTTAGGGTTCTATTGCTGTGATAAAACACCATGACCAAAAACAAGTTGGGGAGGAAAGGTTTTACTTGACTTATATTTCCACACTGTAGTTCTTCACTGAGGGAAGGTGAGAAAGCTCAAACAGGGGAAGAACCTGGAGACAGGACCTGATGCAGAGGCCATGGAGGGCTGCTGCTTACTGGCTTGCTCCTCATGACTTGCTCAACCTGTTCTATTAGAACCCATGACCACCAGCCCAGAAATGGCCCCACCCATAATAGCTGGGCCCTCCCCCATCAATCACTATGAAAATGTCTTACAGCTTAATCTTATGAAAGACATTTTCTCAATTGAGGTTCCTTCTTCTCAGGTGAATTTAATTGTGTCAAGTTGACTTAATACTAGCCAGCATATTTAGTTATATTTTTGTGTTTTTTTTAGAAAGTACTTCAGTCCAGATTATGATTTTTACATCAAATGTAATCAGGGAAGTTAGTCATGTATCCTTCTTCCTGGTGGAAAATTCTGGAAATCTGATCAGGAGTAAGGAGAACACTTCCACGTGTCTTTGTAGACCTTTTGGAAGGTGTAAGAGCACACTTTCCCTCTCCCTTTGAGAATATCCTCTAGCTCTGCCCTCCCCCTCCTCCTTGCCATGATGGGAAAGCTTGCTCACATGCAGACATCACTTAAAAAGGCATAAAGCATGCTTTCCTCTTGGCACCCAAAGAGCATTTGGTGACTTAAGTTTCTTATATACCAAGCCTCTGTGTGTGTAGGCCACTGGCCGATCGGTCTCCAATTCAACCTTATTTTCACAGAGTTTAGGTAACTCTTCCTCGCTGAAATCAACAGACTATACCAGGAGCAGGGTGCTAAGCTCATCTGCACAGTCATCCAACTTGTCCCCTATGACCAGATTCTAAACCACTGTCTGCCTCTGGACTCAGCAGATGTGGCCTTTCATGGATGTTCATGGCCGCCATCAGCTGAATGAGATGAGACTGGAGGAGGAGGAGGAGCAGAGAAGCGAGGCTGGCTCATTATAGATCCACCATTACAATCTGTTAAAGACTGCAATTGCTTCTTGTATTGCCCCTTTTCAACTCTTGACCCATCCTGCTGTCCTTCCTACATATTTCTACCTACTGAACTCAAAGAATCTACTCAAGCAAGCAAATTATCATTCTTAATTTGCTCAGGATACTCCCCTAAGACTCCCGTTTTCCACGAAAGGCACAGGAATCCTCTTTTAAGCATTCCTGGGGAGTATTATATGGCTTCCTCTTCCTGTTAGATCCATTTCTTCACTCACTAGAGTAGGTAACCAGATGTGCCTGTCACATGTGGATGGGGACAATTTGTAAGCAGGAGAGAAAAGGGAGAATAAAGCACAGAAAACAGTTCTCCTGTTTATTTGCACACATGCAGGTCTTGCACAGATACCTTAAAAGTCATGGTTTCCATTCTTAAAAATCTCCAAGGCTGTTGTGGTTGACCATGAGGTCAGCGGAAGGGCTAATTGCAGGAGCAGCTGTCGTCAGGCTGGCCACACTGAGCCGAAGAGTCAAGTACAAAGGCCTGACTTTCAAAACATTCCTCCAAGCACTTGTGGGAGTCACAGCAAAGCAGTAAGGACTTTAGAGATGGGCAAATCACAAACATGTTGATGTGTGATTTTTCCTTTGACATGGGAGATGGATACTTGTGATGAAGTACTGAATCCTTTTAGACGTATCTAACATTAATGCTCCATACCAGAAATTTAGCCAGAATGCTTATTTGTGCAAAATAAGTAAAATCAATGTGAGATACTTGAATCAAGGAGGCAAGCCTACTGATGACAGTGATACCACCTAAGATTTCTGCCACTGTAAATGGCCTTAGCTGCAAAGAGCCATGGTTATTTTATAGCTGCATATTTTATTCCCCATGTGTGCATAAATACTCTTGATTCTTGCTCCTAAATCAGGTAGTGAGACACTGTTAGCTTTATCTATTGATTTTCCTCAAAATTATGCATCTGAGAATGAAGTAAAGAGAGCTCAGAAAAATGTTGCTATCGCGTGGCGAAGTAGAATGTGTGGTAGTTATAACTATGGAACTATATATCTGCCTAGGCAGTGATGAGGAAATACTACGAAGAAACAATATCCTGGGCTCTAGGGATACTGATTTTTTTTATCTGAATTGTCTTCAATTTGATCAGCATTATTTCTCCTAAAACTGTTACATGGTGCCTTTCAGAAATGTTAGTCCCCTCTTCTTTTAGGAGGATCTGGAGAAAATGACCAGAAGAAAAGATGAAACTGCGCAGTTTCACAGATGAACAACATACTCATGCCTTGCTGACCAACATTCATTTGGTGATAAGTACAGTTGTTCTCAATGTAGCCATATTTCTGTGTCTGCAGAATAAGTAGCATGAATGTGAACATGTGCACATGTTTGTGCATGGCACTTAAATTGTTTTCATATGTTTCAACTTGCATAATTGATGTGGAAGGATCTGGTGCACTGTGAGTATTGCCATCCCTAGGCCAGTGAGGCATAGACTGTATAAGAAAGAGGACTGAGCAAGTCAGAAGGAGCATGCTAATATGCAGTATTCCTCCGTGTTCTCTACTTCAGGTTCTTGCCTTAGCTTCCCTTGCTAATGGACTGTAGCCTGGAAGATGAAATAAGCCCTTTCCTCAACTTGACTTAGCTGTTTTTGGTTGTGGTGTTTGTTTAAGCAACAGAAGACAACTTAACACAGAATGCCTTAGTCAATAAATACCTATGCTTTCCCCACTGACTGCCTGGAGCTACAAGGGAAGAGGGTCATTTGTTCCACAAAAATTTTCTACTCCTACATCCTCTAGCCCATAGATAGTGCTTTGTTCTAACTGTTCTAACAAATGTTAACCCCCAGTTAATCTGTGAATTGAAACCAGGCCTCCATTCCCAGAACATATGGCTTAAAGATGATGTATGCAATTAGGGCCAGGTGGGAGAAAGAATCACACGTAGACTATCATCATTACTAATGTAGGTATTAGTGTTAATATTTGCTACTAGCGTCCACTTTATGAGTGCTGATTCTGCTGTCCCTATTTTGATTGTCATTCTGAATTTTTCATATGCATCGCTTTTCCTGATCTTTGGTAGTTAGCCACTCCTTCATGACTCCATTCTGGGCAAGGTCTGTTGGTCTTTACATACAACTCCTCAAGTGAGACCAACTAGCCTCTGACCTCCTTATTGCGTATTTATGAGCACCTTCTATAGGGGAAGCAATTAGCAACAGTCCTATGAAGGCAAGAGCCAGAGCTAGCACATAGGACTTCAGCATTTTGACAGCAGTCCTTCATTATCCATTGACTTGACCTGACATGCCCTCCATTTCCCTGCTCTGTGAAGTTTCTTGTTCAGTATCACCATCACCCAGTATGTTGTACAACTCTCTAGCAAGGGCATCTTTCCGTATCCCTCTGACCAGGTGAGCTGCAGAGAGAGGTCACAGAGACATGCAGTGCATGAGCAGTGATCATGAGGGTTCAAGCCATTGCCCTCAGTGGAATGATTACCCAGGGACCTGAAGAAGTCACTGAAATTTAGAGAGTGGATAAGAGAAAGCCAAGGGGTTCCTTGGGCCACTGACATTTGTTTCACATTCAACAATGTGATGTCAAGCATTAAGTCAATGCTCTGCTCATGAATAGCAAGAATCCTAAAAGACTGGTTATCTTTAGAGAGGCCAGAAAGCTGCCAGGGAACTAAGTCTGGGTGTGGTCTTGGGCCATGAGTAACATGGTTCCTTCTATCCTTCAGGGAGGGCATATGTTCCTCTATTTTTCTTTAAAAAGAACTGCAAAAAAAAAAAAACAAAACAAAACTAAAAAACCATCACTTTTAGTTTGATCTCTAAATTGCAAAAATTTGTTCCTCCTTAAAATAATACTTTTTACTTCTAGCTACCGAGTAAAAATACACACATTATGAAGTGTGCAAAACATCACATGCTACTGTTCTGGAGCTAGACTGTCTTTTGTGTATGTTTTATTATCTTTTCAAATCCATAGACCTTAGTCTAAAGCTCTTCATGTAGAGTTCAACTAATGGGCAAATATATATGATAATTAGTCTATGTACAGCAAATGAACATGGCTCTAAAACATTTACACTTCCTAAGTTATTAGAGCCCATGGTGTCCACTATAAGCTAATGCGTAGTTATTTACACAGTAGGGTATTTGGTTAGTATTGGACATTTGTTTTATGTTTTATGACCTCGAAATGCCCAGTATGGAACCAACTCATCACAACTCCTTAACTTGCTTTTATATTTCAAATATTTATAGTAGGCTTTGTGTGGGTGTTTATAACATCAGGACGGTGAAGTAGAAGGAGTTCTGACAAACATGTTCGCGGAGGCAGTTGGGAAAATCCTTACAGTCTAAACTTGGGCATCATATATCTTCCATCCTGGAAATGTGAAAAGGGTTGTCGTTGTTCACATTAAGGGCACAGCTTTTCCTGGAGGGAAGACATTTGCTGTGTTTCTCAGAAAAGTTCCTAACTGTAATGAAAGAGTCAAAGGACTTGGCTTGGGTTTGTCATGATGGGTTGGGGCAGCCATAGACTTCCATATAGACTGTGAAAGGGAGACGCCACGGCTTCCGGAAACATAGACTTCCATATAGACTGTGAAAGGCAGACGGCACGGCTTCCGGAAACATAGACTTCCATATAGACTGTGAAAGGCAGACGGCACGGCTTCCGGAAATGCAGTTGTTTCCCCGGATTCAGTGTGCCACAGCCTCCCATTAATAGACCCAGTCTTATGCTTATTTAATTTTTTAAGTTTAAAATTTTATTTTAATTATGTGTATGCTTGTGTGATGGGGATTGTACACATGAGTGTGGGTACCCATGGAAGCCAGAGGTGTGGGAGCCCCTGGAGCTGGAGTTACATTGATGGTGACCTCTGGACATGGTTGCTGAGAACTGAATTTATGTCCTCCAGGAGAAGAGTAAATGTTTGAAATGTTCTTCCTTTCTTTTTTCTTTCTTTCTTTCTTTCTTTCTTTCTTTCTTTCTTTCTTTCTTTCTTTCCTTCTTCCTTCCTTTTTTCCTTCTTTTCATTTTCTTTTTTCTTTTTTTGGTTTTTCAAGATATGGTTTCTCTGTGTAGCTTTGGAGCCTATCCTGGAACTCTGTAGACCAGGCTGGCCTCAAACTCACAGAGTAAATGTTCTTAACTGCTGAGCTATCCCTCTCGCCCTGAAAAGCCCAATCTTTCTTTTATGTGTGGTATAATTCTTAAAATGCTTCATCATAGATCACCAAGATGACTTGCGTAGTTGTTTCAACAGGTTGAACTTAATTCAGATAATTTTTAAAAAGTAATATAAGTGCATGTATCACAGGATTCAGCAATTGCACTCTTCAGCATTCATGTTAGGAAGGTGAAAACTTACATACACCCGCGAACCATTGTTGGAAGGCTTATAGTACCTCTATCCATAACTGATAAAAGCTGGATAGTGGACCAATTTGTCTGTCTACTACTGGACATACAAATGTACTCAGTTACATCAATCAATTGGGAAAGTATGTAACAAGATAGTGACACACACAAAAATTTGAATGACTCTCAAAGACATCATGCTGACATACAGGCCTCTCTCTCAAGATATTTCATATTCATATGCATTGATGTTTTGCCATAGGTGCTGGGTTTCCTGAAACTGAAGATAAAGACAGGTGTGACCTGCCATGTGGATTCCCAATGAATTGAACCTGGGTCCTCTGGAAGAGCAATCAGTGTTCTTAACTGCTGAACCATCTCTCCAGTCCCATAGAGGCTCTTCTTAAAGACTGTATTTGCCCTCCACTTAGATGAGACATTCTGGGTAAGGGCTGGCAATGCCAGTGGAGGACAGCTCGGGCTGACCTGCATTTGCAAAGGGTTGCGTTAGGGGTGGGTTTGAACTACAAAGGAAGGTATTCCAGGAGAATTTGAAATGATGAAATTGTTTTCTGTCCTGTTTGTGGTGAATATTCCATATGCTTTATCCAGCTGTTAAAAATCAACAGAACTGTGTGAACTTTGGTTTCACTCCATATTAATTTAATAATTAACTTGAGCAATGCATAAATGAATAAATAGATGTAGCGGGGTAATAGTACTCGGTGGTCCATTAATTACCCAGGAAAGTCTCAAAGCATGAATATAATCACTAAGGTCTCAGTTTTAGCATTTTTAATGGCAATCTTTTTCTGTGAACTAACATGTTTTAAATGTGGAAACACTGAGGTGACCTGAACTCCCTGTACTTACCTGTCTGGTAATAAAGATAGTAGCCACAACAGAGAGCTTCAGTGCAGGGAAATGATAGTGCCAGCTGCCCAGCCACTCATGCCCTCAGTCACAGTCCTACCAGACCGAGAGAGATCTCACCCTTACCTCTACCTAGATATTTTCATCTAAGGAAAACCTGGTCTACATTGCCCCCACAGACACATATACAGACCACACCGCCCTCATTTCCCCACTGCCATCAGATGCAACTTATTTGCGAAGGCTTAGAAACTCAGGTGTCTAAGGAAATTTATTATCTCCTTTATTATACACATTGATGAGCTCTGTCTGCAGAATATTGCAAACGGTTATGAAATATTGTAGAAGCATGCACACACATGCGCAAAGCAGCCCTGCCCTTAGGAAAACAGTGACTGCTTAGAAGTCCAGCATTTTTGCTTCCCAATGAACAGCATCCGGGTCTTTGTCCTTGACTTTCTTCCATCCCCTGGCAATCATTGCCCTGGCCCACTGATCTAATCTGTTCATTCAGTGATTGCATCTGGGCAGTGCCTGGCTCTCAGATCTATATTTACCATCTTGGCCTCTCTCCTGGGTTTCAAGATTGGATTTCTAACTCCTGTTGGAGTTAGATTATCTGAGTTGTGATCACTAAGGCATCTCCGGGAACTGGGCTCCTTCATTTTCCCTTGCAAAGCTCTTTTTTTTCTTTCTGACTCCCCAGTTCTGTTACTGGTACTGCCTGATGTGTGTGCGTGGAAATACAGGCCCAATTCTTAATGTCACCATCCTTTCCCATCGCCTAGGACTATGAAGCAAGTCTTTGTCCTGTTACCGCTGATTAAAACTACAGACGTCATCTCGCGATAGTTCTCTTCGCCACTGTCCCCTACGTGCACACAGCTGTCACTTTGATCCTGAAGGCAGTCCCTGTCTGATAAATCCACAAAGTCTGTGATAATAATCCCCCCGAGGGCTTCAGAACAACTTCACTCAGTGCCTTTAGCCTAGCAGGGGCTTTTAAGTCGAGGTAACATTCTCAAGTCTGCAGCCACGTTGGAAGGGTTTGTTTTATTAGATATCCCTTAAAATATAATGAGATGGCCTCTCTTCAGAATGGTCTACAGGTGCCTCGTATTTCCTCAGTTCTGGCTCGAAAGCCTCCCCATACTCCTGCCTGTCCTGAGTGATTTTAGACCCCTTTGAGCTGACATAGCACAATTGTTACTGCTCTTTCGAAGCGTGTTGCTTTCCGGCATTCATTACGAGTATTTATGGTCTGTTATTTCCAGGGAGAGCAAGATCTATGTCCAAGCCAAAGTGCTCAAGTGCGCCCTAAATTACCGACTTCTTAATATAAATTTTCTGCCAAAAGAAATTGAATCAGATCAGTATGATTTTATCCAGATAAGCCTCATTATCATTCTCTAGCCGCTTCTGATCCCTTAGCTGCATCTGAGCCCTTGCTGGTTGCCAGCAGCCACAGTAACCCATGACCAATGTAGCCGGCAGCTAAATAACACTTGCTGATACTTCAAGACGATGTTGGAAGATGGCCTGAGACAGAGCTCCATGTGAGATCCTATCCCTGACCTTAGCTGCTTTGCCGCCTTTGGATCGCCTACGCTGTTTTACTTGTCAGCTCCGAGCCCCGCTATGCAGAGCCTGTGATCCAATGATTTCAGTGCACAGCTCTTGAAAGCGAAAACAGCCCCGTCGTGGGGAAGAGTGTCATAAGCAGTGCGTGAAAGGGAGCCAGCAACAGTAATGACAGTCAGGAGTTTCTAGATGTCATGTGGACATTTCAGGATAATGTCATTACTTTAGGTCCTTGGTTCTGGGGTCCGTCTCTTAGAAGCTGAGTCTGCTCTGATAGTAAGTGAAAACTTATCTTAAGATGCCTTTCCAAGTAAAGACTTGTACTGAGAAAAGTTACCTCTGGAGACAACGTATGGATTCTGTTGTTACTTGTATATCTAAACATGGTGAATGGTTTCCAAATATGCTTCCCTTTGTTCTCATTTTCAAACACAGGCAAACTCCCGTACTTAAGGTTTGCCATCCCCTCCTCATCTCCTAAATGGAAGTCCCATTGATTTTGAAAATTCAGGTTTTCAGTTTTATGCATAATTTGAGTCAGGGCCTGGGGTTATTAATTAATTTATTTACTTGCCAAATTGTAGAAAACCCGGAGCCTCCAGAAACACTCTGAAAGGCCCCTGCTTGTCTCAGTAGAGTGCCAAAATGTCAGCATTTCTTCTAGAAATCCAGCCACTACATACCGGTGAACAGACCCGCTGAAACACTGAGAGTCATGCTTCATTTATGATGGAGAGCTTAGAAATGGATCTAATATCCAGGGATGGATGCTCTTCTCCCCCTAACCTTAGGAGTATCCCTCTGCAGGACTGTGAGCCTAATGGTCCCAGGGAACTCAGAGAGGAAGAGGATTCATTGTGGCACACTGGCAATTAGAGAAGTTGATGGAGTGAGGCAAGAAACTTGTGCAGAACCACACCCCGCCCACAAAGAGGCTGGGGCCTGGCCGCCTTCTCCTCTCACTCCTGCCCATGATCTGCACCCTAAGGCTCCATTGTCCGTGGGAGTCATTTTGCCCTTCCGGAGGGAAGCAGAAAGTTCGCTGAGCTATTTTATGTTGTCTTTCTCTCTCCTAATGAATGCCACACACATGACTTAAATATGCGTGATACTCCAATGAGTGATTAAGTCTTGAGCCAAGGAGATCCCTGGGAAGATGGAGTCAATAGATCTGGCATACAAACAATGCCTTCTAGTTTCTGGAGAGTTCGTGTTTGAAACATAGAATCCATAGGTTTCTTGCAGCTCAGGCTGGCCGCTCCACCCTAGGCCTTTCTGTCACGCTCCAACTGGTGAATCTTGCAGATGTCACTTGTCCCTTCTAGTATTCTGAGCGCTGGGGATCTAAACTGCCAAATGGCTGCTGTCTTCTGGGCCTTCGTCTCTGGGTGATGGAAAACCAGCCATGTGATAAAAATAGGGGAGGGGTTGGGTTGGGGAGACATAACTATGCTTGATTGAACTTTAAAATGTTTCCACACTTCTTCGCCGTAGCACTTAGGTTCAAGGTCCCTTTACTCAACACCTGCCCCAAATGAGCCACCCAGGGAGCACCTGAACTTGAGTTTGCACCATAGGCACAGATGTTTTTCTTGGCGCCAAGCCACCGGGAAAGCTTAATTCCTTTCAACAAGCCTTTATTGAGCAACTATAATGTGCTGAGCGCATATTCTATCATTAAACGCAGCCTGGCTAAGGCAGCATTTCGTTTGCCTCAGTGGGGATTTCAGAAAATCTGAAAATGTTCCCAGAATTACGAATGAACATCAAAGAAGCAGGGCTACAAGGCGCCATTTCCTGGCAAAATGTTAAAGGCATTCTGTCACTTGACAGCAGACCCTGTCCGCTCAGAAGCCAAGGTCTTTTCCTTCGGACAGCGAGGAAACTCCCAGATATTTTCTACAAACATCCTTCCTTGGGATCACCAACGTGTTACCCTCTTGCGGCTAACCATTCAATATTTGAAAACGCAGAGAGCAGGGAGTGAGCTGCCCAGCTTCAGAAACAGAGCTGGAGGGGTTGGAAGAGATGGAGAAGACACACAGTAAAACTGTTCCATCTTCCTGAGCACAAAGCTTTGGTCCCGCGTTACTGCGTGTTGGTGGCAATTGTAGCTTAACAGGTTGTAGAGGGAAAGAGCAGGAAAGTAGGGTCAGATTTACGGGGGCTACAACCGTGCTTACGTCAAGCATCCCCAAATGGTTGAGAGAAGAACAACCTTGGCTTTCTAAGATGAAAATAAAGGCAACAATTTCCACTAATTCTGAACAGAATGTGCACTTCCCCCTGCACAAAGATAAAGTTGAAGAACGTGGACATGAGCTTGGATGGAGACTCACTGGGTTCAAACCAGGGAATAAACTCCTACCTAGCTGAACCCACAGATGTGTCCGAAGCAATTTTTTCCCCTATGTCTTGCTGTGATGTGGAGTGGTGATGTTAACTAAGGCGTGGACTACTATGAAGATTTAAAGATGGTAATGAACACAGGAACTTAATGCTGGCATATGCTAAGTGCTCAAGAAATGTTAATTACTATCATTTTTATGCAGATGTGCTAAGAAATTAATTTTAGTAACAGACCTAGCCAGTTGGGAATCAGAAACCATCTACTAGACTCGGCGTCAATTCAAACACTCTTGTATCCAAGTCAGACCCTGGACCCTTATCAAAGAGTTACTGCAAAAGTCCATGGAGGTTTTTAATCACCTCTAAATTCCTTAATGACACCCATCTTTTCCCATCCTCTGTCTCTTCTTCCCTCACACCTCCCTCCCTCTCCCTTTCCCTTCCTTCCTTTCTTCATTTCTCCAAGATGTGACTTTCAATTTGGAGGGGGGAAGCATTTTTTCCAAAGTCATCAACTTAATTAAAAGACAGTTTGACATTTCCAGGGCAGAGAAGATGCTCCGTGACATATGAGTACTCGCTTCACAAGCATGACGACCTGAGTTTGGATATCCAAGACAGGTGCAGTGAGTATGTAACCTAGTGCTGTGGGAGGGGTGAGGAGCCCTAAACAAGTGAGTCTCTGCAGCTCTCTGGCAGGCTAGTCTCACTGAACTGATGAACTTCACATTTAGTGAAAGACCCTATCTCAAAACATTAGGTGCAGAGCAATAGAGAAAGACATCCGGTATCCACCTCTGGCCTCCACAAGAGCCTGCACACACATGCACACATACCACACACACAGCCATGGGAATAAATACATATGCATACACCATACATATGAGATAGACTGATGAGATGAGATAGATGATAGACAGACAGACAGACAGATAATAAGTGAATAGACAGACTAGATAGATGGATAGATAGATGGGTAGATAGATAGGTACAGATAGATAAGAGGAGATGAAATAGATAGATAGATGATAGATGATAGATAGATAGATAGATAGATAGATAGATAGATAGATAGATAGAGACAGATAATTCTAAATTTTACTAACTTTGAGGTTCTTATTCAGGTATTATCACATGAGTCACAAAAGAATCTAATTCCCTCTTATATTCGAGAATTTTGTTGAAATAGTAATATCCACCCACGCCCTACTAGGCAAAGTTAAACACCTACCCTGTAAAATGTTTCCCCATAAATGCGCTATGTGGCTGTAGTTCTTCCTTTTCCTCTGGGGACTATAGCTTCCTAGTTATTTATCTGCTACTAATGCATTTTAAACAAACACCTTCTTTTGTATCCTATCAGTAGTTACTATGTAGAAATTCACGGTGAATTAGTAAATAGCATAGACCAAAACAACCAAGTTGTTGAAACAATTTCCTCTGTTTTTAAGAACAAAGAAGCACTGAATCCAGAGGAATAAATGGCCATAGCTATTTTTTTAATAGTCTTTGTTCATTCCCCCTTAATAGGCACATAGCTGTATGTTATTGTAACATATGAAATTATGCATTTAAAAGGCTCAGAAACCAAATCTTTTAAGATTTCTATGTGGGACACTTCAATACTTTTTTTTAGATTAACTCCTCTTGAACTTTCCCTCATGCATATGTGTATTTAAGAAACACTTGGCTCACAGCCCTTGCATGGCGAGTGTTTACATTTCACGTTGCCACCTGAGATGAGAAGACGTGGAGACCCGACTCTACCTGGTGAGTGCAAACATAGTTTACAGGCTGCAAAGCACAAATGCCCGTCGGCCTGCTTCCTCCTTGGGCTTTTCCAAGTTAAAGCAGGGATTCAAGGCAGTGGCTGCCTTCTGCCTCCACCCTCTTCATGCTCTGATCTTAATAACCATGGCACAATTTCCCTTCCTCACTCCTTTCAGAAGAGTTAACAGAGTTTAAGATAAGACTTCAGGCATCCAGATTTCAGAGCCAGAGCTGACTTCACCCAGGTCTGAGGACTGTGGTCTGTTCTCTGTCCTTGAGAGTTCAAGAAAGCTTGCAGCTTGCCTCAAAGCCTCATCCATTCATGCTCAGAGCACACGAAATGTCCAGGGTCCGATGCAAAATGATTCATTCGGGTGCCTGGCTGTGGATGTTCTGCCCATTGGTTTTTTTCTTGTAGGTACACATGATGAAAATAGATTTCAAAGGATAAAGGCGGAGGTAGAGCTCTCTCCAAGAAAAGGAAATCCACTTTCCCCTTTGGATGTTCAGAGAGAATTTGATTAGTTCAGCTAGCCTGCTGAGCAAGGACTGCTTGACCTGGCACTTCCTTCCCAGAGACTGACTCCACGGGAGTTGTAAATGCTGGCCTAGTTTGATCAATGAGCGTTTGATAACCATCTATTCCATGGGAAGAGCAAGCGGGACTGTAGGAAAAGAAACCAATGCAAACATTCAGAAGTGCCTTACTGAGCACAAATAGCGTAAGGACATCGACTGGACACAGCTTGCTCAGCTTTGTGTCACTTGAACAATTCCTGCTACCTGAGATAGGAGATCCTCTGTGACAAGATTTATTGGACAAATGAACCATTGAATTGATATAAGAAGGCAAGATACAGGAGAAATAAAAATCAATGGCTGTGGAAGGGGCAATGAAATGATCACTCTTGGTAACATGGAGGCCACCAGGACATCCTGGTTATTGGGAGCTACTTTGAAGTTTAACTTTAAATATGAAGACAAGGTATTTGAACAAAGGGGAGGATGCGATAAAGTTGTAGATTTGAAAGAAAGATATCATTTAAAATAATTAGAGAATAGAGACACTGCTAGAGGCAAGGATGGGAGGGGCCTGTGATCTTGATTGCAGTCTTTGACTAAAGTAGTGACAGATTTTTACTAAATTGAATATTTTTTTAAATGACAATTGATCCAGTAAAGACAGAGCACAGGGAAAAATGAGAGACGCTCTCATAACCCAACTTAGAAATGTGAAGGTCTTAAAATAAGTATAAAATTTGGCAGTATAATTTACACATAATACAATTTTCAAGGCAAGTTATGGGTCTAGGAATTATGAAACTAGACAACAATAAACCACAATGTCAAGAACTCCAGTATTCTTGTGTAGCAAGAATGTTCCACAGAGTTCTTGTATATAAACCATCAGCCCCTGGTGGAAGTCCTTACTATTTCCTTCTTGGATGATGAATTCTAGGATGTTTAAGAACATTTCCAAAGAAATAGTTGGTAAAATTTGGAAATTGTATTTAACTTTGTTTGCTTAAATATCATGTGAGTTTGCTCCTCAGAAGATGATGTAAGTAGATGGAAGTCAGAACACGGGAAACTCGTGTGGATGGCGGGGAGAACAGTTCAGGGTTAAAATTTTAAATGTGAATATAAGTTGCCCACTGAACATTGATATGGAGTGTCTCAGCATGCAATTAGAAATCTATTCTATATCCTCATCTATCTATCTATCTATCTATCTATCTATCTATCTATCTATCTATCATCTATCTATCTATCTATCTATCTATCTATCTATCTATCTATCATCTATCTACTTATAAGTAAGAATATCTAAGGATACAGAATAGATTTTTGCTCTTGATTTCGAGATAGATAAGTAGGTCGATAGATGATAGATAGATAGATAGATAGATAGATAGATAGATAGATAGATAGACAGACATTCATACATCTTCTGAAAAGTATGAAAGTTGTCCCTTTGAGTATGGTTTAAACTTTTCAGGAAGAAAGAATAAGGCGTAAGTAGATAGCTTGAGAGAAAATTTGTGTGGATGCTTCAGTCAAGGAGCGAAACAGGAACCGAATCAAACTAAAGGGGATGACGAAAAAGATAAGCAAGAGGTGAAGCAAACAAGAATCTGGTCCTCATTCCAAGAACTTTATGTTTCACAGTGTCAGGTGCTCCTGGACATGAGCTCCCGCTGAAGTTCAAGTGGGGGCTGTCTGTGCACCATTGATGGGTTTGTGATCTGCTGTTTCATGGAATGGTAGAAAAGAACCTGAGTTTCAGAAAACAGGAATTATGTAATAGAAATAGAGAGTGAATACAGAAAGTGTGAGAGAGTCTGCTTAGAGATTGTAGCTCTTCAATGCTTGTTACTGACACCAAGTGTTTCAAATGTTTCTCTCTCTTTCTCCCTCTCCCTCCTCCCTCTCTCCTTCTCTCTTTCCCCTTTCCTCCCTCTCTTTCTCTCTCTCTCTCTCTCTCTCTCTCTCTCTCTCTCTCTCTCTCTCTCTCTCTCCTCTCCACCCTCTTTGGCTGATATAGCACTGTGAGTAGTGGGCATTTGGGACTGCAAGAACATCTGGATGTTTTGGAGCTCCAAATACCAAGCCAAATCTTTAAGAGGAATCTCAGTTCTCTACCATTTTTTTTAAATTGTGGTTATTTTTTTTTACTCATATTAAACATATTTTGAGACTTGGTGGCCAGCATTTTTACACAGAAAGGAATTCAATTATTGACATGCATGGAGGGGGTGTAACATTGGGTTCTGGACATCAGCCAATGAAATTAGTCATTTTGAAGGGTGACTGAGGGTATTCTTGGCCCCAGGGTTGCAAAAGTAGTTGTGTGTGCAAACAGGCTGCTGAACTCATTTTGAATTCATGGAGTAGAAAAATAATAACAATAGCTCTTGCGAACATTTATTGAATTCTTACTATGAACCATGCAATCAAAGTTATTTACATTGTTTAATCTACAGGACAACTTTGTATGTTAGGAACTTTGATTAAAAATTTATTGTTAAGGGGAAAATCTAGCTTAGAGAATCCAAGCAAGTTACACGAAGTCACAGAGACCAAGTACAGCGAAGCTGAGATTTGAATCACAGATCCAGTCTGATTGACCCTAAGCCCCCCTCCTTAATGCTGTGCCTTCAAAGCAGATATACAAAGCCTGTGCTCCCCAAAAGGAGAAAATGGAAGTCACACCGGAGGAAGTATATTTCTTTCTTTTTTCTTTTGTGTCCCTACCCAGAGCCCAGAGAGTCATGTGTGCATGGGACGGTGTGTAGTCTCGTTACCTTTCAAGGTCACCTCCTCTTGTCTTCCTTGGCATCTCCTACCCTCCATGAGAGTAGTATAAGGGTCTACCATGCAGCCATCCAGGAGTGAGCTCTTGTGAATCGTCGTGGGAGGTATATAAACTGTTTTATGTTCTCTGCAGGAAAGAACACCCCTGAACCCTGTGGCGATTAAGGGACACATGGCAGACAGGTAAAGGAATTCAAGGAGGAGGAGAGAATCCTTGTAAACAAGCAGGGATCCACATGAGGTCCCAGAATGCAATTAAACATGAAGAGCTCCTTTGGAACTGACACAGGATTACAAACCTGAACACTAAAATGTCAGGTTCACATTGTATTTCTGGTTGCAGATATGACAGGATCCAATTGGTGTCTTGCTAAAATGATACCACGTGTGGATTCCTGCTTGTTTACAAGGATTCGTCTTCTAAAGACAGAGCTATCACAATACTTCAGCAATTCTAAGTATTGATTTGGGAGTGAGTATTAAGAGTTTATGGTGCTCTTTGTTTCATTCAGTCAGAACAAAATTCTCTAAGTTAGAAATCAATTTAATAAAAATAAAAGAGCATGAAGATATATGTCTGTAACTTGCTGTGAATATAATGCATTATATATGTATATATATATACATAGTGTTCAAGTTGCCTAATAAAATTATATTTGCTGAGAATTTTAACATATGCCTACCCATAACTAATACCATCAATGTGAGGCCATAGATGGAAAACACCACCTCTTTGTAAGTCCTTTATACTGAGCTAAAACTTCAGAAGCAACTACATACTGAGAAAATTTGTATTTAAAGAGTATTTCAAGAGTTAGAGACACTACCCCTCATATGTATATCAGAATGACAGTCTTACCCCAAATAAAGTCATCTCGCCCATCTGCAATAATATTTTCATTTTCCCAGGCCAAGCTCACAGACCAAACCATTCAGCGGTTGTATGCACTCAGCAGCCTTCATGACCTGGAAGGGGCAGGGTGCTTGTGGAATCACCCTGGAATCAACTCATCTTCATATGTCAAAGACTTCTTATTGAGAAGTACTCCAAATGTTTGGAGCTATTTTAAGATCAGTTTTCTTCTGGAAGTTTAAATGTAAACTTCAAACAAATGCTTTCTGGATAATTTTGAACTGCTTTAACTAACTTAAAGTTCACCTCATGTTCAGACTCAAACTAAAATGGATTTTTTTCTTTGGTAACTTTTTTATACTTTTGAAGAGCTACCCTCTTCATAACTCTATTTTTTTCCAGTTCTTCCTCTGATATCATTTGATAGGTTTGCTCAAGTAAGGTCACATAGATGATGGATTGAATTTTTCATTTCTTTCCATTCTAAGAAATCTTTGAGTTGCTTTATAAAGAAAAGATATTCTGTAGTAAACTAGCATGAAAATAGTGGTGGAGTGGAGATTTGTTCTATTATTCTGCCTTATATCGTATTTTAAGATGGGCCAGGCTAATCATTCTTTATTTGGCCTGGGTGATCCTTGGTCTTTCCAGAATCTTCCACTGGTATTGGCAGTAAGAGTATCTTTTATGACTTTCAAGGAAAGAGTTATCTCTCTAACAGGATACTCTAAAATTGTTGTTCCCATGATAAAATATTTTCTAATTTGTTTATTGTAAGAACTATATAATAAATCAAGTATGGTAGTGCATTCTTGTAACACTATCACTTGGAGGCTGAGGCAGGAAGATCATGGTTATAGACCAGGTAAAGGGCTGATGTTTCAAAATGAAAATCAGAAGCTCTGCCGCCACCATCCCCACACACATTTTAGCAAAGCCACACAAAACACACAAGGGTATCATTCGGGAGGGAGGAAGGCTACATGGTTTTAAGAGGCCCAAAGGAAGTGGCAGTCTGGCCAGTGGATAACCATGTCCTGTTTCTATTCCATGCATCACCTCAGCCTTCAACGTGTGTTTAGGGCCAGCCAGGGACACAGCATAAGTGAGATTTCCCTTTGGGAAAGCATCGCTCCAGGACACGTGTGTTGTTCTGGTTCACGGTTCCAAGGATGCTCTGCTCTGACTCCACCACCTATCTTCCCGTCCATTATCATTTCTCTTCTCCCTCCACTCCCTTTCATTCACATCCAATATGAACACCTAAATAGCCTAGAACTTCTGGACCTTTATGAGAAGTTAGTTTTCCAGTTCGTAAATTCTGATCAAATATAACTGCAGAAACATCTGTCCCACAATACACTTTACACAGTGAGCAGTTAAGAAATTGACCAGAGATTTTAATTTTTTTATGATTGTGTGTGTGTGTGTGTGTTTTGGTGGGGAAAGGGTCAGTGCCCAGAAGACAACTTTGAGGAGTCCTTTCTCTTTTACCTGTTCCTAGTTTCCTCAGTCACCAGATTTTCATAGCAAAACCCTTTTACCCACTGAGACATCTCACTGGCCACAAAGACCCTGCTTTGGGAAGGAGAGAAAGAGAAGAAAATGGTAGCAAGTAGAATTTTCGCTGTAGCCTGTCAGAGTCCAGGCTTTTATTGCGACTTTGCCCCCAGACATCTGTTCCATACAATGTATCGGCAGAGGATGCGTCGTATTTTCATGACAGGCCATGTGAACCGGAAGTACTTTTGCTCTCATACTCGGTCCATAGTAAATCCCTTGTCCCCTTTTATAGGAGGACTGGTTTTGTCTATTTCAATAGAGGAAAATGTGCTAGTCATGCTAGCTCTGAGCCTTTCTTAGCTCTATTGCTCCTTCTCCCAAGTTTCATCCCTTGGATGAAACTCAACCACGGAGCCCCTTGGAGGGGGCAGTGCAGACAAGGAAGAGGGTAAGGATGCATGAAAGTGGAGACGAGGGCAGGGGCTGGGCTCCAGTCACAGTGAGGGAGTTGAAGTCAAGGGTCAAGAAGAGCGTTGAAGTCAAGGGTCATGTGGAAACTTAGCTAGAACTTTGACTGTACCAGACGAGCCATAGCGAAGTCCTGCTGATAGGAGTCACTGTAGCTTTTGTGACTGAATTTTTAGCACAGATGCTGCCATCATTAATCTTACAGGTCAGCAGCAGAGGCATGTTCGTCATTCTCGGGTAGCAACTGAGAAGTCTCCAGCTGTTCCCTGAAATCTCACACAGGACAGGCGTGGTGGTTGGTGTCGACCTAACAGGACTTAGAATCCCCACGGAATCAAGCTTCCAGGTCTCTCTCTCTGTGAGCGGGTTTCTTGGTCAGGCTAAGTGGGGCAGGAAGACCCACGCTAACTGGGGCAGAAGGACCCATGCTAACTGGGGCTGGCACCATTCCATAAGTTAACCTTTTGACAGGAATAGCAAAGATAAAGAGTTGAGGGTAGGCATTCCTGGCTCTCTGCTCCTCAGCTGAAGATGCAGTGTGACCAGCTGCCTCACTCCCTCCTCTTGCCATGCCTGTCACAATGGATCATACCCGCTCAACCGTGAGCCCAAATAAACCCTTGCCTAGCTGCTCTGCCGTGGATTTTGGCATAGCAGCAAGAAACATGGCTAATAGAGCAGGAAATGCAAGCACAGGCAGTGCGAATTAGTTTTCCTCTAGTTTAAAGCCTGCTTCCGCGCTGAGCAGGAGTGAGGTGTTAGTCCCACTGTCCCCCCATCCCTACAAACCCATTTCTCTGTCCCCGTTCAATTAAATTGTCCTTCAACACAACTAACCTAACTTCTGTGGTCATTTATACTCTGCCGCACTGTCTTCCTGGGGACATTTAAGTCCCCTTTAGCCCCCCTTTTCCTCATTATGAGCTTACGAGATAATACGTAAATTTCCCCGGATTCAGCCCAGAACACGGTTCCCAGAGGACGTAATCTTGAATGCTCTGGTGCCTGAAGGAAACACGTCGCTCTAAAATTAGCGGTGGCATTTCGCTCCAGAGTAAGCCCTGTACTGCTTCACAGATGACTTCAAACTTTTGTTTCTAAACTGCTTACAGCTCGTAACCTGAATGTCAGGTTTCACAGTGTGGTGTAGCTGCTTTCCTCACACAGAACAGAAACCTGTGAAAGTGTGGAGGTGTGACAGATTGGGATGTAACATTTAGACACGGGCTTTCCATTCATAACTTGAGCAAAGCCCTTAAGAGCTCCCTGCCGAGCCAGTGTGCAGTTGCTAAGTAGAATGAAACGTCCATATAAATAGATAACATATTTGTACGGGGGGGGGGGTGAATACGGAGTACGTGTGATAGGTATACATTTATTGTGTTAGCACACACACTCTCCTCCGCCTGCATGTGTGTGTCAGTGCACATGCATGTACGTGTGTGTGCCAGGGGACAAACTACCCTCGGGAGCTCTCCACCTTGCTTTTTGAGGCAGGTCTCACATTGAACCTGGGATTCACCAGTTACACCACACTGACAGGTTAGCCACCTCCCATGATCCTCTTGTCTCTCCCCAGAGCTAGAATTATAAGCACGCTCCACTATTCCCAGATCTTTACAAAGTAGTATTTTTATTAATTGTTTGAGAAATTCAATGTGTTTTGGTCATATTTGCACCCTCTCTTAGCTCCTCCCAGATCCACACAACCTCCTCCCCACCCAAACTCATGATCTCTCCCTTAAACCAATGGTGTCCCGTTTGTTCTTTGACACCAAACTGCTGCGTGGACACCCAGCTACTCTTGTGTATGTGGCCTATGTGGGATCATGGTAGACCAACCAGCAGTCACACCCACAAAGAAAACTCACCCAACTTTTTATACAGGTTTTATGGAATTAAGGTCCTCATGCCTATACAGCCAGCACTTTACCAACTGAGTCGTCTAGCCTGTTCCCAAAGTTCCAGTTAAGAAACAAAATTAGACTGTTCACTAAACAAAAGAATTGTACATGGGAGACAACAAAACACTGGGCCTCACATTTGCAGTTTGAATTGTTTTCAATGCAGTATTAAGCTACTTTCAATGGAGTATTAAACCTAATATTTAGGTTTAGCACGTATTTAATACAAACTCTAAGTTGATCTTAAACCAAGAGAAACAAAGTCATGACACTTGGTGGATTTCCAACGAAATAAACTTTGCTCAAATGAAAGGCAAGTGCGTTTGTATAGACACAATGGCTTTAGTATTTACTTAGTACCACGGAACCAGGACTCTGCCCTGAGTTCACCCAGATCTTCCCATGAAGGCTTCTCCATTCAACGCCTGCCTATTGGTATTTTTGTTATTGTTACTTCCTACCTGTGAAATCCCACACTGTACGGTTATCTCTGCAGATCAGCCCACACAGTAGATTTCTGGTTTGGTATTTCTCAGTCCTCACCAGTTTCAAGCACTAACTTGACCTCAAGGATAAATATGAATGATTCTTTGTGTTCATTAAATATTACCAACCCATGAAGGAAACCAACATATTAGTTTGTATTTGAACTTTTGATATAAGAATATGACTCTAGAATTTGAATGTATCTTTGAAAGGTGCTACATTCCAGCTTCTCCAGATGTTTTCCTACAGTCTTGCCCCTTGAACTCTGATTCATAGTTTAGAAGTGATGTAATTCATGTCAGTCCTGATAGACTGAAAGCGAGAATCCAATGCTGGGTCCTTTTATTTCCTCCTAATCGCAGAGCTTCCGATGGGATTTGGTCTCACTCTGATGAGTAAAGAAGCATTCTTTTGGAGGGAAATGGGAGGCGGTGGTGGGGAGGAGGCAGAAATCTTTAATAAATAAATTTTAAAAAATGAAATAAGTAATTTATTTATTTTACATCCCTGCCTGCAGTTTTCCCTCCCTCCTTTCCTCCTTGTCCCTCCTCCCCTCCTTGTCCCTCCTCCACAACTTCTTGTCCCCACCCACCAGTTCACTCCTCCTCCATTTCTGTTAAGAAAACTGCAGCTCTCCCATGGGTATCAACAAAACTTGGTATATCTAGTTTCAGTAGGATTAAGCACCTCCTCATGTATTAGGCTGAGCAAAGCAACCTAGTATGAGGAGTAGGGTCCCAAAAGCCTGTAAAAGAGTCAGAAAGAAAAAGCCAGAAGCAGTCACTGCTCCCCATGCTTAGGAGTCCTACAAGAAGACAAGAAAAGCTACACAATCTAGCATACATATGCAGAGGGCATAGGTCAGTCCCGTGCAGGCACCCTGGTTGTTGGTTCAGACTCTGTGAGCCCCTATCAGCCCAGGTTAGTTGACTCTGTGTTTTCTTGTGGTGTCTTAGATCTCTCTGACTCTTACAATCCCTTCTCCCCCTCTTCTGCAGGATTCTCCAAGCTCAGCCTAAAGTTTGGCTGTGGATCTGCATCTGTTTCCATCAGTTGCTAGATGACGCTCCTCTGATGCCAACTGGGCTAGACACCAATCTATGAATATAGCAGAATATCATTAGGCATGGTGACATTGACACAATGTTTTTCTCCAGTTGTGTTTGGTTCTATTCTAGGTCTTTGGATCATCCAGCCTATGGGTCCTGGTACTCTAGGCAGTGTAAGGGGTTGGCTTACTGTTCTGGCATGGGCCATTAGTTGGCCACTCCCTTCATCACTAGGCCACCTTTTCCCAGCATATCCCATAGGCAGGACAGGCAGTAGATTGAATGTTAGGTGGCTTGGTTGGTGTCCCAGCCCCTCACTTGAAGACTTGCCTGGTCACAGAAGATGGCCTGTTCAGACTACGTATCTGCTCTTGCTAGGAGTCTTAGCTGTTCATCCTTGTAGATTCTTGGGAGATTCCCTTGTGCTAGTTGTCTACCTGACCCTGAGCTGCCCCCACCTTTCTGGTAGTCTTTCAGTACTCTCTCCCTCTACCCCCCACGGCCTGATTGCTCAAGTTTCCACCCAGCCGCAGTTCCCTCATGAAATCTCCTCTCCCAGACTGAGAGAGACTCAGTACCAAGAAGTGTTTCTTGGCTGACGAAATAACTATTGGAACAATAACAATGGAACTGGTGCCTCTTTTTATCAGCAATTAATTGCAAACCAGATGCCAGGTGGGACATTTGCACTTCCCACAGTCCTGGCAGCGAAAAGTGTTTATGAAAGATGTCCCACTTCTGGTTACAAAGGCCGATCGAACAGGTGCACTTGAGCCAAGTCTGAAAAAATAGAAGAAACTCCGGTTCACATAAGGAGAGGATGACAGTATTATCCTGGGTAACTAGTAAGTATGCCTGCTGGTAAGGAAAACGGAATTTCTACATTTTTAGGTTTCTTTAAATGTTAAAAGCTTGTATATTATATATAGTTAAAATGCATTCAATGTATGTGTTAAATTATGTATAAACAGCAGAACCAAAATGTTAGTGTAGGTTACACATTTGTATGTATGTATTTGGTCACTTGGTGATGGTGAACGTTGTGCATTTAACAGAATCTAGAATCACCTAGGAGACAGGTCTCTGGGCGTGTCTGTGGGAGGTTATCTTTGCTACATCAAGCACTGAGGTTGGAAGACACACCCAGTGTGTCTGGCACTGTGATCCTGGACTGCAGAGATGGAAAAAGGGAGCTGAGAAACTGCAGACGTCATAGGCTTTGCTTTCTGACCATGGCTGTGATGTGAACTGCCTCTTCATGATTCTGAAACCTTGATTTCCCTCTCATGATGGACAGGACTTTTGAACTGTGAGTCAGGGTAGACCTTTCCTCCCACAAGCTGCTTGCAACAGAGTATTTTATCAAGACAACAGGGAAAGAAACTAAGACAGTCATCATAGCAATATCACATGGGCCAACAGGAAACTCCCATGATACCACTGCAATGGTTGACTAGTCTCAAAGTCATGATTGCTAGCTCTAAAATCTTAAGGTTTTAAACATATTCTAGTATATTATAAATAATATGTGCATAGCACATTTGAAAGGGATAGATAATGAATCAGTGAAATGGAAACATAAATATATATGACTTCATAGAAGATATTCTCTATAATAATTACATAAATTTCCTATTTATTCATAATTTTACATAATAAAAATAGCTGCTGTAAAGAAATTCCAATTTAACAAAGTACAGACACCAGGATGTCAGAGAGATTAAAAAAAAATCATTCATTTTATGTCTTAGATATCCAATTAGAAGAAGACAAAGTTAATGACAACTACTAACAGTCCAAGATAGTCTAGATCTATATGAAGAAATTCATAAAATCAAACAAAAAAATACAAAACCAAAAATGGTTGGCATGATAGAAGACTGGAGAATAAAGACACAAAACAAGAATGTCTACTATAGAAATTCTACTTTTTAATTACTGTGCGAAATAAATAAAATTTCTAACAAATTTAAGAGATGTTGATGTGTAGAGGAAAAAATACAGAGGAAAAATAAACTAAGTTCATCCAGACTAATATCATAAAATATTATAAGCCATGTGATTTAGAAGCAACAAGATACCAGGTAGGTCAAGACAGATGCTGGTAGATCCTGTGACTGTCTCATAGGTGGCACCTCCCTGCCTCCTTTATAAAGACACCAACCACATTTACAAAGGCTCGGTCTCAGACTTAGTCTCTTTCCAAAGACCCCCACCTTCTAATGCCATCCCCTCAGCCAGGATTCTAATATAGGACTTCTAGGGACACATACATTCAGATTGTAGAAAGATATTTTGTTTCTTTCACTGCTCTTTATACTATATAAAGAGATAGACCATTGCTTCAAAATCAGAGAGAAATAAGTGGAGGGGTTTTCACCAGATGTTTTAAAAATGCAATGATTAAAGCAATCTGTTGCTATGGTGGATTATTAATTAGATCAGTGAAGTTAAATGGAAAACACACACACACATTCATACACAACAGTAAATATGTAATCAGTCCATATTTATGAGCTATCTCATAAATGCATTCCATATATACAGCAATATTTATAGCTCTAATGAATATGTGTGCATGTTAATTGGAGATGTACAGTGTCAATACATAAAATATGTATCACATATTGTTAATAACATGAAATGTATGAATATACTTTTAAAAATTCAATATATATGTAATAAAAATATCTAACATCTGTGGAAAATGTGCTACTTAGTAGATGATTAGGTTATGTACAAAAGTCAGTCTAATATCATATGCTAAAGAAAATTCTTACATGTAAACAAACTATAAACATCTCAAATATGACTGCACAGTTACTTTGTGTAGAGGAAGACTTGATAAGCACAAAATAATATAAAAATCATAAATCAAAAGAAGATCTGAACTTTTAAGAATACCTAAAAATACTAAAAACTTTAAAAATTTAAGCCATACATTTTCGTAGTGTTAAACATACAAAAAGCTTTTGACCAAGATTCTAATAGAAAGTAGCCATCCCTCAAAATCTAAGTAGATAGCTCATGGGACCAGATATACAATAAACTGACAAATACATGATTAATTTGGAGTGTGTCATAGAAATTTCAGTTTCAATGTCAGCTAATATTTTCCAATAAAACTAAGATTAAAATTCAATTAAATTACATTGTATGCTACATATAGTTATATAGAATACATGATATGTCTACATAAATAATACATTAATACTTAATATTCAATAAACCATATTGATAATGTGATTAAATATTAATAAGCACACATGGGCATCATGGTACATAAGGTCATATGGACCAGATGAGCTTTTGGATTGATGCTGTCTTCCTTAAAACAGTGGACAAAGTTTGTCCAGAATCTCAAGTGTAGTCAGTATAATATTCTAAAATAGTAATGGTATGGATATTATGACAGTTATAATTTTATGTGTGTAAAATTTTTCACAAACAATAGCAAAAAATACATATGGATATTTTAAATAAATTATAGAAAGAATTATTAAATATTTGAAGTTATCCTAATGTACAAACAATTGCTTGTGATGTAATATTGACCAAGAAAAGACTATATACAATTATATATATATATATATTCAATTTTTAAAAATATAAAAATGTTGCGTGTTTGATGCAGAATCTGAGCAGAATGCAACCTGTATGGCAGAGGTGCAGGGGTCTCCCTGTTTATTTGCAAGTTCTTTCTATGTATTTCTGTTTTCTGTGATTTCCAAAATCGAGATTTATTACAGCTCTCACAGAAAATATTGTAAGAAATATGGAAAGTGTCAGGGAAACATTCATCTTCCCAACAAGATGTGCTTCTCCATTTGAGGGTCTAGCAGTCAGCTTCACTTGGCGGGGACTCTAAGCAGGAGAATCTGGGTCTGCAGGTCTCTGTGGGATCTGAAGGTGTGGCTATCCTCAAGGAAGACAAGATGAGCTAAGCTCCACACCGTGGACCATGAGAACATGGACTTCAAGGGAGCCTTCGGGGAGCAGACAGAGACCCAGCAAGGTTGTTCACTCTAGGTGTAGATCATCCACACCCACTACATAAATGTACCAAGGAAGCAGGACCGAACAGGACTGACTGAAGAATATTTTACAGATAAGTGTGGATGATGGGGGAGATGTATAGCTTTGGGTGTTCTCTTCTATGGAGAATGACTGGTTAGTGGGACCAAAACATACTAGTAAGACTTGAAAGTCAAGCTGGGCAGTGGTAGCGCATGCCTTTAATCCTAGCATTGGGGAAGCAGGTGGATCTCTGAGCTTGAGGCTAGCCTGGTCTTCAGCAGGAGTTCCAGGACAGCAGGGGATACACAAAGAAAACCTGTCTTGAAAACTAAAACAAAAAAGTCTTGAAAATAAAAATAAAAGAAAAGAGGTCAACCTAGGCTGGGAGGTAGATCAAAGGTGTAGAGTAGTTATGGGTGTGGCTCTTCATGGAGGGAGCAGCTCTGATGGACCCACACGACTACATAGCTTACTGACATCAGAAAAGCACATAGCTCTTATACATAGAGAACATGCCACCCATGACTGTCATTTAAACTGCTACCAAATGGCTGCATTGTCTCAGCTGCTAGAACTTTCCCTTGTGTTACAAATATTGTGATGTGATGGCCACTTGGAAAACATGTCGAGAGAGGCCCATGCTATGTATAGCCTATATCTGAAATGGCTAGCTATAGACAGCTAAAAACGACTCTGAAGCCAATTGGTTTTCAAACAAAGAAAGTAATTTGTGTTACTTTTAACTTGCTATAGCTTTGTTATGATGAGCCAAAAATGTAGGCAGAAATGTATTCAGGATTAATTAAATATGATGGTGGGCAGGAAGGAAGTGGCACACAATTTAGTCATTAATTTTATAGAGTGTCATAAATGGAGCTTTCGGGGGCACTAAACTTGCTTGTCCAGTGGTGGACTGTTAATTTCATACTTTGGATATATTTTGTATTCCTTCCCAATCTCCCCAAACACTTGAAACACAGCTAATTTTTCTGGGAATAATTTATCTCTACTTCCTTAACTCAGACTAATTGAAGAGAGAAATGGAGCTAGTCACTGATTTAAGTAATCTTCGTTGCTCTTCTCTTCATTCAAGTGAGAAATTACTGTTTCAATCTGCTCGGAGAAGAGGAGAGACGCCTTCCATAGTGTAAGATGCTCTATATCACCTAGTGGGGATCCTTTTGTTAAGCAGTTGGGACTGATGTCCTAGAATGGGGTTGTGAAGACAATCCCAGAATCTGTGCGGAGGAGGGAGTGAAGCAGCAAGGAGGGCGGGGGAAAAGAAAGATGCTGCTTCCCATTGACATGAGATGTCCCCAACCTGTAAAGACCTGCTCCTTGATCTCACCAGGGAGGCTCCTGTCTGTCCTCCAGCAACTGATATTTACCGATCACTGAGATTCTAATTGGTTTTGCAGATGCAGCACAAAATGACTGCCTTAAAGCTCCCCTAATGTTGCATATATAAACCCGCCATTACAGTGGATCCCCTGCAATCTCCTTTGAGGGATGCTATCAATATCTGACACAGGAGGGAAGAAGTGAGTGGGCAATTGTCAGAGAACCTGGAGTCATTCCAGGCCCCTTCATTTGTGTACCGGATTCCCAGTTTGCAGGGGGTTCAGTGGCGTCACCTCTGTTTACTCAGTACTGCAGTGGACTGCCAAAACCATGAGATCTAAGGTTGCATGAAATCAAGGACATCGTATCTCCAAATACATATTCAGAGGAAGGGGTATCTCATACAACAAAGACGAAACTCTTAAACAAAATCTTGTCGGTACCAAGAAACTGCTGTTTGTGAATGAACGAATGGCCTAAAGGGACATAAGACAACAAAGGAGAGAAAACAGTGACTGCAATAAAGATTAGTGGGAAAGCCAAGCAATAGTGAAAGGAGTCATGGGAAAGACCAAATAAGGAGAAAAAGTCAGAGCATCCTGTGTAGCCCTCCACGGTGGTGCATGCCTGCATCCCTGTTCTTAGGAGGCAGGGGTACACAGAGCAGGAGCTCACAGTCATTCTGGAGTGCAAGGCAGGATAAAATCCAGGCCGAGTTATAAGAGACTCTATTTCAAAATGAAAAAAAAAAAACCAAACAAACAAAGCTTGAATGCTCAGGGAAGGGCATTAGTGACATTGCCTCTGAAAAGTAAAGCAAAAAGCTTAAAAAGCTCCAGATTCATGTCTTTCCCTAATTAGGGAGTTGATTGTTCCTCCCCCACTTGTCTTTAGTATTTTACAAACAAATAAACATCAAAGCCAATGATTATAGAAACCTTTGCTGTCTAGAAATTTTTATCAATACTTTTGAACTGCATGGGATATCTAATTGGGGTTCTACAATATATGTATACATTATATGTGCATATGCAATATATACACAACACACTATATATATGTATATATACACACTAAACATTGCTTTAATATTATTTTAACATTGCTCTTTTAAAACTCATATTTCAACTGAAGAATCAAAACTAAAAGTAATGTAGTAGCATGCATAATAAAAGGTATGCCGGGGCAAACCTTTGCCAACTGAAAGAGCGCTCGGTAGACAGAGCTAGAGCTATTTAAGCAACAGGATTAATACAGCCCAAGTATAAATGAATATTCATAAGTACATACTGAAAGAAATAAATGATTGGACAAATGAATGGGAGAAATAGGAAAATTTCCCATGCATATTTTCTGATAATTTACATAGCTCCTCTGTTCCCAAGGAGAGGGAACTTCAGTTCATGCTTGAAGTGCAAAGTACATGAGCTGCCTTTCCAAAGAACGCAGTGTGGGGAGAGCTAAGAAGTTCTTACAGTGGAGAAACCTGGCAGGCACTGGCTCAATTGGATGGTCAAGACGGGCAATAAGGTTGATTTGATTGGATGGGCTGTGGGTGGCCCTCTAACTTTATGGCTTTCTTCCTCGAAACCCATAATTAAAGCCTAATCATGAGAAACATACCTGACAATCTGGAGACTACCCGACAAGTACCCCTCAGAAATGTCACAGTTGTCTACAGCAGGCAAAGTCTAAAAATATGTCACTGCTGAGAGGAACCTAGGGAAACAGGATCATTAAATGTCATCAAAAAGGACATCAGAAGAATCTGAAACAGAAAAGAAGAAGTATGAGCTTCAGTTAATAACAATATACAAGTACAATGCATTCTTGCACACGCAAGTATGTTGTTAATACTAGGACTCCGTCACATTTGTGGCTTTTCCCAAAACTTAAAACTACTGCAGAATTAAAGGTTTATTTAAAAATCTGGAAACTATCTTAAATACTTTTGCTCTGTGTCTTGCATGGGTTTCATTAGAATTTTGCATGAATGCTCACAAGAGTTCAATTATGGAGATAATCCATTTCATTTTTCATCATTCGACTTAAGAAGAGAGTTTTGACATTTCAGCCTATGTTCAAAAACAAAGCCAAAGGACCAAATATACCTGAGCTTTTGAAACCTCAAAAGGCAGAAGAAACCACAAGCTTGATTCTCAGAGGGGTTAGCTAGCCTCTGGGCCACTATGACAAGAGAGTGAAAAGAACTTAAAACAACACAAAACCAAACCCTCTTTGCTCTGTGTGAAGGGGCGTTTTGACTGCAAAATTGACTATGCTCCACTCTCATGCCTACACCAGAAGAGCACTGGAGTTACAACCTGGAGTGAGCTGTTGGTGCTGGGAATTGAACCTGGGACCACTGGAAGAGCAGTCAGTGCTCTTATTCACTGTGCCGTCTCTTCAGGCCACACATTTTAAACACCTAATCTAGCTACAAGCCTGTGGAGCTACAAGTCTAGCTACAATAGAACATCACATTGTAAATACAAAAGAATGTTGACTCATCTCTAAGGCGCAATTGTGGGAGAGACACTAAAGACCACGGGCTCAAGGAAGTACAGTGGTGGCCATGCCTAATGACTTGTTCTTATCTCTCCTCCCTTCCCCCCATTGTTTGAAAGGCACAGGGGAGAAAAATTAATTGAAAAGGAAAGTTCCTAAAGCAGCTTAAGTTCTTAACAGACAAATGAGTATAACGGAAGAATTGTAATAATCTTTTATGATGCTAGCCATAAGGAAAACTCTATATACCCCACTCCTATGCTGGAGAAATCCTTCACAGTCTTAGAGAGCCACGCGATGTAAGAGCAATCCTGTGGGAGGTTTGCTTTTGGTCTATTTTCAATGATCTTCCTGTGAACAGTTTCAAGCTAGAGATTTACAAGCAGCTCATTTTTCACTAAGATAAACTGGATATTGTATTTTCTTTTTATGTGTAATTCAGTGGGCTTAATGCTGCAACCCTTTAATACAGTTTCTTGTGTTGTGATGATCCTGAAACATGAAATTATTTTGTTGCTACTTCATAACTGTCATATTGCTACTGTTATGAATCGTACTGTAAATATCTGATATGCTGGATATCTGATATGTGCCCTGAAGGGGTTGAGACCCACAGGCTGAGAGCCACTGTTAACTGATTAGTGCAGTTTAATTAATGAATGTGTTTTACTGAACTTTTTTTTTGTATAGAGATAATTAATATGAGAGTCTTGTGTTCCTTGAAGAAACTGAGTGTAGGGAGTGTCTGATGAAAGGCTACTGGAGAGAAGCATTTTTCATGCGACCTGGTTAAGGAGAAGAGTCCTGGTGAGAAAGAGAGAAGGGAAGAGTTTTGGAAGGTCACACAGGAAGTGACAAAGCAGTACAAAGTCTCAAGGAAAAGAGCAGAGGCATAAGCAAAGAAACTGAGAGCTCCAGCCACACAACTCCCCACTGGCATGTCTCGAGGCAGAAGCTTCATCTAAAAGGTAAGCTAGACAGCATGTGTGAGCATACATCCCACTCTCAAACAAACCCACAGCTCACACTAATCTATCAGTTTCCTATAGATTTGATCAAGCAGAAGAAAGAGTTAGAGGTCAGAGTGGACAAAATGTTACTTTTGAATATCAACAAATAGAAAAAAGTAAATGATAATGACTAGATACTTGAGAAATTTGGCATGTGATGAAGAGAACAACCTGTTAAAGCACAGCTAGAAGGAGCTGAGAAATCTGCTAAAGGGACAAGTCCATTCCCCAAGGGAAATATAGAATAGACACATTACTACACTTGGGTGACTCACCAGATGAAATGATGAACTTAGATAGCTCCATGGCAAGCAAAGGCATTGAAAGAGTAACAAAAAGTCTTTCCCCAGAGAAGGTTTAGGTAGGCTTACTGCTCAATTCTATCAACTTTTTTTTGCCACAATTAAAATGTAATATGAACACATTTATTAGGATGCTCAAGAATGAACAACATTATTTTTGCTCTTCATGTGACAGAGAATACATTTGACCCATGTTGAGGGAGGAAAGGGATAGGGCTCCCAAAGTGGGTGTCAAACAGCCCCACAAGAAATCCCCATTCAACGAAGGGTTTTAAGAAGAGGCTAACACCAATTTTACAAAATATTTAAAAGAAAGTAAGCAACTCATTTTATGTAGGTAATACTACACTCATATACATACACACCTATACAAACACATACTGAACTACAGACTACAAAATTTCTCAGTAAGGTTTGAGAAGATTGGATTCAAGACCATATTATGAAAATCACCCACCAGAATCAAGTTAATTTCATGCCCAGAATGCAAGGTTGACTCAATACACCTAAGCCAATAAATGTCATACATCACATAAATAGACTTAAGAATAAAAATCACACTATCATCTTAATAGATACAAAAAAAGATCATTAGCAAAATTCAACACCTCTTCAGCATAAAACTCACTAAGGAAATTAAGAAGAAATGAATGTAATGATAAAAGTTCTATATGACAAACATGTAGCTAACATAGGCTAAGTCAGGGGAACTGAAATTTTTCCTCTAAAATCAGAACAGAAAAGAGGAACTTTCCTTTTATTTAATATAATACTTGAAACCTAGGAAAGAGCAATAAGACAAAAGAAAGAAATGAAAGAGATACAAATAGAAAAAAAAAAGAAGTTGAAGTATCCTTATTTGCTCCTGACATGATACTACTCAACCAAAATTTTCAAGATATTATTCACAGAACTATTTAAAATATTCTAAAATCCATATGATCCCCAAATAAACAAAGCAATCCTAAACATAACAGAAAAATGCTGGATGTAGCACTAAAATTAATTTCAATTTAGCCTGTACTGTCAAAATAGTGCAGACTACCATATAAAATTGGCATAAAAATGAGAGCAAAAGAGTCGAAGACCCATCATTAACATGGACAGCTCTAGCCACTGAATTCTCAACAAAGGTTTCAAGGAATATATTGGAAAAAGGACCCTCACCACCTAACAGCACCAAGGATTCTGAGTTTCCACACATATAAAAATGAAGCTAAATCCTTATCTCTTTAAAGAACAACAACAAAAATAAATACGATGAATAAAAACTTAGTGTATGAACTTGAAACTATTAAGGAAAATAGATAAGATGACTCAAGATTAACATAAACATGGGTTTTCTAAAAACAACAATGAACTTTCAAATAGGTCAGGAAAGAACCTCGAGACTGAAAAATGAGACCACATTAAACTGCACAGCTTCTGCACCACAGAGTGAAGAGATGTCAACCTATGGTTGAGACTCCTTTGAAAATCTCACATCAGATAGCTAACTGTCAGAAATTTGCACTGCAACCCATAATAGTGGCGAAATTATAATTATGAAGTAGCAACAACAGTTTTATAGCTGAGAGTCACCACAACATTAGGAACATTTCATCTAATATTAACCTCAATTTAAATACAGTCAGGGGTGTGTACCACTACACACCTTTAATCCTAGTGTCTGGGAGGCAGAGGCAGGCAGATTTCTGTGAGTTCCCTAGGCTAACCTGATCTATGTAGTGAGGCCCAGGACCAGCTAGAGATTCATAATGAGACCCTGTCTCAAATATATATATTCAAGATATAAATATATGTGTATGTATATATATATATGTAAAACAAAAAATAACTGATAAATTCTAAAACATATCAGAAATAGTGAAAATAATAATGGAATAATACTTTAGTAATAAAAATAATAAAATATGAGAAGACTGAAAAGCACTGATGAATCCTGAGACCACTTTACTGTGTGAAAATAAAATAATATTAGACACAGGAGAATCCCTGGGAATTTCTGAAAGTAGATCAAAATAATCCATGCCAATAGAAGTCTGAGGAGCAGTTACTGTTCATGAAGAGTGAGGATTGATGGGAAAATCTTTGTGGCTAGATAATGCGGTTCACATATTCAGAGGATTGCTGGTTTCTGAGTGAGGCCCATTCCTTATACTTCCTATAATAAATATGGAAGACTTATCACATCCTAACCAGCCATCTGGGTATCCAGTTATTCAGTTCAATTCCAATAGGACTCAGAGTCTGTTCAAATCCCATAGGTAAAAGTCTCGGCCCCGCGAGACTGTCCCATACATCAGATGAACATGCTTCTCTCCAGCCTGTTTACAAGTGCGTGCTTCCCAGAACCACCTCCTCATATTTAATAATTTGCTGTATTAGTTCTGAGAACTGGAGAACTGAACATCAGTGACTGGCTCCCTATGAAGGACTCTACCAAGGCTATGCATGCGTACTGAGCTGAAGAGCTCCATAGAGCAGGGTTTGGCAGGACCTGGAACATAGGTGCATATATCACCTTCCAGTCATATGGATCTGTTCACTAACCTAAGGACTCTCTCTGAAGCCATTAATAGAGGGATTTTATAAAAGCTCATCATGTGTGTATGATCAGTGTTTTAGTTTAGGTTTTATTGTTGTGAAGAGACACCATGGCCATTTAATTGGGGCTGGCTTACAGTTTCAGAGGTTTAGTCCATTATCATCACGTTGGGAAAGATGGTAGCATGAAGGCAGACATAAGGCGAGAGAAAGAGCTGAGTGAGAGTTCTCCATCTGGATAGGCAGGCAGCAGGAAGAGAACTAGCTGGAGCGTCTGAGACCTCAAAGCACACCCACTAACGTCACACCTCCTCCAATAAAAAGCCACACTTACTCCAACAAGGCCACACCACCTAATAGTGCCACTTTTTATGGGCTTATGGGAATGACCACAATCAGGTATTAACCCAACCAATGTCCTGTACTCCTTACTCTTCGGAGGGTAGAGATGGGGTTGAAAGTCCCAACGCTTTATTCATAGCTTGGTGTTTCTGATGGGTGTCCTGATGTTTGCGAAAGAACTCAGTAAGAGTCATCACCTTCTGTCACCTAAGGAACCCCAAAGGACTTAGCAGTTTGGTGTAAGATGCTTTTATCATCTCTATCATTCAGGATATCGTGAAGGTTTTAGGGACTGTATTAGGAGGATATCGTGAAGGTTTTAGGGACTGTATTAGGAGGCAAAGAGATGAGAAGTACATACATCTTACTGCATGACGGTTGTGCAAATGAATGTAACAGTTGTGCAAATTAATGTTCTTGCCAATGTCCACACACTTGCACATTTAAATTTGGCCTTAGTTGAAAGAGGTAAGGTTATCAGTCACTAGAGTCTGATATTGTGTATATTACCTTCCCTTGGCTAGTCTAGGAAGGAACAAAATGTTTGGTATAAATTAGGTACTTGTTAGCATGTACTGATTAAACTGTTTTGATAAACTAGAAAGGTCAGGCCCTCTCCTCGTTGGATTCTATGAGGATTCAGAATCCCAAGGGATATTGGAATGATTGCAGATGATCGTAGGCTTCTAAGTTTGTGGGGTCTCAAGAATTTCATAGCTCTGACTATGCTGTTGAACATTATGAGACTCAAAGTCAAAAAGAGCATTTCAGTGTCAGATTTGCATGACTTTATCAAATGACATGTAGAATTTCTGAGTATTGGCATTTATTTTGATTATTGACAAAATAATTGGCATGCTAGAGGAATAATTAAGCTGCTAGAACATATCCTGATTGGCCAAGAGGTTAACATTTATAATTAATAGAAATTACAATGGTCTACAAAATGAAAATGACATACTCTGCAATTAAAAGTGATTCTCTTAATTACTTTGAAAAGTTCTTAAATGAGGCCTAAGCAACCAGCAATGACACAATCCTTTCAATAAGCTATATATATATGGGTGTGTGTGTGTGTGTGTGTGTGTGTGTGTGTGTGTGTTCAAAAGGAGTGCTTAAAATTTGGTTCGGTGCCTATCAATTTAACATTTGAGAAGCTTGATTTTTTTTCAAATATTACATTACATTTTTATTCATTCAGGAAATGATTCTAGTCTTGATGGGATTTATTATAAAAATCGAATAGAATATTTTATCAGTTCTGAAAGCCCAAACTAAATGTCAGGTTTTTATTACTTTGAATATTGATGGCATGTCCTATGAATTGTTTATCGTGGGGATCAAACACACCTTGATCATTTATGGTAATTTTCATTTTATTTTTCAAGGGACCTTTACACACGCATTGTGTCACAACCTTTTGCTTTAAATAAGAAAACTGTAAAAATATTCTTCTTAGTAATGAGGGGATTTTGATACAAAGGTCACCTGAGCTAGCCAGAGTTACAACAGAGCTACTGGCTACCTCATGGAAAAAAAGGAAGACTAGGCTGTGAATCTTCACATGCGCAGTGCGGAGACCTTTCCTTCCATTTATACTCACAGTGTTTTGGGCGGGGGTGGGGTTATTAACCTAAGGTTACACACTGTCCTCATTGGCATTGTGTCAACCAATCCATGGCTGATATTTACATCATTTTGAGCAAACACACCCTTCGCTTCCATTTGAGATGACTACACCATTTCAAAGTACTTTTGATGATACATTAGATGCCATGGCATTGTGTTGCCTATGTTGGCCTTGGACTCCTGGATGCAAGCCATCTCCCAGTCTTGCTTTCTCAGTAGCTGGTACACTACATTCAACCCTCATCATATATTTTTTGGCTTATTCTACTTCATCAGAATCCAACCTGGAAGAGGACAGACATAAAAGAATATGGATTTAGCTCTGTAGCTCTTTTCTCACTATTTTCTGTTGCCTGACAAGAAAAGCCATGGATGATGGTTAAACCCTTCGTCCAAACTCCATTTGCTTCTGGTTGGGGAACTTACTAGTTGACTTTCTGGGGCAGCAATGGTGTAGGCCTCATATTCCACCATCCTGCTGACGTCACTGTCCCTGCATTAGTGTGCATGAGGGCACAGTCTCCTCTAAGGTGCACCCCTTTGCCCATTCATCTTGACAGCTCTCATCTTGACCCCTGTGGTACATTCTCAATAGCAAACGCTTATGATTCTGTGATGTCACATGGCAAACAAGTCAGCATTTCCATATGTTCTTTCTAGAAAGATGGAGGATATGTGCAGCAAATGGGGGGAAGGAAGAACAGGACAGGATGTCGGGTTGTGTGTTAGACAGAATCAAGTGTGTGTCTGGAAGTCTCTTATTGTCGAAGCAAAAGTTCGGATAGTAGAAAGGTCAATTAAAAACATGCTCAGGCAATTTGTCAGTAAATGTGGATGTTAGATCTGACCAGGCTATGACAGTCTTCTAACATTTATCATTTTCCTTTTACTTGAATGGAGTTTAAGTATACCTCACAACCTCTTGAAAAAAGTATAGCCACAAGTAAGCTTGTGTGTGTGTGTGTTTGAGAATGTGCATGAATATGTCCACACCACATGTCAACTCAAGAAGTCTTCTTTAATAGTTTTTCATTGTTTTTGCCTTTTTAAATGTATGTAAATATGTCATGCATACGTATGTTTGTGATCATATGTATACATAGAGGCCCCAAGCCTACTCTCCTTTGCTCTTCTTTTTTCATTGAGGAGGCAGGGCCTCTTTAAAAAAAATGTGTTTATTTTATGTGTATTAGTGTTTTGTCTCTGCATGTCTATGAAACCACTTATGTGCCTGGTAACCACAGAGGTCAGAAGACTGACTGGAGTTATAGACAGTGATAGCCATGTGGGTCCTCAGACTTGGGGCCAGATGCCCGACAAGTGCTGAGCCAACTCTTTAGCCCAAAAAAAAAAACTCTTCCAATCAAATCCAAAACTGTCAGATAAGGCACATCTTGTTAGGCAATTTGATCTGTGCATCTCATCTCTGCCATCCAGGGTTACATGTCTGTGACCGTTTCCCCAGGCTTCAGTCTTAGGCTTTGAAACAGTCCCTCTCACTGAGCCAGCTGCGCACCACTCCAGCTAGCATGGCTGGCGAGCAGAGCCCTGGGGCCTCTGGCTCCTCCTTTCCCCGCAGTGTTCCTGATGCCTATGTGTTCCACACCTGGAAATTTCCAGGGGCTGGTGATCATAACTCCGGTCTTCATGATTCCAAGGTAAGCGCTTTAACCGTGGAGGCATCTCCCGATGCTAGAATTAACTTTTTAAAAGCTAGGTTTCGTGTTAATCCGTGAAATAAAGCGCCCCATCATGCACTGCATTTGCAGACATAAGTCATTTTATTTGTCAGGCTCACGCACTGCCGCATTCACTTGTCCTCACTCTGGTTGGTCCCTTTGCTTCCCCGGGACTCCTTCTATCTGCTTTATGTCACATGTGTTCCATCACCCTCTGCTCCCCTCCTATCACCTCTTCTTCCTTCTCTTGGTTCCCTTTTATAACAAACGTTTGCAACCACCTATCACTCTAGGTCCAGAGTATCTGAGACTTTCTTCTGGCCTTTGTGACTGCACAGACATACAGACACACACACACACACACACACACACACACACAGAGAGAGAGAGAGAGAGAGAGAGAGAGAGAGAGAGAGAGAGAGAGAGAGAGAGAAAGGGGGAGCATGAATAAAATGACTACAAAAATTTATAAATAACATTTTCTCTTTTAGTGGACCCTTGAAGGCCCAGGACTTACTCTCCCTTGATTCTGTATTGAAAACCTGCATGGCATTCTGGGAACAGAGTCAGGCTCTGCCTGCTTCCTTGCAGGGACAGTGAGAGTCTTGGTTGGAGAGGGGCATCAAGTCTTGGTTGTCACAAGCATTTGGAGGCCTATATGCATTCATTGGTTAGCCTTTATCTATCCTGATCAAGATATAAGCCATTAAAATAAAGTCATTAAAACAAAACTAAAAGGAATAAGGTAAAAATATCAACAGAAATGACCTGAAATAGGAAGAATTTCTTAACATTGCTTCTAGTACCTTCTAAACTGTACATATTTATCTATTTTTTTTCCCAACGAAATACAGTAAAAAGGAAACATTTTTTATCCTCTTCAGGAAAGTCAGCTCTGATTACTGTTTTGGATGTAGCGCTTCAGCAGGAGATTGTATGTGTGAAAGAACAATCACACTGTTCCTTTCAGCTGTCCTTTAAACTCCCTGGAATAAAACAGGATGCGGGAGCTGTGGGTAGGTCTACAGGGGTCTGGTCAGCTTCCACGATGCTCATGTGCTATGCACAAACAGATACACTAAACCCATTGTTTTATCTTTCCCTTCTTTTTTTCATGTTGAATTTTGTCGGCATTTTCCCCTTTCTATCTGCCTAAAAATAATGAAAACGGATGAGAGACAGTATATATCCTCCATGAAGGAAGCCATCAGGTCCATTCTAGACTCTTACTTGATGCAGTACATTTTGCAGAGGAACAAAGATGGAAGGAAATATCTCAGCCATGCTCCTACCCACTTTCTCTTGTACCAGACTAGACAGAAACTTGGTGACTCATGTTGACTTCCATGGATTAGTCTCATCGCAGGCCCTGACTTCTTGATAAGGAGACAGTCTGCACCTCAGTATCTAGAGGGCAGTATATTAGAAATTGTTCACAATCTCTTAGCAGCTGGTAGGTCACACAGAGAATGGTGGGCCCCCTTTTCTTCTCTGTGATGAGAAACTTCTGAGCACATGCCTGGTAGTCCATTCTCATTTATTCCACACTGGTTTCCAGACTTGAAAAATTGATTTCCAAATTTAATGTGCATAAAACTGACCTAAACTTCTAATAAAGAATTCTTAGCCTCTTCTGATACTCTACTTGGAGGTTCAAGTAAATCCTAATAGTCAACCCCTTTACCCAAACACACCTTGGGATGGTGATATGATTTGAAAACTTCCAGGCTTGAGTAGTGGGTGTTTTGTCCTACATATAAATTATTTTCTTGCGCTTTATTATAGATCTTGTCTTTCTTTGAGGAGAAACACAGGAAAGAAGTAAACAAATATGTTTCCACCTGTTTTATTTTTTTAAAAAAGGCATGCATACCTCAGTGCTATTAACAAAAACAAAATCAATTGGTGTTTCTGGATAACGGAGCATATTAATATCTCTGTGTTTTCCACAAATGGCTTTCCTCCATAAATTTTACACTAGTTTTATCTTAAAGCTAGGTAGGAGAATGTGTTGTGAATTCTCTTACAGCAAAAAATGTCCTAATGCTTCTTATTGGAGTTTTACTGTGTTTTGTTTAATTCTAGATCCAGGCACAAAATGACTGTGAAATGGAAAATGGTGGCACATTAAACCAAACTGACATCAGTCCTTCCTCTAAAGCAAAGTGATTTGTTTTATGGCAGTAGACAGGGCAGTTTGACAAAAACTTCCCCAAGCATGCCATCTTTCAAGGACTGAGCAACCTTCTTTCAAATAGACATACTCTTAAAGGATGCATTTAGAATATATGAATCAGAAATCACACACCAAAGGTAAGTCACTTTCTTATTACCATTATAGTAGCTTCTGCTAATGCTCCAAGGATCTGATAAAGATGTGTCTGCCTGGATGATGGGTTAAATGAGAGCTTAGTAATGGTCTCTGTGATCGCCACCTACATTTCTTATCATTTGTTCTCTTCAGAAAGCAACACACACACACACACACACACACACACACACACACACACACACCACACACACTCATACATATTTAAATATATAAAGAGGGGGAAGGGAGGGAAAGAGAAAGAGGTAGACAATAAAAAGGATGAAAATCACAGAATAAAGTTTTATTCCCTAAGGCTGATTTAATATAAATAAAGTAATTCGTAAGACAAAATAATTAATGTGGTGCTTGGCTCCCATGATGACCCTCAGCAGTCACATTCTAGGCTTCATATTGTCTACAGTCCCCTTTATACTGAATTATGGATGCATGTGTTGCCAGTAAGATACCAAGGAGAAGACAATGGGTGGTTTCTGAAGCAAAGTCATAAAAGACACTGAAGATTCTTCTTTGCCTTTTCTCCTTGGGTCACTTGCTCTAGAGGAAGCCAGCTACATTTGTGAAGACATCCAATATAGGTAGAAGCTACTTGTTCATTTCTTGGCTGCCCAGACCCAAAATAATCACACAGAAACTATACTAATTGTAATACTGCTTGGCCAATAGCTTAAGTATATTTCTAGCTAACTCTTAACATCTTAAATTAACCCATTTTTAATATTTTATATTTTATCATGAGGCTCCTGGTTTACCAGTACTGGCACACAGAACTCTTTCTTCTCTGATGGCTACCTGGCGTCTCTGTGATTCCACCTACTCTCATATATCTTTTCTAGCCTGTCTATATTCTGTTAATATAGAAGTATGAAAGCAGCTTCTTTATTAACCAATGACAATAAAACATTTTCATAGTATACAGAGGGGAATCTTACATCACTCCCTTTTCTGTCAAAATAAGAAGGAAGGTTTTAACCTCAACATAGCAAGATTACATACAACAAAACAGTTATTAACCAAGAATCACAGTTGCAATATTTAGTCCATTTATATTTGGCAAATTAAGGAAATTCTCTATCATCTGTCCTATCTTTGTGAGTCTAAAGTTTAATCTATATTTTATAATTATAACTATATTTCTTTAACCTCATTAAAGACTCCAGAAGAATATAATATCACCTAAATAAACAGGAAGTGCATTGTAAGCAACTTCCCAAACTCTAGAATTGACAGAGACATTTTGCTACCTGGACAGTCCCTCAAAGTTATTTTGTAATGTTGGGGCATTCAATCTTCAGCCTATATAGGCCCATAGTATCTAGGATATTTTTCTATGAAGAAAGAAATTTGAAGATCTCTTATGCCTTGTACTGGAAAAGTTCATCAGTTGCTTTCTTTTGTGTCTTGGAAAATGTCTGAGAGTTCTCTCATGAAGCAGGAACTTCTTTAGGCAAATTAAGCAGTCATTTTGTTTTGATCCTGTATGTCCAGTTCATCAAGCAGTACAGGAAAGTGTAGTTTCTTTCCCAAATGGCTAACATACACTAAAAGGAGCCTCTTTGATGTCCATCTTTTTCTTGAAGTAGATTGGTGTTGTCAGGAGCAGATGTGTCTCGTTGTCATGAAAAGTCCTAAGTTCTTAAAACATTTTAAATGCCACATTCTGTTAGTCTTTGAAAGGTTTGAAGAATACCTCTCCATCTGAAATATATCTCTGTACATTTAGAAAACCTAACTGACATGACTACAAGCTTGACTATTATTGATGGCTATGTATTAACATGTGTTTTTAAATTATATATTACATTTTTAAATGAGCTGCACAAACACAATACCTTAAACAAGAACAGAAAAACATATGATAAAATTGACCTTAAAATTTGTATTAATAGACCAAGATCCATATCAGAGCAAAGTATTCATCTCTATATCATATCCATTTTAAATGAGAACAAACATTTATAAACAATATTTGGGAATTTGCACATAGACCTCTCCAAAGTGTTTTCTGCTTTTTGTTGGGCAAAGTGTCCAGGGCAGGCCCCACTCCCAGGAGTACTTGGCTGACACAAATTGAACTCTAATTTATTTTAATAAAGAGAGAGAACATTAAGTTGAGTAGGTAGTGAGTTGGGGAAGATCTGAGAGGAGTTTGAAGAGGACACTGAATATGATAAGAATATATTGTCTCCTTCTTAAGGAATTTATGGATAATAATCTCCAGTGCAATGGCTAGGTCTTATGGTTAGCTCATGATTAACTTGGTGAAGTGATATAATAATTTCCTCTACGTTTTATTTTTAAAAATTACATTATTAATTTGGTAGGGCAGAACACATATGCCACAGTTCATATGACTTCTTTCCATAATGAGCCCACTCAAAAATTACCTCTAAGTGGGCACAGAGGGCTTATTCGTGGTAGCCCAAGCCTGGAAGTGACCCAGTGCCCTTCAATAGGTAAATGGCTAAAATAGATAGTGTGCAATACTAAGTAGTGGTTCAAAAGCACAAGCAATCCACGTGTGCATAATATAGACTGACTTAATTAATTTGGCAATAGCCTCTATAATAAATCATTCCAAAATCATAACTTAAAACAATATAAACTTGTTCTTACAGTGATAGAGAATGTAAGTATATGATCAAGATGTTAGTAAGGCCATCTTTCTTCTGAAAGCTTAGGAGATAATTTATTCTTTCCTTTTTCTGGTTCTATTAACAGCTTAAATTCATTGGCTCAAGACATCCCTCAAAGTTCTTGCTTTCATGATCACACTCTCCTTCTGTATGGCCTTCTTATCTTCTTATAAAACCCTTGTGATTATGTTGGTTGACCTGGATAGCCCAATATAATCTTCCATCAGGAGACCCTTAACTTAATAACATCAGCAAATCCTCTTTTGCTATATTCACTGTATTTGTAGCTTAAGGGATAAAGGTGCAGCTACCCTCCAGGGAGGGGACATTATTTCATATACAATGTGGTACAGAAATCATGCTAAGTGAAAGAAATGCTCAAAGCTTACTTATGATTTTACTTAGCAAAATAATTTGTTATTGATGAACAGAAAACCTGAAGAACTTAGCTCAGATATGCTAAGCAGGTTCCATAACTACACAAATTAAACCACGTTGCTAAAGGCAATGCTAGCAAGGAATCCCAGATAAGCACACATATTTTCTACAATCAGACTTGTTTCCAGGGGGGAATGAAGGAATAATTGTGCTAAGTATTCCAGGATTCCTTAGGATGCTATTATACCTGCAGAAACATACGAACCTAGTTGAGATTTAGGAAGAAACTATTTATCCCCAAACACACAGTACTTAATTGTGTTTAGTCTCTATGGAGAGTGTGAGAAATGAGAGACAAGAAGACCATGGGAAGTTTGTGGAGAACCATAAGAGCTATTCTCAGTTCTGGATATTTGAGGCTAAGAAATGGGGAGAACTTAGACTTTGCAATCAATGTGATAATAATAAATCTGCCACTGCCTTCAAATGGGACCATACCAACGGTGCAAGAGGAACTAGGGAAAGAGGGGTAAAGGTCCAGATGAACAAGAAGAAAAGCCAGATTTGGGTCATCTAGCATAAGGGGATTCTCTGCGACCACAGGGAAGGAGGCCTGCCATCAAAAACACATGTCCTGAGGGAAGAGTTAGAAAAAGGTCACAAAGTTTTTATTCAGGCAGCACCTGGCCCAGTGTGAATGTTCAATAAGACATGGAAAGACATTAGTGTGTGAGGTGAAGGAGAGAGTGGTATTAAATGAGGGGGAGAGTTAATGGCCTAGGGAGAGTGAGGCATTAATTGAAGAAACTGGGAGGTGTTAGTGTGTGAGAGAATGGACCATGACTTCTAGACAGTCTCTGGCAGCTTAAGTCCTCATCCAGCCATGTAGGGAAATGAGGCATTTGCTTAATTATTTTAAAGGCATCAAAACCTCCCTTATCATATACCTGCTGTTTAATACATTCAATAAGATTGCCTTTATTCCCTTCACGCAAACAGCTACTTTTCAGGGTTAATTTTATTTTTGTGCAGTGTAATAGCTTCTACTAGAATAATAAACAAAACCTTTGTTTTCATTATTGCTGGTCTTCAGTTTTAGGTTCTTATATTCTAGAATAGTCTACTCTCTTGGTATAAGAACATAGGTGGACCACCTGAAGGTAAGTAGGGGAGGATGTGAAGCAATGTAGTAAAGAAAGAGAAGGGCAAGCCAGAAGCACTCTGTGGGACACTGAAAGACAGAGAAGCAGCTCATTTCTTAGTGACAAGACTATTAAACACCCCCGCCATAGACACTCGGCGCTCAGTACAAAGCCGTTCTGGCTCACCTGCTGAAGTAGCAGGCTACCTTACGTTGGAAACAATGAAAAGCTGTCATGTGACTACATTCCAGGTCCATGTGAAACTCAAGGCAGGTACTTTGGGGTAGACCTCCACATCTAAGGTAGGTGTGTGGTGGCGAGGCTGGTTTGTTGGGGGCTTCAGATTTAATTTTGTCACTTTTGTAAAGTGACTATGTTTTTAAATTGAAAAGCTCAGTCTGGTAACCAAGAACTCAGGGTGAAGATTCCTGTCAGTTACACAGGGGAAACACTCTGGGTGACAAGCTCGAGACAAAGAAGAAAGCAATAGCCTCTAAGGGCATGGAGGAAACCCAAGAGACACTTTTGGAGAGCTATGGCCTGCTATGGAAGATAAAATTGTCACCAGTTTTGAAGTATCCAAAGTTTCTTTGCTGCTTTCCGACAACATTGTTGACATCAAAACCTTTAGTGAAAAACCTATTCACATGTAAGGCCTGAAGCAATTAGAACTCCCTGGAAGTGTGAAGAGGCCTCAGTGGCTGACTCAAGCCCTGCAAAGGATGCTGAGGAAGAATGACAGGCTCACGCTAAGAGTGAGGATCAAGGGTCCCTTTGCAGCACAGAGGCAGGTGGCTCCCTGGGCAGATCAGTGAGACTCACTGCAGAGGGTCTCTTCATTCATAAAGAAGAAGGTGTCGTTTTGCCTTGCAGTTTTAATTGCTGTGAGGAAACACCATAGCCATTGCAACTTTTATAAAAGGAAACATTTACTGGGGTGGCTTAGAGTTTGGGAGGTGTAGTCCATTGTTATCATGGCTGTAAGCAAGGCAGCAAGCAGGCAGACATGGTGCTAGAGATGGAGCTGAGAGTCATACATCTTAATCCGCAGGAAACAGAAAGTGAACTGTGACACTGGGAATAGCTTGAGTATAGGAAACCTCAAAGCCGACACCAGGGGGACACACTTCTTCCAGCAAGATCACACCTGCCCCAACAAGGCCACACCTCCTGATCATGCCACTTCCTTTGGGGACCACTTTCTTTCAAACCACCACAAGGCAAAGGTAGAGTTCAATGGAAAAGCACTTGTGTAGAAAACATGAGACACTATGATCTGCCCCCAGGACTGGTCAAACTAAAAGTCGCTCAACAGATGGTTTAATGAACAAAGGCTTTGTGAGCAAATGTGATGCCCTGAGTTTGGATACTCAGGTCTGCCATAGTTGTACAGCCCCGAAATCCCCGAAGGCTTATTGTGAGATTGGGACTGGGCTTTGAAAGTCCCCAGAAGTTCCTGGGCCGGTCAGCATGGCCTGTAGTGGCCAACCAAAAAGACGTGGTAGAAAGGGAAAATATGCAGCCAAGGTTTCCTTCTGACGTCCAAATGTTCCTATGGCTTCCATGTGTCTACATTTGCACAAGAACATGTACACATAGCATATAAATAAACACAGATTTAAAAATGAAAGTAATAGAATAAAACACAGAAGGTGGCTCCTCCTCTTAGTAAAGGGGTTTTAACTTTTGGTTCAGTTTTGACATAGACTCACTCCTAGGAAGCAGATGTGCAACATGCCATTAAAAATAAGCATAAGATGCTCGGAGAATTAACATGTCCTGATCTTTGATGACCTGAAGAAATTAGGTAAAACACTTGTCAGGATGACCCCATCTGGAATTGTGAGCCCAATTCCACATCATTGTTAAATGGTTGTTTCCCGTACAGCAAGCAGTGGCGAGTTCATCTCTCTTTCCCCCTCATCCCAAGGGCAGCCAGTAAATAGAGAAGTCTATTGAGGCTCAGATGGACATGACCATGAATATCAATAAGACTCGAGATCCTTCCCAGCACAGGAGAGCGCATGGGGCCACCTCCCAGAGCTTTGAGAGATGAAGGGTGAGGATGTCTGTGAACTTTTTAACCTCCTGTCCCGTCGAGGCAGCAATCACACACACTGACATAATTCCATTAGTTAATGAATACTTTTAAGAATTTGTCCACTGTAAAAATACACTTAAAATCAATCAATTATCTCCTCTGTTAAGGCTTCCTCTTTTTTTATAAGCCTTTTCATTTAGCAGAGGCCCATATACAGGGAAGATACGATTCATTTTTGCATTTAACGTTTCATGCTATCCCACAAATTGGTTGAGAAAGGAAAGCAATGCGGCTTATTGGTTTCAAACTTCTCACTCTATCTTAAACTCTTAGACTACAGACATTGCAAATTTAAGGGAACTCACCTACCACTATTGTTGAAGGCAGATTGAATGGCTGTGCTTTCCTTTATTGATTCTAGACTCATCTTTGGAGTACTCCTTGATACAGGATTGATGACTGACATTAGAGATCAAGCAGTTCCTGGAACAGGAAGTAATTAGTCAGCTCTCCCCAATAGAAAGAGAACTTAACTTGGGATTGGCAGACCTAGCTATGTGTTCATCTCTGCCAGCTCCCAGCTATGACTATAAGCAAATTGCTCAGTCCCCACTGGCCTGCAGTCATTCCTGTCTGTGGAGGAAAGGAATAGTGGCATGATGTCATCTCAGCATTTGATGAGCCAATTTAACTACACCTGGAATCAGGAGAAAAACAATAATAGTGGCAATACGTTCCCTACCACAAGAATTCAAATGTATAAAGCTACCCAATCAAAATGAATTAAGGTAATTAAATCAGATACCCAGTCTGAAATGGGATGGTCTCTTCTCAACATGGCTATCTGGTTGGTATGATTAGCCTCATATAAAATACACACATTTATTCTGCCTCTCATAAACTTTCAAAGAGGTGTGTGTATGTGTGTGTATATTCACGGGAGGTCATCAGAAAGCTTCAGCTATTGTTTCTTAGGACCTATTCACTTTGTTCACTGAGACAAAGTCTCTCATTGACCTGGAACTCGGCAAGTAGACTAGGCTGGCTTCATAGCCTTGGATTTACCCATCTTTGCTGTCTGGCGCTGGGACTATGAGTTAATACCATCAGGTTTGGCTTCTTTAATGTGTGCACTGAAGACTGAACTCTGATTCTCATAGTTGTAAGGTACACATTTAACCAAAGGACTCATCTTCCCAGCCTATAAAGATATCATGGATGAAGTTTTTGTCTCTGCACAATTTGACCCTGATATAAAGTTGCCAGATTGAATCCCATCCAAAAACTGATTGCACTCAATACCAAACTTCTTAAGCAGATGTGAAGTCAAATGAGCAAGGAGGATGAAAACATCTCTGAAGGTACAAAAGTGCTTCTCAACAATACAGCTGAAATGCCATAGTAACAACTACTCCCGGACATCTTGAACATCAAGAATACAATAAAGTATACTAGCAAGAAATATTTCCCATCCTTATGACTTCTACCTTTGAAAGCCATCATGTTGGGTTATTCTTTGGGCTAAGAAGAAGTAATTTCCTCATGGATTCCCTCACGTTACTCTAAGTCCATGACATTCTAGAGAATTATTTATTATAATTATTATTATTGTGTCTGAGTATGTGTGTGCTAACAAGATGCACATGCTTAGGTCAGAGGGAAGTAATTCAAAGGCAACAATGAGGGAAGATGGGGAGGGTTGGAGATGTTTGTGGAATTCCAGACTTTGCTATCCTGTGGAAGATAATCGGAGGTCCTAGAGTTACTGCCTAAGTGAGAGGAATCAGGCATGCACACCTTTAGTCCAGTGGCTGAAAAAAGAATGGTTAGTCAATCCATTCCAAGTCTAGAAGTCATCTGGAGGTTGGCAATGTGAGTGAGTTTCAGAAAAAGTGCTAAGGAGAAATAGAGATTTGCATTTAAACAGTGTGGAAGGACTGTCAAGCAGATGGCCAAATGTCTAAGATGATAGGAAAGAACGTGGGATTTATTGTCAATTAGCGGTGAAATTGGGAAAGTAAATCTACCACAAAGCTAATGAAGTGAAATCTTCAGGATACAAAACATACACTGAGCAAAGACTGGGCAGCCCATTGTATAGATGGATAACCTCATCTTTGAACTTCAAAGAAGTTGTGAGAAAACCATGAAAAACTCCACTGGAGTCTTTCACAAGTAAACATACAAAATAGACAGTAATCTAACATGAAAAACAGGTAAGGGGTAGAAAGCAGGAAATGCCAGCGCTAGTCATTGATTCTATTTTGTTGCTATGAAAAACAATTTATCACAATCAGGTCGGTTGTCACAAGCCATTGGATATACGATGTAAATCACAAATTCGGTTCTGGAACCCAGTGAACACCTTTCTTACAGGAAGGAGGAAGGCTGAATGGAGAAGGTAAGAGACTGAGTGATTGGGATGAACCCAAGGACTAACAAGGGTTTCCATTAGCTTTCAGATCCCTCTGTGAAAAAAGTGTCATCAGTTGCATGCCGGTCACCACAGACCAGACAGTCATACTAAGAAACACAGAAACATCAGGCAGAGGACCTTGGTGTCAGTCAGAAAGGAGCAACTTGAGGTTCACAAAAGAGAAATATCCCAATCTCCCCATTCGTGTTTCCTTTCATCTGGCGGTATGCAGCCCCCAAGAGCAAACTATGTGAACGGGTTGGGTTTGTTTTCTTCCATTTGTTATCAATATCATTTAGTGGTGGGACTCTGCAATGTTGACAAGCCCAAAGCTTACCTCATTTCCTAGGCAATCTGTCTGAGACTGGAGCCCAGTTGTGGTATAGTTTTCTTTATCATTGTTGAGAATTCCTTGTAGACATAAGATGTTTACAGAAGGCCTTAGAACATTTGACTTTTACACACACACACTCACACACACACACTTCTTCTCTGGTTTTACAACTCCCACTGCAAAGAAATTAAAGAGCATTGGCATTGGCAGACACCCGACTATATCTCGGTAATGATCTATTCAATTTATGTCCAGATGACAATGTATAAAAATTGTATTTTACAATTTTAAGTTTTATTAGATCATTTAAAGATGCATACTTCTGCACCTCTATAAACTCTAATATCTCATTGTCATTCTTCTTCTGACACATTTGAAAATGTTATTGAACAATGTCAAAACATGTGGCTTCCAATTTATACAAATATGACTATTGCAAAAAATACCCCGCTTTTTAGCAACACATTAAAAATGCTGCATGCTCCCTGCATTAGTGACTTTCCTGTTGCAATGATAAAATGCCAAGATGAAAATCAATTTCTGGAGGAAGGACTGTTTTTTTCCCAATTTGTCTTACGGCTCCAGAGGATTGCAATTCCATCTTTGTGGGGAGATGGGCAGCAAGTTGACAACCACAGCTTCAATTGAAAGTGAGCCAGAAGTATAATGAGGCTATGAACTCTCAACACCTGCCCCCCAGTAACAGACTTCCTTTCGCTGGGCTTCACCATCACATACCCTCCACAAAGAATGACTCCCCAAGTGGGGAACAAGTTGTCAATTGCCTCTGCATAAGGTAGACATTTCTCATTTAAACCACTAAACTACATTCTAGCATTGAATACTGGTTCTACCATTTAATATAGTAATTCACTCTTTTTTTGCCAAAAAATTCATTGTTCTCTGTGTGGCCTGTTACTTATCACCTGGGATCTCCATATCTGTATGTACAATGCCTATTTCATGTGCTATATAGACTGAGTAAATAGACTCACTTTAACATGATAGAAGGCCATGGATGCCAAACACTGTGCCTTGGAAGTCACTTGACCCTATCCTATCCTCCAGTTTATTGATCTCAACCGCTAAGGCTATGCTGATTCATTTATATAGCTTGGGTGTTGCTAAAACTGATGTTAACATTCACCAACAGGATAAAACCCAAAAGTTCATACCTACAATTTAAAAATAAACACTAGTAAAAGAAGTATGTTTCTCCAAAATACCAAGAGATCATTTATTTCTACAACACCCACAGAATTGGTTATTATAATATAAGGGGACATGTACATTTGTGTTCATGTGTATGAAGCTGTCTTCCCCAGGAATGCCTTTGGAACAATATCTCTCACTGGGCCATGAACTCACCATATAGACTAAACTCACTATGAACGGGTCCATGAATCTTCATGTCTCTATCTTCCTAGTTCCAGGATTACAGGCTCACAGGATCACAGGCTACACACACCAGATATTGTGGCTTGGATTTCAGCAATTGAACTGAAGTCACTGTGCTTAAATCTCCCAGCCCTGTAAAAACACTATATACTTGATTAGTCGCTAGGCTGTGGATGGATCTATAAGGACACATTTGGAGTATGTACCATTGAGTCCATATTATGGCTTAGAGAATCTCACTGGGATTTAGTAGTCCACATTTTTGGTAAGCGCCCTTGGTGTCTCCAAAGCATACCAGCTTAAGAATCCCCTAATCTCTTCTGTAACTTGGGATGCAAAGTTCCCTTGGCTCTCTCAGGGTTGCTTTTCTACAATGTTCTTGCTTCCTAGATAATCACCCAGTGAAGCTAGAACTCCATGGAAACTTAACCAAAAACAAATGGAAATGAAGGACAAACTTTTATTTTTCTTAAGATTATGCCCAGTTTTCTATTGGTCTGCCATCTGATCATTTTCTCATTTTTTTTTGAGAATTCCAAATTATCGTCTCTAATAAAATATTTCAAATCAAAGCATTTTGATTTACTAGAGTTCTCAAGGATGAAGTAACTGAAAAACGTTCTCATTGTTTCTGTCACCTCAAGTCTACATAAACCTTTGAAATTCATTTCTGCATTTATTACCAAATGATCTCCATGCAAAACTCTTTCAACAGGAAACATTTATGCTAATTTAATATACTCTCTTTTTCAGGAAGTCTTCATGCTTAATTGTCACTGTACTTCTAGTCAAATAACTGAAAAAAACCAAGAAATATGAAAGATAGGGTGGTGTTGGCAGCAATTGAGAAATGTGGAGAATAAAAATGTTCAGGCTATGGTGTTAATCACTTCATAGGTGTCATCTAAAGTGTTTATTGCACCCAGCTTGAAGAAGCCATGCCATGCAGATGTTAAGAAGTGAGACAACAGTTATGAAGGTCATAAATGACACAGAATGCCAACTCCTTTGGTGTCTACACTTCAAACCACACTGTTGTCCATAGAAATAAGGCACTTGGTGTTTCAGGTGAACTCTTTGCTGACGTGTCTGTGTAGACAATAAACTTTGGCTGCTAAAATATGCCATAGGGCTCAGGACTTTTAATCCACTTCTACTCCGGCTGTATGTGCAGATTCTGTAGAAACAGGTCTTTGTCATCCACAGGAGGCAAATCTCTAAAGCTTTGGAGCATTTTAATTATTGAAGATTGGACAGACATTGTAATTGGAGTGGCGAGGCTGTGTCCCCAGCACCCTGGCCGCCTGCTAGCTTATGCCCCGAAATAATTACACAGACACTGTATTCTTTTAAACATTGCTTAGCCCATTAGCTCTAGCCCTTACTGGCTAATTCTGATATCCTGATCAACCCATCTCTAATAAACTGTGTAGCACCGGTCTTACCGGGAAAGATTCAGCATGTCTGACCTAGCGGCTTGCTTCATCGCGTGTGTCTACCCGGGAGAAGGGAGCATGGCCTCTCTGCTCCAGAGAGCAGAGCTGTCAAGTCTGAGCTCACTTCCTCTTCCTCCCAGCATTCTGTTCTGTTTACTCCACACACCTATGTTCTAACCAATAAAATGGGCCAAGGCAGTTTCTTTATTTTTTAACCAATGACCTTCCTCCATCAAGACATCTCACCTTTTATTCTTAAATTTGGTGCTTCCTCATTGACAGACTTGGAATTGACAATTCGATAAACAGGCAGTCTCCAGGAAGGAGTGTCACGCCACTCCAAGTGACAACCATCTTCTGATGACTATGTAACAATGGAAAATGCTCTCTTTCCATACGAAAGGCAAACCTTGGCATTCAAACCCTATGATATTTCAAAACACAACATTAAGTCACTAACAAATGCTCTTTGGGAACAGGATTCTTAGTATATGAGAGAGAAAACTATAGGAAGAAAAAGGTCTTTATAGTTTCCATAGGTGATCTTGCACTTCTCAGCTAAGCCCACTCAGTAACTTCAGGTAACTTACAGAACACTTACACTTGTATGCAGGAATGGATGCATGCTTCTTAGCAGCGTAAGATCTTTCATTTGAACTGAAACTATTTATTACTTTTATTTTTAAAACAATCTTATCTTACATACCAATCCCCCCTCCTTCTCCATCCCTTCCTCCCGCTACATCCTGCTTTCCCTCCACCCCACTCCCATCTACTCTTCAGAGAGGGGAGGCCTCCCATGGGGAGTCAACAAAGTCTGTCGCATCACTTGAGTCAGGACCAAGGCCCTCTCCCTTGCATATAGGCTGAGCAAGGTATACCTCCATAGAGAATGGGTTCCAAAAAGACAATTCATGCACTAGGGATAAACACTGGTTCAATTGCTAGTGGCTCCACAAACTGTTCAGGCCACACAACTGTCACCCACATTCAGAGGGCCTAGTTCAGTCATATGCGGGTCCCCCACCTGTCAGTCCAGAGTCAATGAACTCCCATTTGCTCAAATCAGTTGATTCTGTGAGCTTCTTCATCGCTGGTTCCCCACCTGTCAGTCTAGAGTCTGTGAGCTCCCATTTGCTCAAATCAGCTGATTCTGTGTGTTTCTCCATCACAGTCTTGACCCCTTTGCTCACATTATCACTCCTTCCTCTCTATAACCAGACTCCAGGAGCTCAGCCCAGTGTTTATCTGTGGATCTCTGCATCTGCTTCCATCAGTTACTAGATGTAGGTTCTGTGATGACAATTAAGATAGCCATCAATCTGATTACAGGGGAAGTGCAGTTAAGGCACCCACTCCACTATTGTTTAGGTTCCTAGCTGGGGTCATCTTCATAGATTCCTGGGAATTTCCCTAGTGTCAGAGTTCTCGCTAACCCCAAAAGGGCTCCTTCTATCAAGATATCTCTTTCCTTTCTCTCCCGCTCTGTCCTTCCCCAACTTGATTTTCCAAATACCTCATTTTCTTCTCCTTCCTCACCTTATTCCCTCCCAACTCCACTTCCACCCTCTGTCCTCCCCCCACACTCCCAATTTACTCACGAGATCTTGTCTATTTCCCCTTCCCAAAGAGATCCATGTATGTCTCTCTTAGGGTCCTCCTTGTTTCCTGGTTTCTCTGGGGTTGTGTTCTATATGTAGGCGGGTTATCCTTTGTTTTATGTTTAATATCCACTTATGCGTGAGTGTATACTTTGTTTGTCTTTCTCTATCTGTTACCTGACCCAGGATGTGTTTTTCTAGTTCCATCTATCTGCCTATAAATTTCAAGATGTTGTTTGAAATGAGTAGTACTCCATTGTGTATATTTACCACATTTTCTTTATCCATTCTTCAGTTAAGGAGCATATAGGCTGTTTCCAGGTTCTGGCTATTACAAATAATGCTGCTATGAACATAGCTGAGCAAATGTCCTTGAGGTGTGATTGTGCATCCTTTGGGTATATGTTCAAGAGTGGTAATGCTGGGTCTCAAGGGGCATTGATTTCAAATTCTTTGAGAAACCACCATACTGATTTCCAAAGTGGCTGTATGATGCGGGATTCCCCTCTGTATGCTGTGAATACCATTGGTTAATAAAGAAACTGTCTTAGGCCTGCACAGAGCAGAATAAAGGTAGGTGGGGGGAGGGGACTAAACTGAATCCTGGGAGAAAGGAGGTAGAGTCAGAGAGAAGCCATATAGCCCCACTGGAGCTTGATGGAACTTCATCAAGTAAGCCTCAGCCACGTGGCAGTACACAGACTACTAGAAATGGGTTAAAATAGGATGCAGGAGTTAGCCAATAAGAAGCTAGAGCTAGTGGGCCAAGCAGTGATTTAAATAATATGGTCTCTGTGTGATTATTTCAGGGCTGAGCAGCTGGGAAGTGACCTCCTACTACAGTTGTGCAAGTTTGAACTTCCACTACCAATGGAGGAGTGTTTCCCTTACTCCACATCCTCTCCAGCATAAGATTTCATTAATGTTTTCAACCTTAGCCATTCTGACAGGCATAAGATGGTATCTCAGAGTTGTTTTGATTTGCATTTTCCTGATGGCTAAGGATGCTGAACAGTTCCTTAAGTGTCTTTCAGCTATTTGAGATTCTTCTGTTGAGAATTTTCTCTTTAGATCTGTATCCATTTTTAAATTGAATTATTTGATAATTTGAGGTCTATTTTCTTGAGTTATTTGAATATATTGGAAATCATCCCTCTATCAGATGTGGGGATAGTGAAGATTTTTTTTCCCCATACTACCATTATGTCTTGCTGACTGTGTCCTTTGCCTTACAGAAGCTTCTCAGTTTCAGGAGGTCCCATAAAAAACCCTCCGAAAATGCTTTACAGACCATGACAGAACAATACTCAACTTCATGTGGGAAAACAAGCAACAAAAAGAAATATTTTGGATAGCCCAAAACAATCCTGTACAATAAAGGAACTCCCAGACTCTAAGCTCAACTATAGAGCTACAGTAAAAAACAGCTTGGTATTGACACAAAAAAGAAAGGTGAACCAATGGAATTGAATCAAAGACCTTGGTATTAGTCACACATCTATGAATACCTGATTTGTGACAAAGAAGTTAAAGATACAGTGGAAAAAGAAAGCATCTTCAACGAATGGTGCGGACATAGCTGGGTGTTACCACAGAGAAGAATGGAAGTAGATCCATATCTATCCCCATGAAGGAAACTAAAGTTCGAAAGGATCAACGACTTCAACATAAATCCAGCCAAACTGAACCTCATAGAAGAGAAAGTGGGAAGGAACTTTGAACGTATTGGCACAGGAAACCACTTCCTCAATGTAACACCTGTAGCACAGACACTGATATAGACAATTAAGAAATGAGACCTCCTGAAACTGAAACTAATTTTTAAGGACAATATGAGTACGTTTGTGTTTTTACTTTAAACAATGAGTGTGAGTTTGTCTTTTACTCACGTTTTATCAAATGACAACTGTAGAACAATGGGGGAACATCTTTTGTACTCCAGGTGATAGATTTAAAAAAATCTTCAAATAATTGGGTCCCATTTTTCTCCTACAAATTTCTTTCCTTTTCTAATTATTCCAGTAATTATTTTTAGTGCCTTAAACTAATTATATTTTTCCTGATTCTTTCTGAAAAATCTATGTTTGTATGTTTGCATGCATACACACACACACACACACACACGTATATGTAGATATGCTTATAAGGGTCACAGTGACAGTGATGCACACTGTACAATGAAGCAATTGTAAATAAATAAACTGATGTGGGATGTCCTTCTGTATATGTGTTGCTTTTATTGAATAATGAATAAAGCTGTTTCAGCCAATGGCTTAGTAGAGTAAATCCAGGCAAGAAATCTGAATATATATATATATATATATATAGAGAGAGAGAGAATATATATATATATATATATATAGAGAATATATATATATATATATATATATATATATATATATATATATATATAGAGAGAGAGAGAGAGAGAGAGAGAGAGAGAGAGAGAGAGAGAGTAGATGGAGTCAAGGAGAGGCCATATAGCTGCTGAAGGAGAAAGACACCCTATGGAACCTTACTGGTAGCCTTGTGGTGATACACAGATTAATAGAAATGGGCTAATTTAAGATGTAAAAATTACTTATTAAAAAGCCTGAGCTAATATAATAGACCAAGCAGTGCTGTAATTAATATAGTTTCTGTGTAATTATTGGAGTCTGGGCAGCTGGGAATGAAAAAGCCGTCTCCATTTATGATAAACAAAACTCATAATAAATGAAAAACACTCAGTAACACACACACACACACACACACACACATATATATACATACAATATATATATATATACATACACACATATACATATATATGTATTTGTCTGAAAGATCCCTGGGAATTTTGCAGACTCAATATAATGTTATGGGAAGACCAATATAAAGACTGATATCAGGATAAAGGCACTTACTGGCTAGTGGATATTTTACATATCTCTGCACTGCAGCTACACAATGTACTATTTGAGGCAATGTAGAAGCCATACATGATTGTCAAGCAATTATTATTTCTTATTTGTACATAAGGATACAGGGTGGTGGTAAGTCATTGAGCTCTTCTTTTAACTCTGACCTTAGCCATCACTTTTTCTTACTGGTTGGCACTTGGATGATCAGAATTTGTGATGAGGGTAATTTTTTTGATAGGTTGTAATTTTACCAGGGTGACAATAAAGGCAAGACTTTGCTCCATATGTCTGATGATTTCCTTCTTTCCTCCCTCATAGCTCGTTTGTAACTTTCCTATTAAGCTGTGACATTTCATGCCTCAGAGAAGAATGAAAGTGCTCATATCTGGATGGCTTCATTTTCTATCATCTCATATAAATTGAACTCATTTTCACAATATCTGAAGAATATCTTTTTAATATGTGTGCTATTCTTTTGCTTGCATCCTAGTTCAAGAGAGACAGATGCCATCGGACCTACAGAGGAAACGGAAATCGCAGCTTGTTGTGCAAATTACCACTGTGTCTACAAGTGACAGAAGAAGTGGAAAGTTTACCCACCACTCTCTAACTAATTGTTTTTTTCCAGAAATGTGACATACAGAGCTCATACTGACATGAACCTTCATCTTGAAGACCCTTTCTCTGTAGTCTCTGGGCACCATAGCTTCTCGCTGAGACCTCCGTTAGGCTACTGCTAAGGCTCAATCAAGAAGGGAGATCACTACAATTACACCCTTGCAAATAAGTATCAGATGATGCAGGGAAGGGGAGAGTGGGAAGATGTCAGCAAATTTCCAGTGAGCTTTGCAATCTTCTCTAATTTTTGTAAGAGAAAGCTTGTCTGTACAGTTATTTGAAAACATAGGCAATAGTAGAGAGAAGAATGTATTTAAAATATAGAATCAGAAAAGGAATCAAATTCTACCTCTACAGCAACCTTGCTCTGGCAGCTACCTGGATTTTTTAAAACGTTTTTCATCAGTGTCAATGAAATCCTTGTTGAGGGATGACGACATCATAGGGGATGCTGTATCTGTAAATTCCCATAAACACTGTGCTTTTCTTGTTGCTATACTCACTATTTTATTCTGCATATAATAATACAATATTCTCTGTATCTGATTGTGAAAACTTGCGTATATTTTGAGATGATAAATAATTGCACATTTAAAATGTTTAATGTTCAGATATAAAACGTGTCTTCTATTTAAATTAGTTTTGACTCTAGGAAATAGTTCATCACCTACTTCATAATTGGAGGAAAGGACTGCAGAAACAGAGAGGACACAGTCACTGGCTAACTAAAGGCCAGATGAGGCAGAAATGTGCTCCTCACAAGTCGACAGGTCAAGGTTTGTACACTGTCAAAGAAACTGATATTAAGAAAGGTTATTTGCTTGTATTGAAACCACAATCAAGTCCCACATAGCTCACCCCAGAGTGTTCTCTTTGTCTTTTAACGTGTTCGTGGATAATTATACTTAAATGTTTAATCGTCACTGATGAGTTCTGAGAAAGTTATGTAAGCTCAGCTCACTTCCCCCATTGCTCCTAAGTTGTCGAGGGAAGCTCTCCATGTGCTCTTCTCTTGCCTGCTTGAGCTGTCTATGGCAGAAGCCTTGTGTTTATCTGATAATGCACACAACTTTCCTCTCTGGGCTTTTCTATGTTATTAAGATTTACTTATTTGTTCAACACAGGTTTTGGTTGTAAGAACACTTAACAAGAAGGCTACTTATATGACAAGAACTTTAAGTTTTTGAAGAAAGAAATTGAAGAGGACACCAGAAAATGGAAGGATCTCCCCTGCTCTTGGATTGGGAGGATCAACATAGTAAAAATGGCAATTCTACCAAAAGCAATCTATAGATTCAATGTAATCCCCATCAAACTCCCATCAAAATTCTTCACAGATCTGGAGAAGACAATAATCAACTTTATATGGAAAAACAAAAAACCCAGGATAGCCAATACAATCTTATACAATAAAGGATTGTCTGGAGGCATTACCATCCCTGACTTCAAACTCTATTACAGAGCTACAGTATTGAAAACAGCTTGGTATTGGCATAAAAACAGAGAAGTCGACCAATAGAATCGAATAGAAGACCCGGACTTTAACCCACAAACCTATGAACATCTGATTTTTGATAAAGGAGCTAAAAGTATACAATGGAAAAAAGAGAGCATCTTCAACAAATTGTGCTGGCAAAACTGGATGTCAACCTGTAGAAGAATGAAAATAGATCCATATCTATCACCATGCACAAAACTCAAGTCCAAATGGATTAAAGACCTCAATATCAGTCAGAACACACTGAATCTGATAGAAGAGAAAGTGGGAAGTACTCTACAACACATGGGCACAGGAGACCACTTCCTACGTATAACCCCAACAGCACAGATATTAAGGGCCTCATTGAATAAATGGGACCTCCTGAGACTGAGAAGCTTCTCTAAAGCAAAGGACACTGTTGCTAAGACACAAAGGCAACCCACTAACTGGGAGAAGATCTTCACCAACCCCGCAACTGACAAAGACCTGATCTCCAAAATATATAAAGAACTCAAGAAACTAGATTGTAAAAGGCTAATCAATCCAATTATAAAATGGGGCACTGAGCTGAACAGAGAACTCTCAACAGAAGAAGTTCAAATGGCCAAAAGAAACTTAAGGTCATGCTCAACTTCCTTAGCCATCAGGGAAATGCAAATCAAGACAACTTTAAGATACCATCTTACACCTGTCAAAATGGCTAAAATCAAAAACACCAATGATAGCCTTTCCTGGAGAGGTTGTGGAGAAAGGGGTACCCTCACCCATTGCTGGTGGGAATGCAAACTTGTGCAACCACTTTGGAAAGCAGTGTGACGGTTTCTCAGGAAATTCAGGATCAACCTACCCCTGGACCCAGCAATACCACTTTTGGGAATATACCCAAGAGAGGCCTTATCATACAACAAAAGTATATGCTCAACAATGTTCATAGCAGCATTGTGTGTAATAGCCAGAACCTGGAAACAACCTAGATGCCCTTCAATGGAAGAATGGATGAAGAAAGTATGGAATATATACATATTAGAGTACTACTCAGCAGTAAAAAATACACGGACTTCTTGAATTTTGCATGCAAATGGATGGAAATAGAAAACACTATCCTGAGTGAGGTAAGCCAGACCCAAAAAGAGGAACATGGGATGTACTCATTCATATTCGGTTTCTAGCCATAAACAAAGGACATTGAGCCTATAATTAGTGATCCTAGAGAAGCTAAATAAGGAGAACCCAAAGAAAAACATTGGCATCCTCCTGAATATTAACCTTCATCAGGCGATGAAAAAGACAGAGACAGAGACCCACATTGCAGCACCAGATTGTCCAAATCAGGAGCAGAAGGAGAGAGAGCACGAGCAAGGAACTCAGGACCCCGAGGGGTGCACCCACATACTGAGACATTGGGGATGATATATCGGGAACTCACCAAGGCCAGCTAGCCTGGGTCTGAAAAAGCCTAGGATAAAACTGGACTCGCTGAACATAGAGAACAATGAGGACTACTGAGAACTCAAGAACGATGGCAATGGGTTTTTGATCCTACTGCACATACTGGCTTTGTGGGAGCCTAGGCAGTTTGGATGCTCACCTTACTAGACCTGGATGGAGGTGGGTGGTCCTTGGACTTCTCACAGGGCAGGGAACCCTGATTGCTCTTTGGGCTGATGAGGGAGGGAGACTTGATTGGGAGAGGGGGGGGAGAAATGGGAGGCAGTGGTGGGGAAGAGACAGACATCTTTAATAAATAAATAAACGGGAAAAAATAAATACAATGCATAATACATTATTGAACACAGATAAAAGATTGTACAATAGGTCTTAGAAGGCATCCTCCTAGTATAACTGAAACTCTGTTCTAATTTCCATTGAGTTTCTCCCCCTAGCAATTCCATTCTCCTCCTAGGTTCTAAGAAAATGAATATTTGTGATGCCCTGTGCACGTGGAGTCGTGGAACTTTTGCTCATGTTTTACTGGGTTTATTCATTAAATATAATGTCTTCGAGATTCATTGATTCATGTAAAAGAAATACAGCAGGATCTCTCCGTCTCTCTTTCTCTTTCCCCTACACACTCTTTCTCCCTTTTTCTTTCTCCTGCACCCCTCTCTTCCAATAGAGACGAAACTCAAATGCGGGCATTGTGCACACTAAGCAAGCAGTCCACCACTGAGCTTCAGTCCTTGAGCTTTTGAAAAGGGATCTTACTATGTAAGTCAGGTTCACATCAAGCATGCATTCCCTTTACTTCTACATCTGTATTAGAATTAAAGATGCTCACCAGCATTCCTGGTTATTGCTTTCATGACAAAACAGTATTTCATTTTATCTGTGTACCATATTTTCTCATATATACAATATTTTGTTAATCCATTTGTCCCTCAATAAACATTTAAGTTATTCCTACTTCATAATTATTGAGAAAGGTGTCTGCCCTGGTCTATATTCCACTACTATAAAAGAATCCCATAGACCCTTGTAAATTATATACAATGCAAGTTTATCTGGCTCCTGATTCTGAAGGTTGAGAACTCCAAGAACATGACAAAAACTACTGGCAAAAGCCTATACACTGTGTCACACAGTGTAAACAGTAGGCAAGCATCCATGTAGAAAAAAAACAGACTAAACACATTCTTCGCAGTAACAAAACTCCTGACAAGAGCTATGATCCGCTGTTGAAACCAGTACTCCTATAGCCTTAATGTCACGTGACTCTTCAGTGTCCCACCTCCCCACACTGATAAAACGGCAATTACATTTCCTCACAAGTTTTTGTTTATTTATTTATTTGTTTATTAAAGATTTCTGCCTCCTCCCCGCCACCGCCTCTCATTTCCCTCCCCCTCCCCCGATCTGGGCTTTTCAAAGTCTCTTCTCCCATCTTACCCTCCTCTCTTCTCCCTCTGTCTCTCAGTGAGGAAGCTGCATTTCTCATAGATGGCCCCACTGTCTCTCAATGAGGAGGAACCTAGATGGCCCCACTGTCACTCAGTTAGGAACCTACATTACAAATAGACAGCTTCACTGTCTCTTGATGAAGAACCTGCATTTCTCATACACGGCCTCAGGTGGTTGCCAGGATATTGTTACCAGCCTCTAGAAACCCCATAATAACGGCTACTTCATTTCAATAGCTTTTATTTTTAGCACATATTTCTATGAGCCTATGAAATGCAGGGATCTATAAGGCAACTCAAGTTGACATGTTGTATGTACATTTTTTAAGCGCAAGTATGCATGCATGACAGTGAACTTCAGAAAATAAAAACACAATGTCTTACTCTGTATGCTAAGAGTGGGAGGAGGGGGAGAAGAGTGGGAGGAGGGGGAGGGAAATGGGAGGCTGGTGGGAGGAGGTGGAAATTTGTTTTTTTTTCTTTTCTTTATCCTCCTTTTATCAATAAAAAAAAATCAAAAAAAAAAAAAAAAAGAAAACCCTACGTGGTATGGCATGAAGTATGCCATGATGGTCTGGGAATAGTGATTGGAAATCTGTGGTGTGTGTGTGTGTGTGTGTGTGTGTGTGTGTGTGTGTGTGCAGTCAATCCCCAAGAGAAGGTAGCTACATGTGTGCTCTATTTAGGGTAGAGGCTAAATTTAAATAAGCCAATCAGAACCTGAAGCTACTGTCCCTTCAGGAAGCAGTGGAAGTAAATTGCACGACACTGAGCTGTTTGAGGAATAGAGACCGAATCTGCACACTCAGCCTTCTTTCTCCACTGTGGAGTATTGCCTAAACAAGCCCTGTATGACGGGCAGCACCACTTGACAAGCCAACATGGTTGGGGGAAATTGAACATGCCCCTCCCTGGAGATGAAGTGCTACAAGCCATCAATGGCTGCCGAGAGAGGAAGATCAGCTTTCCCAAGGATAAATACCCAGAGTCATCCAATCTCATGTGTTCATCCCTAAACGCACATTCAGAAAAGCAACAATAAAGGGACTCAGTAATTTTTAGAAGTAATTTTACACACACACACGCACGCACACACACACACACACACACACACACACACCTTCTTTAATTAAAGAAGAGGTTATGGAACTGGAGTGAAATAGAGGTACACAAGAGGCAATGGGTAGGGGAAAAGGAGGGGTGGGGATTATGCAAATACAGTACTCAACAATAAAACTCTCTATAAGATAAAATTAAATGAAGCCTCAGGAAGCACTCCTTAGCATTTGACCAATCAGTGAGTGAGCACATGGATAAAAAACCATGTCCATGTGGAGGACCCATAGCCAGTTTATGAGAAGTTGAAAAGGTTTCTTCTCTGGTTCGCTATCAGTGCAGCTAAAACTACACCGAGGAAATAAATACCAACATCCCGAGATCTGCCAAGGCAGTAAAGGGGCAATAGAAATATACTGTGTGCTCCATGCAAGGCAGATGGAAAGCCATATGGGGCAGAGCAGAAAATGATAATGGCTCTCAAAGAGGACATGTGACCCATCCAAAAATCCTGCCATCCCAAAGGAGGGACTTGGGACTGGAGGGCAGAATTATAGTGGTGGGGCTCAGGGACAATGGTTCCCCTTAGTTAGAAGCATAAACAGTGTGTTTTGTATCTTCTAGCCTGTGTGCCCTGGGAAGCGAATACATACATATTTAATTCAGTTAAAAATGACTACCTATCAGCAGATGTTAGAATATTAGCTTCGAAACACAGGAGTATTAAAATTTTCTCTAAACACATCAATATGCCTAACCGTCTGTGGGTTTTAAAACTGTACTGGGTACTCCATTATGGAACTGTGTACATGATATGCTAGGTAGGGAAAGTAAAACCACAAAACCATATGTACACACTGTGTTTACAGCTATGTTAAAAAGTACAGTTAGCGGATATACCGAGAGAAAGACCACATGGTCGTTGGTTGAGATGTAAATATTTGGCATCTTAGAGGTTATAGGATTATTTGCCCTGTAAATTCCAGGCTGTAAACCTCATTACAGAAAAAAGGACTGTTCCGTCTAGTCCCATGATGCATCAAATGACATACACTTGTCTCAAAACAGCCAAGACTGTAATGATGGCTTGGTAGGTTTTGTAGGACTCCAGCACTGACAATAAAATGGTCTGCCAGCAGTTGTACAGAGTAAAGACAGCAGTGTTAATAAACTTTCACATAGGTTCCCTGAGAAGAGCTTTGTTGTCTTCTTGTTTATAGTCCGGCTGCTGCTAGCGGACAGACATCGTAGATCAGTTCCACAATATGTTTCATTGGATAGACAACCTCACACCCAATACTTTCTCGTATTTCATTCATGGTCCACTCAAGTTTACCTTTCTCCAGCTGGTCATCTTCTTAGAGAAGGATCAAGGAAAGCTTCTGAGCGTCCAGTGGAAAGGGACTAAGAAAGGCAGAGTAGAAATACCTGTTACTTCGTATATCTTGCTACCTTCTGTAAGCAGGCATTTTGGTATCTGGTCAAACTGCAAGTGCCTGAGTCAGGCGAGAAATAAAATTACTTAAAACCTTTAACAAGAAGTAAAATAAAACTATCATTCTATAAAACAAAAAGTTCCCCATAATCCTTATGTGCTGGAAAGTTTTAGGTCAACCGACACCAGTTAGTGCCATATTGGAAAAAGGAACTTCAGTGATAATGTGATAATGGCCACCCCACCAGATTGGTCTTTGGGAAAGCCTGTTTTACAGGTTTCTGAATGGTAATTGATGTGGGCATTCCCAGTTCACTGTGGGTGCTATCATTCCCAGACTGGTGGTGTTGGCAGCTATAAAAAAAAAAAGGCTGAGAAAACCATGAGTATCACATCAAGTCAGCAAACAACATTCCTACGTCTTTCAAGCATGAGTTCCTGTCCCAGGTTCCTGTCCTGTTTGAGTCCCTGTCCTGACTTCCCTCAGTGATTGACTACACTGTAGAACTATAAGCTGAGAAAAACCCTTTCTTCCTCAAGCTGCTTTTGGGCATGGTGCTTTATCACTGAGACATCACACACATGCAAGGTCTTGACCCTCTTCCTATTCCTCCCCCCACCACAGTCTTGTACTCTTCCATCCCTACCCCTGAAGGCTCTCAGAACAGGGAGGAGAATGTTAAAGGATATGGAAGATCCATCAACATAGTATTTCTTCTGGAGACCTCAGCAAATCTGCCCAGAAACTTCGAGTTTTGACACACAAGGATGCATTATAGTTTGATGGTCATTTCCTGTCTGGAAAGATCAAACAGACTACAATATAGACATTTGTCACTGTTGAATCAATTACACTTGCCACCACAGTCACCACTTGTTTTGGATAGCATGGTCAGGATATGGAGTAGAAAGGAGAGTAAGGCCACCACAGCATCTCCTGGTCTCAAGCTCATATTTGTGCAACTCTTGGGAACGGTGGGAGATATTCAAAACAGAGCAGTAGATGAGAATGCCAGTGAACCTCCACTCAGGAAGGGTAGCATCATTTGTTCCCAGAATCTTTATCTTTCCCTTACATGTGGGATGGGGAGATCAAAATTAGGTCTTGGATTTCTTAGCCACCAAATCCCATATGACTCTAAGCCACTAATAATTCACCTTTATACGAAGAATGTCACTAAGCCTCATGTTTTCAGAACCCTGTCTGTGACTCAAGGAATCAGAAAAATCCATGTATTCATTCAAAATTTCATGTTTCTCCTTCTCTAGGCCTTCAGGGGCTCCTTCTCATGAGAAGTCCTATCTCTTCAGTTTATTTTACTCTACACGGTGACCCTTAAGCTTGTGCTCAGTGTTTCCAAGTGTGCATTATTCAATGACTATATTGCTGACGTTTGAACCACCTGCTGCGGCTAAATCTTCCTGAGTTTAGTACCAAAAGCATTTCCCAGCCCTCTTGGCAGACTGATCAACTCGGGTAATAAACTGCAAGTTTCCAGGCTGGCCTTCTTTACAACAGCATGGCGGGAGAGATTTTACAGGAATTGCCTCTGGAGTTCAAGCTGTTCACAAGCCATTACCAGGGGATGAGCCCTGTAAAGAAACATCTGCAAAGAGGAGAAGCCATCATTAATCCAGAAGGCCAGGATCGTATCTTATAGGTTATTCCAGATGCAACACATTCAGGACCTGCTAGCAAAGAGATCTTGGCTAGAAGCTATGGTGATGTGGTATTGATTTTACAATGAAACACTGCTTTGGCAGTAGTGAGTGCCTGCCTGGTGATGGAGTAGGAGAAGGAGGGGAGGGAGTGGGAACTGAGATTGGTATCTAAAATGAGGGAAGACTGTTTTAAAATAAATAAATTAAATGAACAAGTGAAAAAAAAGACTTAGTTCAAGGGATGTGACCAAAACCATGATTAATAATCTGTATCAGATTTGTAGACAGCCTAGGAAAATATCCTTTCCATTTTGACAGATTTCTTCAAAATGGGTTGCAATGCTTGCAGTTTTTTCTCCAAACTTCTTTGATCTAAAGCCATCACAACTCTGGAGACAACGACCACACTCACTTCTGATGAGCTAAGGGAATATGCCACAAAGATTTCTATCCAGTCTGTCTGTTTTCTTAAGGGTTTCCATTGCTGTGATAAGACACCATGGCCAAAAGCAAGTTGGAAAGGAAAGGGTATATTTCAGCCTATATCACAGTCCATCAATGAGAGAAGTCAGGATAGGAACTCAAACAGAGTAGGAATTTGGAGGCAGGAACTGATGCAGAGGCCATAGGAACACTGCTTACTGACTTGCTCCTCACGACTTGCTCAGCCTGACTTCTTATAGAACCTAGGGCCACCAGCCTAGGAGTGGTACTGCCCACAGTGATCTGGGCCCTCCCACATCAATCATGAATCAAAAATATGGACCACAGGCTTTTCCAGAGGCCACTCTGATAGGCACATTATGTAAGTTGAGATTCCTTCTTCCAAACTGACTCTTGCTTGGATCAAATGGACATAAAACTAGCTATCATACTTGCCTTTAGGTCTCAATATCTGCAGAGGCACTGATGAGCTAAATTTATAGAGCATCTCATTGCCAACCCTTATTTTATACACACCTACATTCTACCCAAAAGTGTCTCATCCCTGCAGTTTTGCACTCCAGAAGTTATCTTCAGTGGATGCTCCTAAGGGCGGATCTTTGTATGCCGAAGTGTACCAATCCACGTTTTCAGAATTTAAAAATTACACACATATACACACATATTTCTTCCAAAAGTCATTTCTTCATTCACCACAGACAGGTTTATTCAGTGGTGGGATTTGAACTCAGGTCTTGTGCATATTAATTATATTAATTATAAACAGTTTGGCCTATTGCTCAGACTTATTACTTACTAGCTCTTAGAACTTAAGTTAGCTATCATTCTTATCTACATTTAGCCATGTGACTTGGTACCTTTTCTCAGAAAGGCATTCTTATCTTGCTTCCTCTGCATCTGGCTTGTGACTGGTCTCTGCCTTTCCTCTTCCCAGAATTATTTTAGTCTGGTTGCCCTGCCTATACTACCTGCCTGGCTACTGACCAATCATCATTTAAACCAATACCAATGGCAAATCTATACAGTGTACAAGAGCATTATCCTATAGCAGTTATCACAGCTTTGTCTTTAAATTCATTCTTTTCAAACATGATATTTTTCTGTGGTTTACCAAAGAAAAACTTTTTAATTGAAGTTTAAAAAACATCTTTTCTTATTTTCTTTTGAGTCCTTATGAGCCATGAGAGACTGACAATGACTGAATTGTGATGACAGTTCTGACCTGGGACATCAATGAGGCTCAAGAAATCAAGCTTTGGGCATGTATGTCGTCCATTTGCATATTTATCTTACTTGTTTTATAAAGACCTAGATTCCTAAAGATCTTTTAGAAAGAAAAGGTTGGACAATGAACTTCAAGAATGTGGGTTTCAAAGAAAGCATAGTCAGAAGGGGTACTATTGTTTCTTTCTCCAGGCCCACGTCTGACTTGTGTGGATAAAGATGCTAGAGAAATGTGCTCTTGACTAGAAGCATTCTCAGACTCAAAGCCAGGTGCTCACCCAGCAAGCTGAATGAGGGCAGTGGTTCTCAGCCTTCCCATGCTGACACCCTGTTCCTCAGGCTGTGGTGACCCCCAACCATAAAATCATTTTGTTGCTTCATAACTGTAATTTTGCTGCTATTATGACTAGCAATGGGAATCTCCAATATAAAGGATATCTGATATGCAACTCTTATGAAAGGGTCATTGTAACCCAAAGGGGTTGCCTTAGAGGGTACTGTGTCAGAGAAGGGTTGTACTCATCCCCACAAGGTACAGTAGGAACTCTTCCAGACTCACAGCTAAGGGGCTTACAATAGTTCTCTTTATTATAAGTTTCTTTTCAAATATATTTTAAAGCTCACCTTTGAAGGTTATGTATGAGCCTAAAGAGAAAGCGAGTCTTACAAGACTTGGCTTGGTAAGAAGCAGTAGTATGCTAAGAATGAAGGATTCTTGAGTCTGCTAAACACCAGTTTCTAATTCCTTTATGGCTCTATACTGTTCTTTGTTCTCTGGTTTACAAGTTATTATGCCCTAAACCCACACACACACACACACACACACACACCCTTATCATTTGGCAGCATTCTGAGAAGAGACAGAAAAGTAATTACGTTCTCACTGTTCTCATTTACCAAACAGCTAATTAAATCTTCAGAGCCTCTAAGTCCCGAAGACCCTCTCCTTATCAGACAGACACCCATGCCCTTCTTTCAGGAACTACTTGAATCAGCTCTTACCCAAATCCTAAAGGCTCCTTGAAACAGGGTTCGAAAACAAATTGCTTCATTTTGCCAGCTCAGCACTTTGTAGGTGAGGAAACAAAGATGGTAGGTGGGGAGGAGAACAAATAGCCCAGATCTCGGCAGAGAGTGCTAGATTTAGACCATGACCTATGTCTTCTCCCTTCCAAACACATGTTCTTTGTAAGACACCACACTGCTTTTATTTGACTCAGGAAACAATGAAGAGAGCGCAGACACTGTGAGAATGGTCTATTTGATCTAACCATCCATCATTTATCCGCTCATTGTACAAACTTGGCCACCTGCTCTGCACCAAGGATTGTGCTTGGCTCCGACCGCAGAGCCATAAATATCACAAGCATGGTCTTTCCCTTCTCAGATCTACAGGCAAAGATGCAGAGGGTCTTTATCTGGCAGCTTGCAAGCCAGATTTAGCCAGCAGATGTGCTTTCTTGGCCTGTCCATTGTTTTTTAAAGAATATATAATTTTATTGCCAACATCCAAAAGTTGAAAGTATTATATTAAAGACAAGCGGGAAGTCTGGTTTCTCCGGAAGGATTATATGATCTGGCAAGATCGGCCCATTAGTTTCTACTTTATGTCATGGATGAGTGTAGGGTACAGCACTTCCTACTGACTGAACATTCCTCATTTACCCCACTTGCCACCTGTACTCTTCTGTTCACCTTACACCAAATAAAATTGGGGGGTGCAACTCCCTCCCTGGTGGTTTCCAGGCTCAGGTTTTGCTCTGTGGAATGCCAGGAGCTTTGATGAGAGTGTGCCATGCTCAGCTTCAGAGAACTTTTCAAATCAAGCAAAATGGATCCTACCACAAAGGCTTGTTAGACGCTCCTCTGCTGTGCAGGTTGGCATTTATGTGAAGAGACAATCATGGATGTTCTGCTGTGGAGAAACTGATCGATTTCCACACTTCGAGAGTGGTGTTGTAGGTGGTGTAGGTAGTAGTCACTATAGAAATATGAAAAGAAACAAACTTGAGTATTTGATTGGAATGGAGTCAGAATTAAGACATGGATAGGCTTGATTGGAGACAAAAGCTTAAGATGGAAGAAAACCCTACAGAAAAAAAAATCATCAAAACAAAACATCAGTAGGTCTCACAAAAACATGTCTGGTGAATGATCCACACTACCGTGAACAGCCTCGGGTAGGCTGACAAACAAGCACAAAATTGTGCAGATATTTTTCAAAATACAAGAACAATTAAATTAAGAGACTTCCCAAGGGTTTTTTTAATTTCAGCTAGATATGTGAGCTCTCAACTATTTCATTAAATAACTGTTCTGCTTTATATATGAATAGAATAAAATGGATCTTCATGTCATAAGAAAGTTGGCAAAAAGCTATGTATATCTGGAAATGAGAATGCAACTTTATTTTTAACAAAATGCACACTCAATAAAGACTCCTTGAAGAGTTGATTGATTTTAGTTGAGAACAAATTTGACTTGAGGCATGCTGGCTACTGATACATAGCCACAATTGTTAGCAAAAACATGACATAACTTGTATTTTTAAATGTCAATATCAAGATCTTTTGATATTCTAGAGACAAAAGATCCTTCTAGTTGATCATTCCACTGAAGAAATGTGCTTTCAGACATTTATGTCTAAGCAGCCAGGTATCTCATAGAGATAATTACTTATAAGCTTTGTTTTTAAATATTGAAATCTTCCTGCATAGTGGTCAGTCTTTTTAATCTTTTTATTCATTATTTCCATGGCATAGTTTAGAATTATGAAAGATTTTTTAAATCACCTTGAATTAAAAAATCCCATAGTCAGAAGTCTGCCCAAGCAGCAACAACGAAGATATTAGCAATCCATCTCAGACTCGTACATTTCTCACTGACACCTCCATTTTACACTTTACAGAATTTACTGTAAATTTTTTCATTTAAAACAACAATTATGCAAACCAAAAACCATGTTTTCATTTCACAAATTGTGATGCTAATTTTTCTGAGGACCTCATTGGCTTGTCCAAGGTTGCAAAGGTGTCAGAGTCACTTAGGTTATTCATTGACTCCAGTTGCTGGAGTGTTAAGAGGATATATTGAAAGAGTAGCAACTCCACAGGGATGTTCAAAGAACAGTGAGCTAATATAAGCAAAGGCTTAGCACAGACACCGTTACCTTGCACAGGCTTACTAAATGCTCGGTATTAAAAAGCAGAAGAAAGAGTTCAACTTAGCTCTCAATTATCATCTAACTATGCCTCTTGCTTCCTTTGATGTTATGAACGCACTACAGAATTTGAAAGTGTGTCCAGACTGAACTTGATCCAACACTGTAGTCACTTGCTTTGGGGGCTCTCTGAGGTCTTCAGGGTAATGATGGTATCAAGCACCTACAGGGTCCTTGAGATATATAACTTGGTTTGCCTTACAAAGAATCTCTGAAAGATTGTTCATTTGCCAGAAGTTATAGACTAATGAATACAGACCTCTAAGTGATTGTCTTTTAGCAATTGACTGTACAGTTGAAGTCTTTCTAGCTCCTTCCCCGGGGGCTGTGCAGACTGTGCCTGGTCCCCTTTGAAAGTAGGGAGATCACTTCTCCTGGTGGCAGGCACTCCATCACAGAAGGTTCTTGTCATGGGAAATTCTCTAGTAAACTGAGGGAAATTCTTTCACAATGCTTCTAATATTTTGTGGTAGCTAAACCAAATTCCATTACCTAATGGCATTCTCTGAAAATGTGAAAAATATTGTCACCCCATCCATCAACTTATTCTCAAGCCATTCAACCATTTCTCTTTTGACTTGGGGAAAATAGAAATTTCATATTCCTGGTCACCCTTCTCTAAATGGTTTCTGTGTTTCCCTGTTATTTGTTATGTTCAACACCCTAAGCTAAGGGGCATCTCAACTATTACCTTCCTTGTGTTAAATTCTGAGTTTTGGTCAAGGCAGAGTCTGAATGAGTAGTGTTTCCTCCTGCTATGGATAAATTGGTCGGCTCACATAAATAAGGTCAGCTCTGAAGAATTTAAGCATTGGAAACGAATTTGGGTGAATCTCTTTATTCCTTTACCAATATGACAAATGTTCAGACGTAGAGGACTCATACATACTAAGATTATCCAAAGATTGAAAACTGGTTGTTAAATCAAATTAATTTAGTATAGAAGGGTTTGATAAGTATGCTCTTTAACAACAAATTTAAGCTCGATTCCATGTGGTAAGTGCATTGGCACCTTTAACTGAAGGGCAATGAATGGTCAACTTGAATAATTACAATCACTTGGAGCTAAGTCCCGGCTACTCATGTACAGAGAGCAGACCTATCTATTCTAGTTGCTCACATTTGACCTTCCCCGCACTTCCACGACCTGTCTAGTTTCATGAATGAATCAGGAGGCTGTAGATGGTGTAGAAGGTGTGCACCTGATTCCAGTCACCCTGCTCAGCTTTTCTCCCATCCCCACTCATGTGTGACTCTTCTTGTCTACTCAACATCTCCCTATAACTCCTAGCATTGCCTCTGCAGATGGCCTCTCTCTTAAACTTCAGAACATTTCTTGCAGTAGAAACTCTCTCCCTGGCCATTGCTATGCCTGTCCTTCCTTATTTGTTATCAATGCTACTCATCCAGAACAGTCCCCAGCTTTCCCATTTGACCTGACAGCTGCAGTTTTACATTGAAGAACCTCTGCTTAGCTATACAGAGCCGTCCATCCTTCCAAACTCTCCTCCACTATAGTCAGGTCCGAGTTAGGACTGTATTCTACATTTCTTCCTTCCCAAGACAATAGGGACCACTTCCTCCTTCCTTCCTTCTTATCACTTCCCTGGTTCTTTTTCCCTAATCTCCACTGCAAGTTTATCTTATAAACATGGCTTCTATAACAAACTTAATGGAAATTAACCTTTGGTGGTTCCATCTGAGACCTACTGAGTGAGAATCTGAGCCAGGTTTCAACCCTGAAAACTCAAAAGCCTCTTCCAAGATTGTAATGCACGAATTTGAGAAGCCCTGGTCTCTATCACAGTAATTCCAAGGTTTTACTGACATTTGTTCCTTCAAAGGAGATTTTCAAAATAACATGTCTGAATACCTCCCTAAACCAATAAACTCAGGTTCTCTGGGATTGGACCCAATTATAAATACATCATTTTAAAAGCTCTGCAATGATTCTAGTGAGACATCAGAGCTGATGCTAACCTGTCTAGATGTGTCCAGTCTCGAGGCCTTGCCTTGGTCTCTCTGTCTTTTAAGCTCTGCCCTGGCTTTTCACGTGCCATTCATTTTTATTGTCTGTTTAATTCTTTAGGTCAGTGTAAAATGGTCATTTATTCTTCCCTGAGCGTTCTAACTCCAAGAGTCTGCTCCCCAAGCATCTTTCACTACCCTTGATCCTCTTTTGTTTTCCTACTTGTACCAATCTATAATTAAAACTATTTTTTAAATTATTAATCCATTGCTCCTCTGGAAAATAGGCTCTAGGAGAAAAAGATCTGCCCATGAAGAGACTGTTTGCTAACTCTTAACAGCTCCCCAGACAGAACCAGGTTCTACAGAAGCCTGGGATCTATCGTTTGTACTAACAAATACCAGACTCAGTTAGCATGCTGATAACTGTGATTTTCATAATCTTTTTTTCCTTGTCTAAGACTTCTTTTCTTCCCTTTTCACTATGTGCTGTTTTATGATTTTTAATATGCCCAAGAAAGACCAGGGCATCTATGTCAATTTTTCCTCTCCTGCAGCGAGCTCTTCTATACATGAAGTCACGCGCGACTTGGTGACATCATTCAGCCATTCATGTTGTAAAAGAGCATGAAGTGGATGAAAACCTAACTGGAGTTGCAAAAGCACAGAGACCAAGCTGTGAGGTTTGTGGACAGAGTGTGACGCTGGCTACACAGGAATGGGTATTTCTGAAGTGAATTGACTTGAGGAAGGAAAAAGCTTTCCGTCGATAGTTTTAAAAGCCATGGGACCACTGAAAGGACTGAGAGAATAGAAATAGATACAGGAGAGAACATATGGTTCAATACACAGATCGCATCTTTTTAAAAAACCCAGGGTGAGTGTCTAAAGCTTGTCTGTAGCCTGAGAATACCCAGACAGCTGCTGATTCCAATTGCCCTTCTTTCTACTCCAGCACTTTTAATATCCTAGGTTTGGACAGAAATTCCTCCACACATCCGTCAGCCACTCCTTCCCTTTCTTTCTTAAGCTCTGCACCGAAAGTAGCGTTCACATCAGGGAATACTGAATAGCCACAGGCAGCCTTTGATTGCAAGCAAGCTGCCACAGAATTCCTCTTTTATGATGTTACATTATCTATATGAGAGCAATCAGAGCAATCAGCTGGAAACCCCTCAACACCAAGAAGGAACCGACTGGCTCACATGCTGATTCTCCTTGTAATGTCTTGCTGGGAGACGGTGGAGCCCTTAAGCACAAATCAACATGCCCATCCCAAGGGATTGATCTGTTCTTTCCTAGAAAAGAATGCCTGCTGGCTTACTGACAGAGCCGGGCAGAGGACAGAACCCTCAAGAGATGAGCTAAGATGCAAGGGGCAGAAGGCTTCTTTCATCACATGTTCACTTGAGTATGGAGTCTTCAGTTGTGCATGATAGGCTTCCTAAGGGATCATGGGTAAAATGACTTAGACACATTTATTCTAAGGCAAATTTTTGTGTTCAGACATCTAGGCTGCTGCCAGCTAAGCATCGTGGAGATATTTATTCCATTTCAAATTTTGTTGCCTTCAATGTTACACCAGCTGATTATCTGTTGCCCACTGTCATTCTCTCTTTCATCCAAACAACCAGTCCCTCCCCGTTCTTCACACTAGACTGTTAGAGCCCTTCTTAGTGCAGGACTTCCCTCTCCTGAGCTATTGCAAACTCCAGAATGTCCTCGAACCACCTTCTTGGCCTCATTTTCTTAAAGCAAAAGCAAAGACCTTTGCTAGAATGACTTTGATGTCCAGACTTACGCTCTGTTAATAATGTGTTTGCTCACAGAATTACATCAGAGGAAATCTCAAATTATAATCCAAAGAAAAGAAGGCATTTTTAGAAGTGTTGGAGATCAGAGAATTAAGGGGAAGACTTAGACAGTCGACAAAGGCAAAGCAAGTGGTGATGTTGTCAGTCTCAGAGAGGGAACCATGGTCACGTGCTCTCAAAATAGACCTCATTAACATAACCCAGTTTGGTACGCTCCATGTCCAGCACCAGTGCGGATTTCATTATGCATCTTCTGGGACTGAGGCTGGAGTCACCAGCCTGACCAGATGGAGATGGAGGCATGTGCTGATTGGCATCAGTGAGAAAGGAGAGAAGAAACCTTTCTGGGCACACAGAGAAAGACCTCAGATGATGCAGAAAGAAAGCACACTGACAGGAGACCTGGGGCCCACTAAGTCCACTCTCTCTCTGCTCCCTAATTTATTTTCCTTGGAGGGGTACCTTGCTCAGCCTTGATATAGTGGGAGGCCTCGGTCCTGACTCAAGGCAATATGTTAGACTTCATTGACACCCCACAGGAAGCCTTACCCTCTCTGAGGAGTGGATGGGGGTGGGATGGGGGGGAAGGCCGAGGGAGCAGGAGGAGGGGAGGGAGTGGGAACTGGGATTGGTATGTACAATGAGAAAAGATAAAAAATTTTTAAAAATAAATAGATTTTAAAAAGAGCAATTTATTTTATTTTATATGTATGAGTGCTTTGCCTGTATGTATGTCTATGTACCATGAATGTGTGCAGAGATGAGAAGACAGCATTGGATCTCCTGGAATTAGAGCTATGGATGATTGTGAGCTGTTATGTGGGTGCTGGGAACTGAACTTAGGTCTGCCGTAAGAGCAACAAGTGCTCGTTATGATTGAGCCATTTCTCCAGTTGCTTTGTGAATTTTTAAAAATCATTGAAATAATTTATAGAGAACAGATTTTGAAACAGTTCAGCTCATTTAACATGTATTTACTGACTGCCAATGCATAATTAATGGAACGATTATAAATTACTAATCAGAAGTGTTGAATGAACACTCATCTTGTATCATGTGTTCCACCAAGGATTTTACATAGGGTGTTTCTATAGTGAGTTTAGCAACTGTGTATGATAGGCAGAAGTTATGCAAACTCAAAAGCCCTGATTTAGAACAATTTCCTTTGGCCACAGTCATGCTATAAACATTTCAACATGAATAATCTCAATTTTCTGACTTTGTAGCTTTTGCCCCACAGAATTCCTGACTACTTAACAATTGGTTCTCCTACTTAGGAGGAGCTGCCTCTACCACATGTTTGATGACAGATACCAGTATTTCCCCTTAGTGAAGCTGATGGACGCCTTCCAGCTTGCCCAATAGATTTAGATTGCTTTTACTCCTGAAAGGCTTACATCCAAGGAAATCTTCTTTTTTTTTTTTTTTTGGAGAAAGTTGATGAATAAGAAAGTGAGTGGTTGTTAGCCTTCTCTTGGTAGGGTCTGAATGTTTGTGTGTACCTAAAATGAATATGTTGTCATCCTGGCACATAAAACATAGTATACTAGGAGGTAAGGTCTTTGGAAGGTGATCAGGTCATAAGGATAGGACTTACATGAAGGGCATTAGTATCCTCACAAAATGGTTCCAGAGAATTCCTTTGCTGCCTACTACATAAGAACACAGGCAAGAATGTGTTGTATATAAATTAGATAGGTGCCCTCATTTATTATAGGTTAAATTATATCTTGATCTTGAACTTAAAGATGTGTAAGCAATAAAGTCACCCAGTTTGTGTTTTGTAGTATGAGGCCACTTGTCTGTTTCTGGCTGATCAGCCATAAAATAACCACACAGAAACTGTATTAATCAAACCACTGCTCTGTCCATTAGCTCTAGCTTCTTATTGGCTAACTCTTACATCTTGCTTTAACCAATTTCTATTAATCTGTGTATTGCCATGAGGCTGTGGCTTACTGGGTAAAGTTTTGGTGTCTGTCTCCAGCGGGATTACATGGTTCTTCCAACTCCACCTTCTTCTTCCCAGCATTCAGTTTAGTTTTCCCTGCCCCAGCTCTGTTCTACCCTGCTCTGCTATAGGCTCAAAGCAGTTTCTTTATTAACCAATGGTATTCTCCACATACAGATGTGATATATGGAATCCCACATCAGTGTTGTTTGCTTATAGAAGTCTAAATACCATGAACAACTTTTGTACATTAGAGTATAATAAAAACTTAGGTAAAACTGTTCAAAAATCTGACTGGATGTAAGAAGCAAAATTCCCCGTTTAGGGGGGTTAACATAGTGGATGATGGCTTACATGACAGCAGATGTCAAACCTCAATTCTTCAGTAGACAAAGTCAGCCATCGTCCAAAGGCAAAATTCACACATATCCACACCTATGACTTTCAAAGAGTCACAGAAATCAATGTGTTGCAGAGCAATATTAAGCTGCATTGCACCTACACAAGGAATGAACAAGGATAATGCTGGATGCTTTGCCTTAGTGACTAAGGCCGACCTACATCTTAACTTATGGAGATCTTTTAAAAAGAACTATGCACAGTCTTACAGAACATAAACTGCCACCAGCAGAGAAAACTGTCCACATTCTGTAGGGCAATTAACAAAGCAAGCACAGAGAACAGAACCATCTATGATAAACCTTTCAATGGTCCGGAAAACGTCCTAAGTTAAGAAAGTGGCCTTTCCCTTATCGTGTACTATTGCAGACAAGATGCATTAGCTACAACACAATCTTTAATTTGAGAAATCACTCTTCCTAATGAGTATCAAGGTATTCACGTGAAAAGCAATCCAAACTGAAACCCGTGAAGTCTGGGGTGTCCTTTAATTACAGTGCCCCTCACAAATAAGTGTCATGAATAGTCACACTAACATTCCATTATTTGTTTCATAACATAAAGTTCTGTTCTGAAACTTCGCATGTTGCTTTTCCATTTCTGATGGAGGCTTAATAAGCGTTATTTGTAAAAAGCCAAATGGTTTGTTTAGATTATAGGCAATACCACTTTTAACCTAATAGACCCTTTTTAATGGGCAGAATAAATTGTCTGCTACATAGAGATGAGTTATTCTGATGTTGTAAAATGCCATAATACTCTGAAAGCATTAAGGGAGTGCAAAATGACATTAATTCACTCAGCAACGTTCCAGAGCAGTTGGTTCAATATGAATACATACATATGAACAACAGTGGTTCATAGTACTCACGCACTACCTTAATTATCCTAAAAGCTTTCAAGAAAATCTCCACAAATGTCTTTTTCTTAAAAAAATCCAATATCTATGACACTCCGTTAAGTTAAAAATAAGTATTATAAATAGGACTTCTATGTGTGCAATGAGAAGAAAGTGTAGGGGAAAGACATGTTTCAGCGGGGAATCACAAAGTAGTAAGTAGAAATAGATTTAAATTTCATTTCACATGTGACTTTATGCTCCAAGGTCTTTTTTATTCTAAAACTGCATGAATCTAATAATGCAAAATAATGATTTAGAAAAAAAAACCACAATCTTGCAGAACACAGGATTTGTAAGCCTTGGGGGTAGATGTCACCTATCTCCAGCGAGAGATAGAGGACCGAGGAAGCAAAGACTTTGCAGATGCTAATCAGTAATTTGTGCTTTGCATAAGGAAGGCACCTCCTATTTATATTTGTTTATTTTACTTAGAGGCCCAGAATTAAAGTTATATTCCTAATCTTATATGTCTGATTTCGGAAAACCTGGAGAGAAGATACATTACCTCAAAACAATAGTGTACAATGTTAGCTTTCTCTGGTTGCTACTACGATTCCAATGCCCGAGAATCATCAAGTACAATCCAGTTTCAGATTTGCCTTCAAGATCACAGTATCTCCACATTTAATGCAATTTCTATTTCTCAGTAAATTAGTGTAATCTCTAATTGGCTTCTTAAGGCGGCAAGAGACTCAGAAAAGTTAAAATCCCTAAGAAGTATTCCTGAAATATGATTATGCTATACAATTCAGTAGTTAGCCCTATTCTAAATGTCATCACATAGATGCATAATATAGTTATGATAAGCTTTGGTCACATTCTTGCTATATTTTAAATTTTTATTTGAACCTCCAAATTAAACAGGCCAGAGATATGAACCCATGGATAAACAATTTGCTGTGCAAGCATGAGGACCGAAGTTTGAATCCTCAGAATGGAAGTGAAGTTCAATGTAGTAATACCGGCATCTACAATCCCTGCACTGAACAGGGAGATGGGAGACAGAGACGAGAGAATCTCCACATGCTCATAGGCCTGATTGCCAGGCTCTTGCTGTGAAAGAAGAGAAAGAAGAAGGCGGGTTATCTCAAACAGGGTAGCAGGTGAGGACCAACTCCTAAGATTGTCTCTCACTTGTACAGGCACGCCAATGCCATGTATACACACACATCTGCACACACAAACACAGGCCTGCTCTTTTCTGAAGGGAAATTAAGAAGGAGTGTATCTGGGTGAGAGGGGAGGTGGGGAGGAGGGACTTGGGGGAGTGGGGGATGGGAAACTGCAGCTGGGGTGTAATGTATGAGAGAAGAAAAAATAAAAAGGAGTTACTTCAAATATAACAAATTCCCAAGTAATTAATCATTTAAACATACTTATTAACATACACTTTAACAGGATTCTCAAACTAAACCTGCAAAACGTTCTTAGAGGCTCATATTACTACGCCGACTAGCAGAGTGGCCTTCACTCATATCAGAAGATTTCTACGAAAGTCATTAAGATAAGTCTGAGCCCTTACTGCATCATTCTGCCGGAAATGCCCCCAGAATTGGGGGATCACTATTTAAACACCAGCTACATCTGATGAGGCTCCCGTGTCTTCGTCGACTTTAAAATGGGTGGCAAAGGAGACTCGGCAGCAAGAGAAAAAGGAATTTCCATTGAAAATGAATTCAATGCGGAAATGACCAAGAACGCCCAAGAACGCGAGACCCGGCCCCAGTCTCGCGTTCTTCACCAGCATGGGATCTTGGTGAATAGAGAACTGCACCAAAAATAAGGGCTAAAAATACTCCGAAGTGTGTAATACCCAGGAGGTGGCCTAATAGGAGGCTTTAACACATAATCGGAGAGGAAGACATCTGCAGGGGGCTGGGAGTTGAGCGAAAACCTGGGAGTATGCCCTGGAACTCCAGCAGGGTGGCTGACAGAGAAAAGCACGTTGAGGAAGTCGTCTGTTCAGGACGATGCTCCACTGGATCGGATATTTTTTTGGATTTATTTATGTATTTATTGGTTTTTTGAGACAGGGTTTCTCTGTAGCATTGGTGCCTGCCCCGGAACTAGCTCTTGTAGACCAGGCTGGCCTCGAACTTGCAAAGATCCCCCTGCCTCTGCCTCCCGAGTGCTGGGATTAAAGGCGTGTGCCACCACCGCCCGGCCTTATTTATTATTTTAAAAACAATCTTACTTTACATACCCATCCCAGTTCCCTCCCCCTCCCCTCCTCCTGCTACCCCCACCTTCCCCACACCCCCTATCCATCCACTCCTCAGAGAGGGTGAGGCATCCCATGAGGAGTCACCACTGTTTTTTAATTAAATATTTTTTGTCTGTCTTTTTATTTATTCTCTGTGTCTGTCACATCATGTGTCTTGATCCCTTTCATTTCCCTGTCCCTTTGTATCCACCCTCTGCCCTTGCAATCTTCCCTCCAAAATAAATAAAATTTAAAAGAAAAAAAAAGGAAAAATTAACCTTGCCGTGGAAGCTGTAGTGCGACACAGTGAACCACATAGTAAACCCTTTTATCCATATATCTTTACTAGCAAATGTCCATTGCAGAGTCACTGGTCTGTTTCGAGGCCTCTGGTTTCTGCTCCACTATTGATGCTGGACCCTCATTGGGACTTCTCTTGGCTATACTGTCATTGCCCTGTGTCATGGAGATCCTGCAGCTTTGAGTCTGCAGGACCAGTTCCTTCACGTGCTCCAGCAGATCACAGGTGGGGTGGATGTTGGAGTGGGCCAAATCATAACCCTGCTTCTGGACCTGAGTAGTTGTAGGGTTGGTCATCCCTCCAGCTCTCCCCTGCCCTTACCACCAGGGTGAGCCCTCCCTCATTGCCCTGACTAGTTCACCTCTTGCAGTGATGAGCAAGAGGTGGGGCCAGTTCTGCTTTCACATCCTCAGGGTGGGTTCTGCCATATCTACACCATCAGGGTCAGCTCTACTGTGCTGTCCAGGTGAGGGGCAGGTACCACTTTCTTGAGTGCTGCAGCTGGCAAGGGGCAGGGACAACTCCCTTGCCTACCACAGATGATAGGAGCAAGCGGGTAGGGCATCTTTTCCCTCACCACCACATGGCAGACGACAGGGGTGTGGCCAGCTATTCTGCTCAACTTGAGAAGATCTTAAAGGGCATGTCTATGTATAAGATGTAGAAACAAAACCAAATATTGGAGGCCTTCGCACAAAAGAGTGCCGTGGAGTGGGGCTGGGATCTTAAAACAAACCGAAAAGGGTGAACATGAAAAGAGATGTACCCAAGTGCGATTTGGGTGCCTGAGCAGGATGAGGAGGGCTGTGGGGTAATGAAATAGTTAACTCTGGGGATAAAAATGGGGAGAACAGAATTTTCCCACATGGTGGAGGTGGGGCAGCTTGTCATTAGGTGTCAGAACCTAGGAGGTCTGGGAGTGTGGAGGACCCTGGACCATACAGCAGCAGTGACGGAAGGGCCAGTTAAATAAGTCGATATAGCGGAGGTAATATGGACCAGCTCGCTCGCTAGTGGGGAAAGATGTATAAACATAAGGAGAGAACGGAATTGAATCCTATGCTGTCAGAAGAGAACTAGACAAAGGGTTGGTTTTGGGAGCAGGTTTTCAATCTATAGGTATAAAGGCTTTGTGTGTGCTTATGGATGTGTGCAGTGTCCCATGTTGGGGTTTAGATGTCACATGTCTGTGCTCTGTAGTTCAGCTGGAGAATAACACTCTAACAAGCAGGAAACAGACAACCGCGTCGGTTTGGCCTCTAAATATCATAGTCCACTAACAGGAACCATGGATCTCCAGCGATTCAGTTCCAGAATGGATCCAGGAAGTAAACTGTTTCAGAAAAGATGTGTCCAAAGAATTAGGGTATAAGCGAAAGTGACAGAAACTACACGGAAGTAGATTTTACTTCCTAACATTGAAGCTATTTCGTCCTTGATAAGGCATGGTAATAATGGAACAATCTATAGCCATAGTAGCTACAAAGAGGAAAATCCAATATTAGAAATTACCAAATACAAAGGAAACATGTGATCCTTAGAAAGCAACACATAATGAGCATCAAAAGTGTCTCTTAACATGTAAACAAACCTTGCTGAAAATAACACAAGAAAGCAAAATGTTTAAAGAAACAAAACCATTATGGTCATAATTACAACCATAGTAGAGATTTAAACACACTTAAGAGAATTCTATAAAATTTATGCCAGTGAATTTCCAGAGGTAGCTGCTTAAGTTCCCAGAAAACCGTGATAATTATTTGTTATAATAGTGGATATATGGAATTATTAGACAGACTATAACGTGGCTAGAATTAGCTGGTAGCAAACGCTTTTTTACACACATCAAAACCGTGAATTTCATAGTATCAGTGGCTCACTGAGTCTTTAAAAATTTATTATTCCTATCTTACTTGAATTGTTTGTGGAAACAGGATGAGTACAAGATCCATTCTTGCAGAAGTACAAATCTAGTGTACTTTTGATGCTTAAAACTGGCACAGAGATTACAAGAATAAAATAAAGGACTAATCTCACTATGAACATAAAGCATAAAAATCTAAATAAAGCACAAGGAAAGCAGAAGAAACAATTTGCAGAAGAATAGTGCAGAATACCATGTCCTTCACTGTGATAACCTACAGAGGCACATGGTCCACATAGAGAAGGCCTATGGCCAGCTATTCAGGGAAGGCTGCAATATTACATGGCAATGCAGTGATGCAGCTCCCCGGACTGATGGACTAGGAGGAAGAAAACATGCATCGCCGTCTCGAAGACTGAGGGAAAGCTATCATTTAGCTTAATGCCCTTCTGATAAAGTCCTCAATGAGCTACTAATGGAAAAGTGCTGCTCTCTCTAGCAAATTTCATCTGCATCAAATTGTGCTAATTATCACAGGACGAGGCTATCATAGAGTCAGTGGTGACACAAGGATGCTCAGATCACCTCTAGTCAATCTTTCCCTGGCTGTGCTTTCTAGGCAAGTAATAAGGAAAAGGGATAGAGCATGACAAAGGGGTATTTTTAATAAAGAAAATTAAAGGCAAAATCTAAAACAAAGTCATAAAGTATAAGAACTTTCATGAATGTCCCTGCAACTGACCAACAGGCACAGGAAAACCAACAACCTGACTATTACTTAAAGCATTTTTTCAAATATATGGTGAAATGATATTAAAAATGGTAAGATATTGACAATCAATCAAACAAAAGATCAGCATAATGGAGACATATGAAAAATAACATTGCAGATTCCTAGAGAACCCCAAGCAGGCTTATCATACCTGTGGATGCGGACATGGAGCATCTTAAGGAGCCTATTTGCCATTCTGGTGCATATATTGGCATTTACTACAACAATTTTTCAGGGACCCCGAACAATGATCACCGAAATACATATTGAAAAGCAAACATTCAACAGAGCCAAAACAATTTCAAAGAATCAACAAGGGCCAGGCCTGATAGTGCAGGCCTTTAATCCTAACACTTGGGAGGCAGAGGCAGGCAGATCTCCATGAGTTTGAGACCAACCTGATCCACACATAGTGAGTTAAAGGGCAGCCAGAGCTACACACTGAGACCATGCCTCAAAACAAACAAACAAACAAATAAACAAAATTAATAACAAATTAAGATGTAGGATTTAGTTTTTCAAAGAACTCAATAATATAATAATATATGTGTTGTGCAAACTTGCAGAGAAGATATTTAATGCAAGATAATTGAGAACCTACAGACAAAGCAGGCATATATAAGAATTTAGCATATAGAAAAGACATAGCCTTACCCTGGGTAAAGGCTGGAGTGGAGCCCTGCTGTGCCCTCTATGCAAAAATAATTAAATGAAATTATTATTTTATAGTATATTATCTCCAAATTAGTTTAGGGGATTAAAAGGGTGATATTAAAAATACTTTACTCTCTCATTAAAAAGTATTTAATAGGATTTCTTTATAAACTGTGATAGTAAAGTATCTCTTTGCTAAAAGCACACCAGGCAAAAGCATATGAAAAGGACCACATTAAAATCTTCTCATACCAGCACAGCGAAAAGTGATGGAAAAGTGGAGGAAAATATTGACAATGAGAACACAGGATGAGTACCCAACTTGAAACAGCATCCAATCTGAAAATAATCCTCTATGTCTATGAGAAAAACACAATGAACATGGAAGGATATGGACAAAAGACCCTAGGCCACTCACAGAAAAGTACTCTGAAGGCTGCGACCCTTACAGGATACCAAGAAAGTGCAACTCATACGTACTTCCATACTTTAATCTCATAGCAACTGGTTTGGCAAAATATACTTACATATAAAACATTAGAACTTGATGAATATATGACTGTACAGAAAAACAGTCATGATTTCTAGAAGAGCAAATTGCCAGTCTTCCTTTGGAGAGCAATATGTCAATGCCTAATAAATTAAAAATACTCTTGGAGCAGATCTGTATTTCTGGAGTGTACAAGGAAATTCTTACACGTGCTACAAGCTATTTGGACAACAGCTACCCTTGAAGCCATGGTTATAATGACTATAAGAATGGAAACGGACATCATAGAAATCTATGTCCACGTGAGGAAGACTACACAGCAGGTAAAATGTGCAAGTTTTCCGTAGACAGAAACAAAAATATGGATGGGGAAAATCTCACAAGGCCTTATCCCTAGATGAAGAGGTACGGACAGTGGCTGATGAGAGAGACAGAATCGGTCTTCTCCACAGACAAGTCTGCTGATAGGTCACCTAATCTCAGGTGGCCAGTCCTAAACATATGTACCAATGAGCAACACTATATAGACCCAATAGGAGTCTGTGTCTGTGTGTGAACGATAAATTGGAATAACAATTAGAAAAGAAAAGGTCTTGGGTTTGCAAGGGAGTAGAAGGCACGAAAGAAATGGTAGAGGAGAAAGGGAAGGGTAGAATTGCTAGAAATACAGCATCCAGGTCTAAAATCCTCAGATACATCTTTTTAAAGACACCTTTAATGAAACAAAAGGAGGCAAAGATGGCTATAAATACTTTCTTCTAATTTCATAAAAACAGCCACAGAGTTTGGAGACATTTGCTTTTTTTTTTTAGTATAATAAAGGTTTTTTTTTTTTATTTAAGGATAGACTTACAGATCATAGTCCTCTGCATGAATGGGAAACAGGAACCAAATCCCACAGCCGGAAGAGAGGGCAACCATGAGCTTTACATTGGCATTTATAGTATAAGAAGCCACACCCAAGTAGGCGGGTAACTTAAAGGCTACTGCTGGTAGGAATTCCTACAGCACTCAGTCTATATTCTTTTTTAAAAAATTTATTGATTTTTATTGAGCTCTATATTTTTCTCTGCTCCCCTCCCTATGTCTTCCCTCCCTTTCAACCCCCTCCCAAGGAGACATGTGCTTTTTTACTGGACTGGCGACATAGAGAAATGTTTGATAGTAGCCGTTTGAAAGAAGGAAATGGTGACTTTAAGAATGAGGCTTAATTGACAGTATCACTTTTGCTTAAATGTCAAACTTACTTAATGTTCACAACAGTTCCTAGATTTCATAAAAATCGAGGCAAGGCGTGCAAACATTCTCCACATGTAGAAGAAATGTGGCTGCTTACAGAGATGAAATGCTAACGAGTCTGCTCTGGTTATTACTGGTACATGCATACAATCAATTAGCACATTGTTCTTAACAAATGCACACAATGCTTATATGGAAAAACAAAACTTAAAACCTGCAGAAAAGCTTTATATTTGGCAAAAATATAAATCTTGTCATTGCAAAATACTCTATCATTTTGAACATTCTTGGCCGGGGATGTGAAGACCTTAACATTACTTTTGGAATTCTTCCTTTGTTCCCATGTTTACTAAGTTCAGGAAAATGCATTGCCTGCCGTCCTCTCACTCTCTCCTTGCTCTGTGTGGGAGGAGATGGTGCATACTGACGAAGGCTCACAGTTTGCTTGCAGTGCTTTTCCCTTGAGATTCCTTATTAATTCATAACTAAACTGACAGTTTTGGAGTCACTGTATGAAATCGATAAATGGCAGGTATCCAGAGACTATAGTCATGAAGAAATTAGTTTTCTAAGAAAGTAGCCACGGTGAAAAGAAATCAATTTGAATCCCAGTCTATAACACCTCCCAAGGATCTAAATATTGTCTGCTATAATGGAAGCCCCAAATGAAAGTGATGCACAGCCCATATTCAGAAGGACAGCCATTATTTTGGCAGTATGTGACTGGCACTATTAATATGGTTAAATAGTAAAGCAAATATTACTGACTCACAGCTCATTGTTCTACTAAAGCTTAAGAAATTGCAAGTAGTGTGGCAAATGACAAACATTTGCTTTGGAGGAAATACACATTATTTTCTCATTTCTTTGATCTCGTTCTGCAGGTAGACAGTTCCAATTATTGAGCTTGGCCCTGATAGTTTGCTTCATGTTAAGCCAAGTAAAATGGACAGAGGCTAGATAAACTGACAATATTTTTTGATTGCACATTCACAGATTTTTATACCCTCTGTTTATTGGAGAAGATGGTGTGGGCCAAAGGCAGAGAGAAGCAGGGCAGACTTTTCACTTGACATGAGATGCTAGGAATGCATCGACCTCAGCAGGTGGTTCTGAAAACCATGTAATGCAGCTGCTGGTTCTGTGGCTACCCAGGGGGTAGGATATTCCTGATTGCCTACTGACCCTACTCTTCTGAGATTCCAGTCTTGACAGAACTGATCAGAAAAGAGCTTCTTAAGAAAAAGGAAGAAAGAAAAGGTGGGGGAATCATAGCAATCAGTGAGAGAGAAAAGAAAGATACCTACAAATTAATATAGAATGCCAATTTATCATATCGAGCTACAAAAACATTTATGCCTTCCTATGTCTGATAAAACTATTGTAAAGAAAATGGTGTGCGCACCTTGAATCTCTTCAGTATAATGTGTTGGGAAGTCATTAGCAGTCAGCCCTCAAGAACTAATCTTATCTTTAAGGTCTTTCTTAATGTGCTACTATTTCTTTCCTTCATTGGTAATTTCACAGCATTGAAAGGGAGATCGCAGGAGTGAGGGTCAATGGGGTATTTGTTAGAAGAACTGGGGAAAACACAGTAATTAAGGCAATGTGGCAGTTCAATTAAAAGGAACTTCAACTAAAAGAAACCTTTAGGACAAAGTTGTTTCTCTGATTTGTGGCACTCAACTGCTTCAGCCATTGCAAGAGGGATAGTCAAACTTGAACTGCTCTCCTCAGCATCTGCCTTCATGCAGGTTAGCATTTATTTCAAGTCTTCCTGATCAGTTACACAAACCTTCCAGTGTTCTTCATTCTAGAACATGAAAGTCTCCATTTGCAAGGAATGCCTATTTGGGGTTATTTTATTTGTTTCATTTTATTTATTATTAAAGATGTATTTTTATTTTCTGTGTCGGAGTGTTTTGTGTGTATGTCTGTATGTACACCATGTGTGTGCAGTACTGCTGGAGGCCAGAAGACGGCAACAGAAAACCTAGACTTGGAATTGCAGATGATAATGGGTTTCCAAATGAGTTCTGAGAACTGAGCCTGCATCTTCTGCAAGAAGAGTAAGTGCTCCTAACCACCCAACCATCTCTCCAACCCCTCACTTTATTTTTGAGGTTATTAGATCTAAATTGAATATCTTTTCAGCTCTCCAAATCATACTCTGGGGAATTTCAGTAGAAATAGGATCAAAGAAGCATACTAATATTTCTACGACATAACTGAAAAACGCTGCCCAAAGAAACCAAACTTTTCTTTTCTAATGTTACTAAACGATTCCCAGTGAAATAGCAAGAGAATTCCACCTGTAACACCATGCAGAATGACCTTGAAGTCCCTGCATGTCGCAACACCCACCAAGCCATTAGCACTGCAAATCTCAGAACTGGTGAATATTTCCACAGTGACACAAAGTCCCAGGCAGGGTTGATGGCAGGCAGGTGCGGTGACTAGCCAATGGGCTCACCAGCTGAGTATTAGCATTAAGAAGTAGATTGCCACCTGGCCAATCTGATTTTGCCCCAAAGACAAACCAGGCAACTGAACTATACACAGCACCAATTTGACATTTCAGTAATGGAATCAACTTGGCCAGACAGTGATCTGGGATTTCTTTACGTTGCCGAAGCTTTTTTGTCTTTCAACTGTCATCAAGGGGTTCCAGCATTCTCGATTGAATACCCCTTTTCCTCTGCTTACCTCCACCCCAATCAACAAGTTTTAAAAGTTTTATTATTTTGGACAGTTTATCTATAGAAAAAAAGGGGAGAATATTTCCCTTAGAGGCTAGTGAACAATTCATCCTGGCAAGAAAGACAGAAATAAACAAGCGCGAGATACAGTGTCTGCTTCCTAATGATTAGTACCCTTGGGCTCCATGAAGCAAAGTCAAATAAAAGAATATACAAGCCCCAAAGCTCATTATTGGCCTGAAATAGTCCCAGCCTCAGGCTCTACGACCATGCTCAGATTGTTAGTGATCCACTGTGCCATTTCTTTCCCCCTTTCCCTGCTTAAGAAGCCAGCTGGGCTCTTGACTCCAGCCTCCCCTACACCTGTAGGCCTGGAGCATGGTCCACATTTTGTCGTATCTCAACCCTCACCATGTGTTTCCTTCTCTTTCTTTGTTAACTCACAAAAATTAAGTCTTTCTCTCTGGCCAGTGACCCTGTTTCTGAGGTTCACCAGTTGACATGCACACAGCTGGCGACTGAGTCGTTTTATTGCCCTGCAAAGCCTGCTACAAAAGGTCACCACCTTGTCAGTCATTTATTGCTTTTATGTCCAAGAACCCACAAAATCCTCCATGAGTTTCATAAACATATATACACCTAAACTGAAATGGTTTCAGAGACCCCGAAGGGGGTTATTTAAAATCCTTCCCACCTCTAACTCACATTGTTGTTACCACCCAAGTTCCCAGGAGAGTTACAGAAAAGTCAAACCTTGGAAATGACTTATACCTTAGGCAGTATTAACTTATAAGATATTTTCTTTTTCTTTTATAATGAGCATGGACATATGAAATTCAAGTCCTTTATCTTTTCTCCCTTGAAGCCAAAGCAACATTTTTTATTTTGAACAAGCTATTAATTTACTTATTATCCTACCTATTAATATTTCTTCCACCTAAAACATAATTAGCAAGTCTGGGCTTTCACTTGCCAAACATTTCGTCTTTTCTAACTTGCATCTGCTGAAGGATATTTCGGGTTTGAACTTTCGCATCCCATTGCTGCTTTTCCAAAATCTGCCCAAGATGTCCCAACCTTGAACTAAACATCTGTTCCCTGCCATGTTTGAATTGCCTTTAAAATAGTTTGGTTTTGTTTAGAGTAAGTGCCTCCTTGAGTCAACTCTTCTGAAGAAATACTTAAGACATGAAGAAAACTAAATGAAAATCATGATTAGAAAAGACAACAAGAGTTAAACGCAACAACTTTGCCCCTCAGCAACTTAAAAAATGCTAAATGCTGAGAGGAGAGGGTGAGGCCAGGAGACAGAAACAGTGAAAGGCTCTCTTTAGTTAAGGCCAACTGTGGAAAATGAAGAAATGGAGGCCGGAATCTTAATCACTTTTCTATGAAGCTCTTTCTGGATTGCTTTAACATTTACTGAGGCTGATGCTGACCCCACAACAGACTTTCTTCATTTACACCCCTCTAAAGCTTCTCTGAACAACTTGAGAGTAAGAAATATACTAAATATAAAGAAAGTAGCACATGGTTCTTCATTGGTCCAACTACAAATGTCAGCTTTGAAAGACTCCTAAAGATGGAAGTGGTTCCCACAACAATGCAGAGGATCCAGCTGTTGAGAGAGAAACCTTCCACCCACCCATGATAATTCTGTTGATTATCATGAGGAGTTTGGAGGAAGTCATAAAGGAAATGGATTTTACTACCAACAGCGCAAAGCAATAATGGATGAACCTGTGGAAACTTCTTGTGAACTTTAAAAAAAAAAATACTTGCTTTGTGTTTGATTAGTTGTTGTTTTTTCCCCTTTGCTGGGCAGAAGTAACTTGAGGAAGAAGGAAAGCTCACAGTTGAAGGGCTCCGTTCACCATGGCAGGAAGTCACTGCTGAAGAAGCTGGAGAGGGCTGGTCACATTGCATCTACATTCAGGAAGCAGAGTGACAGAAGTTGAGTCTTAGCTCACTTTCTCCCTCACGTGCAGATCAGTTTCTAAGCCCAGGGAAGGCGGCCACCCTTTTTTGGGTGGGTCTTCCCTTATGAGTTGGTTTAATCAAGATAAGCCTCACAGATAGGGACAGGACTCACCTTATCTAGGTAAACCCTTACAGGTGTTCCCGTAAACGTTTCCCCTTAATAGCTCTAGATCTCACATTGACCGTAGCAATTGACCATCCCAATGCTTAATGTAAGTGGGTCTGTCTTCACTTAAAATGTCTTCAAAAGTAAAATGTTCATGATAAAGAGCAGCATGAACTAGGATTGAGTCTTTACGTGTCATTCTCATCTGGGGAACAGTAGCTAAGAAGGTGAGGCAAGGAGCATTGAAGTCACAAAACAAAATAACGAAGTCACAACAAATGTCAAATGAGATCAACGACGTGTTACTATATAAAGTCAGTACTGGGGTTATTTTCCCCTGAAAAAGGACTGTCAGATGTTCTTTCTACAGTCTGGAATACATTGTTTCAGAGTTGCCCGGGTTTCACCTCCACTCTAAGAACTTACTACCTTTATGAACTCTAGAAAGTTAGTCAACATTTTGATGCCTCCCTTTGAACACATGTCACAGTCCTGAAAATTCAAACAGGAAACACTCGAGAAGAATGCAGAATTGTGCGTGACTGTAGGTGACCAACGCGTCACCGTATTTGTTAGTAGTGATAATTAAGGTGAAAATGGAGACCATTTTCAATAACTATACATTCTACGGCTATATGCACGTTGCTATCATTATTTTTCAGGATGGGTCATCTCATGTAGAATACTGTTTCTTTAAATAACGATGACTTGACATGAGTAAAAACTAATGGTGACACTTCTAGAACATTTTCATGTGCTTAAGTTAGCATAAAAAATGGGCTTAGGTTAACCAGCTTTGGAGTCAGACCAAGCACAGCGAGGACTTGCTTTGCTGTTGCCAACATCCTTACTGTGTCTAATTTCACAACACCTTCCACCCCGGGAAGCTGAAGTAGAAACTGATACGAAGTTAAGCATATCTGCTGACTAAGTGAAGTTATTTACTAAATATCCCCGGGAAAAGACAGACGCTTCCTGTGAAGGTGTTTGTTTCATCAGGATGTTGCCTTATATAAGTACAATGACATTTTTCTCATGATGTGAGTCTGCAGTGCCTTGCGTTAAGGGGTGGAATATCTCAGTGTAAGACTGAGAATTGAACCAGTGAGTCCGAACAGAGCAAAGCATGGCACAAGTGTAGAGAATGCGCTGTGGGCATTCGGAGACACCACTGCATCCTTACCATCTCCTGTTTCATGTGACTAGAATCTGAGCGACAGAGAAGACTCTCCAGCCTAGCATTTTAGTATGTTTGCAAGCTGGCATAGTGAAGAAGAGGTTAGGGCACCAAGTATGATTGGGTGAGGGTATAATGCAATCCGTTTGTTTTTATGTGTTTATTGGGATCATTTAAAAACCTTATTTTGAAATAGTAAGTAAAATTTCAGTGTCTTTTTTTTTTAAGTTCTTTATAGTTTGGGCTTCATTTCAGGAGGAAGCAAAGGCAATGACAATAATGTTAAAATAATAATTAAGAGCATACATAGATAACTGAATACTAATTACATGTCACAAAACACCAACGAAATACAGTGGGTTTCTGATGAAAATTACCACTTCTCTTCACCCAACATGGATAATCAAATATATTCTTTTTGATTTGAAGACAAAAAAATACCTATAATATCCTTGTCTGGATGTTTGAGCTTCAACATGGTGGAGTTTAGGCTCACAAAAGCAACCAGATCCCATGGAAAAGATGTCAAAAACCAAGTTAATGGGGGTGCTGCTTAGGGAAATCAAGTCCTGTAGAAGTAAGCAAGGCAAATTTCACTCTTTTTGCATGTTGCCTGGCCTATGGAAGAGCCTTTCTCCAAATAGGGTTGTGTCAGTCAGACATGTAGCTGGGCACCAGAAGACAGAACTTTTTGAGCACCAAGGCCAGGAAAACAGGTTGTTTGGAGGGTGGAGGATGCCTGAGGGAATGAAAGGATGGGTAATTACTTCTGGTCCAGAACCTATGCAGGTTTGAAGGTTTATATATAGACACAACAGGTATGGATTTCATGGCTATTCAAAGTCAAACTCAGCTCAAAGACTAAAGTATAAATCTCATAATTCTCTAGAGAAACCTGTCTCTAGCTAATACAAAGTAAAATACTATAACATGAACAAAGTCCAGAACAAAGTCTTCACCATAAAACAGCCAGAATGATGGTACTCATTTCCAGGGACTTGACAATCAACAAACTATAGGCCTGACTAAATTAGCATGAAAAACGGGGCCAGGTTGTGAAATATAATTCTATAAATGTTTCAGGTGGGTTAACGGTACATTTTAGATACAAAGTGTTCCAGCAAATGTTTCCCAGGTGGAAGGCATGGTCCTTAGCTTCCAGAATCAATTCCTGGAAAGGAGAGGGATCCTAAAGGCAGGGTTCATAAATGAACGGCATTGTTGGGAGGTGATCAAGCTTTTTGAGGTGGGGCCTGATTGGAGGAAGAAGTATGTGGACTTTCTCATGTCCTGGTCCCTTCCCATCCCTGCTCCCTGCTTCTTGGCTACCATGGATGATCAGCCTCCACTGTCACACACTTTCCACCATTAAGTTCTCCCTCCCCACAAGCCCATCGCCATGGAGCAGCTGAATATGCACAAAGGCTCTGTATCTTTACGCCAAAGTCAGTCTCTCTTATTTTCTTTAAATACTTTCCTCGGGTGTTTATCACAGAGACAAACAAACCAGACTAACAAAGGTAAGGTATGTTTAGATGGGCATACATGAATAGTAACTTAGTCTACATGTGTATAATACACTTGACAGTGTAGCAAACACTAAAACATACAATAAAAAAACTAAAATGGGGGGCTGGAGAGATGGCTCAGCGGTTAAGAGCATTGCGTGCTCTTCCAAAGGACCCGAGTTCAATTCCCAGCAACCACATGGTGGCTCACAACCATCTGTAATGAGGTCTGGTGTCCTCTTCTAGCCTGCAGGCATATATGTAAACAGAATATTGTATCCATAATAAATAAATTTAAAAAAAAAGAAAGAAAGGAAAACTAAAATGGGAACACTTAAAGGAGAATGTTAAAAAGCATTCAAGTTACAAAGAAAAAGAGAGAAAAGGCAGAATCAAAGAATGGGACGCTAAGGAATAGCCAGGAAGCAGTAAGTGGTAGTAGACTTAGGCAAACAGCGCCAAGAATTATGGTACATGGAATTGGGTTTCAGCTCTGACAGAAAGGTAGAAATAATCAGCAGAAGGCATAAACTTTAAGTTTATCATCAGAAACAAATTTCAGATAGAAAATCACAGACAGGCTGAACATGAAAGACGGCAAAATACAGAAATCTGAATACCATTATCGACTAACTTGCTGCAGGTGACATTTATATGTGAGCACACACACAAGTGCCATGCCATGCAAATAGGTGCCCACAACTTACAGGAGTGGGTTATCTATACCCTTCACGGTGTGGACTCCAAGGACTGAAACCGGGCCATCAGGTTTGGTGGCAAGTACCTTTCCTGACCCAGCCGTTTCACTGGACCCCTTGCCATCTCCTTCAATACCCATGTTATTTCATTGCCTTGCTCATGTTTTGATGGGGCGAGGCCTTCCCAGTCAATGCCTCCCACACAAACTGTGCCTTGCACTGCACTTGAGGATTATCTGTGGTCAAGATTGCTCACAAAGTCATAATCAGAGGAATTTAATATCCTGGGGTTCCCCCAGAGATAACCTGTTCTTAGACCTCCCTGGTCCGAGGTCAGGTAAGAAGGAAACTAAATGTACCGAGGGCCTGCTTCATCACTGAGTCACACTGTTGGGAGGGAGCAAAATTAAATGCAGAACTGTGGCTAATAGAGACTGACACCTTCATAGGCACCGGACTAACTTAGTAGACAGCCTTTCAGGCATATTTGAGGAAGATTCTAGTCTCAGCTAATTGTGATGGGAGGCCCCACCCAAAATGGGGTTGCCACCATAGAATTATTAGGGACTCAGACGTAAAAGATCCAGTAAGCTGGGCAGCAGCCTTCATCCCTCCTCTTCCTGAGGGCAGATGCGGTGTTTCCAGCTGCTTTATGCAACTGCCACTGTGCCCTCCCCAGCATCAGGCTCTGTATCCTCAGGCTGTGAGCCCAATAAAACTCTTGCTTCCTTAAGCTGGCTTTGTGGGTTCTTTTGTTGCAACAACAACAAAAAATAATTAAATGGGTTCTCTTTATCAGTGCCCCCTCTCTGTCCCCAAGGCTCAGGAATCTATGGGAAAGGGCCTGGGGAGTGAAAGACCGGAAAAGCCAAAGGTGATCTCTGTCTCTAAGGCACAACAGGATTGGTGCACACATGAACTCAGCGACTGTGGCAGCGTTTGGAAGATGGACACAGGTTCAGGCCAGATAGGGACCCCCACACAGAGAGGGAAATGAACGTAGGGTTTCACCCCTAACCAAAAAGCTATTTGCAATTGATAATTGCTGGTGAAGGAACAATCAATTTTCTCTAATGTCCTACAGTGTATATCCACCCAGGCCAGGGCACTGAAGGGAATGGGGGATTTGGCTCACGCCCAGGAGTAGTTGGGCAGCACAAACCAGGCTGTAAGTTGGGGGGGCGGGTGTTTTTGTTTGTGTATTTGCTTGTTTTAGTGCCTTATTTGTTTGTTTCAATTTCTTTTTTTTATTATTCAAGAGAGATATAATATGAAGTTGAGTGGGTAGAGAGGTGGAGAGGATCTGGAAGGAGTTGGGAGAAGGGGGAAAACATTATCAAAATATATGAAAAATTTTAAATTAAAAATGTAACTAATGTGTTTTTTAGAAGGTGCATCAGGAGGCTAGTGCTCTCCAGGGATGTCCCGTGGCTCAGGGCCCCAAGTCACTTTCCAGGGGCTTCGTTTGCAGTGTTTCTCAGAATACTCTTTCCTGGTTGTGAAAATTGCAAGCATATTTCTAATTGTCGGGGGATGCGATATTTAAAACTCTGAAGTTTTGGTGACATTCCAAAGTAGCAGCTTATCTTTTCTACCCTCTCGCTTAAAGAGTTCCCCTGCCTCCTGGACTTTCTACCAATGCAGAGCAGCTGTTGATTTCTGACTTTAGTTTAGTGGCGCGCATGTATGCATGCAGGGATGCTTGTGTTCATTCATGTGTAATGTACATGCGCATATTCAAGCATAGGGAAGAGGGAGACAAACAGACAGACAGAGGCACAGAGAGAGTGAATATCAGGTTAGCAGAGCCACAAGTCTGGAATGTAGCACGGGTGAGTTTTGGATTCAGTGATCCAGATCAATGGGTCATGGTTTTAACCATTAGGTTGGTTTGCCCATTCTCCGGGTTAGTACCTGTCCGTATTTTCAGTAGCATAGGAAGCAAAACGAAGGAAATTGAGAATGCAAGGTAATCAGCCATCTTTATATACAAATAAAATTAGTTAAAATATGATAGTGTGTATGACAACAAGGCAGGAAGTAGAGGTGGGGCGACAAGAACAAGAGAATTCTGAAAAGAGGAAAGCTCATTTCCGCAGTCGTGACCCAGCCACAGAGCAAGCAAGATGTGACTGCCTTGCCAAATTAGGTACCAAGCCACCTGGCTAACATAGACAAGAATAATGGGCTAATGTAAGTTATAAGAATTAGTCAATAAGAATCCTGAGCTAATGAGCCAATCATTTTATAACTAACGTAAACCTCTGTGTGATTTCTTTGGTACTTAACCACTGTGGGAACTGGGCAAGACAGAAACCTCAGACAGCAGACAACATGTATGTATATTCATTTTTATAATTCCCTCATCCCATGGGCTGGTGACATGTTTATTGTGCCCATCTTAAAGCATGACTTGGGAAAGTCAGAGAAGGTGCAAAGCCACCATTTCTTGTTCCTGTTCACAGATCAGCCAGTGAAATTTTGGCTTCGAAGACGACAATTTTTAGCGGAAATATTAAAATGCTACAACAGATGCTGTGGTCAATGTGCTAAGAAATGGTATATGTGTCTAAATAATATTTACTTCCTTGTAAGTAAATTTTAGCAACTTCTGGCCCTAAATATAACAAATTCCCCCAGGGAAACATGTATTTACACTTTCTTGAATTGACTCCTCCCCTAAATGTCGTTGGTGAAGTTTAAAATAGGAATATGGAGGTTAAACTACAGATTAGCGCCACGATGGCTTTCCCTACAGAGTATAAGAAGATATGTGTCTACAAAATGAAAACCTAATAAGGCAAAATAAAACAAATCAACCGCTCTAAACTTCCCAGGTTAGTGGACGAGTCAACTGAAGCAGACATTTCCAGACCCAAACATAAAAGCACAACTCCAAAGTTAGGGATTAATGTTTTAATCTCCATGTTATTTTACTTGCATATGGCTTCCATTTCAATCTGCTAGAATTTGTAGAGAAATGCATAGCTGTTATATATCCAACTGTGAAGACAGTTGTCTAGAATAATCACACATGTGCTTATTCACCTAAGGTGCATGTTTTTGTCTAGCAAGAATGCTTGAAAGTATGAAGGCAGTCCACATTTACTAACACACACACACACACACAGAGAGAGAGAGAGAGAGAGAGAGAGAGAGAGAGAGAGAGAGAGAGAGAGAGAGATTCAATTTACCTCCTTAAGAACATTACAGTGAGCAAAAACAGAAGAATGAGAAAAATGCTGGGGGAAAGCCATATCTAGAAGGGCTTGGAAGGTTTGGAAGGGCAAGCAGTTACACCGAGGATTAAATGTTACCACTAGCAGATCAAACAGGTAGGAATGAGGTAAATATCACATAGCCGGAAGTGGTTTTTGTCACTCTAGGATGGAAAAAGGAAGTTAAAGGTGCTGGAGACGGGGAGGGGAGGGGGGTTAGGAGAGGAGAGGTGGGAGGCATGAAACTACCTTTGACGTAGGCATGAGGTTGAAACGATGGGGCTGGAGAGGTCAGGCCAGGCTTATGGAAATCCCCTGACACTCTTCTGGGTACAGAGGGATGCAACAATGAAGAGAATGAGTGTGTTCAGTTAAGCAGGTTCTATGCACACAAGCAACACAGATATTTGCTGTCTGTTTTTCACACATATCCAGTAGATGGAAACATGGCAAAGGTGTTTAGTTATTCAGTACCTTTTTCATGCCACTGGGCCACTGCCCAGAAATAATGTTTACAAAGGTCAGAAGTAACAAACGGAGAGTTCCTCAGAACCTATATGTGTGTTTTCCAGAGTGGTGAAGTCCAGTTTGGGAGGCCAAGGCGATGTTCCCTGCTCTTGCTTCTGGGCTTGATCACCCGTCACGGTTGAGCAGGAGGGCAAAACTTGGGATTTCTCTGGCTCCTGAATGATAGAGGGCAAACAGATGGTAGCACTTGCCTGGCATCCTTCTGTGTCATTCTGTCGTTCTCTCTGATGTGCAGTGAAGGCTGTGTTAGCTTAATGCCCTGATAGAGCAACCTTTCTACATGTGCAGATAGAAAGAAATCAAGTCCCAGTCGAAGAAGTTTCCCATAACTTAACTATTGGATATTCATGGTTAAGATTGGCACACTTTGGGATTCTACCAAATCTGTTTAAGAAACTATAGACATTTTCCGCTAAATCTTACTTTTTCTTGTGACCCGGTTATAAAAAGAAATTGTGGTTTGCCAATGAAGGAGTATTACAAGAAAACTTTATTTTTTTAAAGCTCGAGTCTCTTTCTTGTCACCTGGGGCAGATACACCATCTCAATCATGGCACTCTCCGTGGGTACTGTTCTCCAAGCCTGTGGGCAAGCCTCTGCCTGCGGGAAGACTTTCTCACTGCAGGCATTGTACACAGTACATAGCTCAGTATTAAAATGGGATGCAACTTCCATTAAGCAAAAACTATTTTTTCTGATCTAGACATGGTCCAGGTAAAACTCAGATCAAAGTCTGAAAAGGATTTACCTGGGAAGTGCTGTAGAAAAGCAAGTGACTGACTGTAAAATGGTCGTATTTTTAGACACATCCAGTCATATGACACACACCTAGGTTCTGACAGTCTTGTGAGGCTCGCTCTCTCTCTCTCTTTCTCTCTCTCTCTCTCTCTCTCTCTCATATATATATATATATATATGTATATATATATATATGTATATATATATATACATATATATATATATATAGTGTGTGTGTGTGTGTGTGCCTGTGTGTGTAAGATATATATAAGAGATTCACTATATTAATTTTTAAATATTTATAATTTTATATGCATGGTATTTTTCCCACATATATACCCCATGCAAGCAGTAGCTGTGGAGCCAGAACCTGAAATTGTAGCAGCAGATAATTGTGCCCCACCATGATGGTGCTGGGAACTGGTGCTGGGTCCTCTGTAGAAACAGCAAGTACTCTGAACCATTCAGACATCTCTCCATTAGCTGTTAAATATCAGGTTCCCATTTCTATAATATTAGGCAAATAACACCATCCTGTAAGGTCACTGAAGCCTCTGCTATATATGTATTCATATTAGGAGGGAGAAAACATCTCAAGTGGTCAAATGTCTTTAACACAGACAAGTGTATCCAGAAACGTTAAGTCTTTCCCTCCCTGGATAGCATGGTGCAGGATTTGGCATTGGACAAGGGATTACAATTCTCTTTAAGTGCAGGCAAGAGATGCCAATAGCTTCTAGAGTGAATTTTGAAGGTATTTGAAGGTATAGTACATAAAGAAAAAAAAGATGAAGGATCAGAATTATTTTACCTTTTGGTTAGAACCATTTTAACAGTCAATTATTAATAAAGATTATTATGGCTAAAATTAACGTTTGAGCATAAAAATTGAAAGTGAGTGATCATGGGCTAATCCTTGTTGAATACTATATTAAAAATCTCTTCCCTTTGTCAAGTTTACTTCATTCGGCCATGAGCTGTGAAAGCCTGTTTTTGACTAGAAAGACTGGTGGATGTGCATGAAGCCCTGGTGGGTGAGATGACCTCTCCGTTTCCCAACCCCTTTTTTAAATCAGTCTAAATATCGTGTGAAATGGGACCACAGCAGTGACTTAATGCGATTTCTTCTTAATTGGGGCATTTTCTCCGTTGCTCATTTTAAGTTTATTCTACTTGAATGGATTTTGTCATTGACTCTCCATGATGTTAATCATTTCTCTTTCTTCTATTAAATACATCTCAAGGTTCATGACTGCAAAAATGGACTGTGGCTATCAGGCCGTGTGCTATTTTGTTTGGCATTTTGTTTTTTATTTTGTCCCTACAAAGCCTCGAATATCAACACATTTTCTTGCCAGCCATGGCTAGCCCTGCTGTGATTACATCCCACGGCACTCAGGGCAGAGTACCTGGAGTATCAGCACACCTGCACACACCCTTCTTCAGTGCTGTCTTCACAGCTAAGAGGGAAGAGATGCAAAATGAAAGCGAATCTCCTGGCCTCTTTGGACTTTATTTTAGAATCCAAGAGTAATTGCGTAATGACTAATGCTACCATCTGTAAATGACCTTGGAGAAACCACCATACTCGGGCTTGTATTGAAGTTAAACCCCCCCAAATTCCTGCTGCTGCTACTGACCAAGTTTTATCATTCAGTTGCCATGCTTATAAGGTTGGCTTTCTTGGAAGGGCGTATCTAGCTAAGGGTGTGCACAATTGGCTAGGAGCTATTAATAGCTTTCGTGGTAGGGAAAATATGACCTGTAGCTCTGTAGATATAGCACAGAAATGAAAGACAAACAGAAAGGGATCCCACTGCGGACAAGTTAATGCTGACTAGATAAGAAAGGATATAAAGTCATTATTATTTGTAAACCTTGTATACCTTGAAAAGCGACTTATTTCTTGTTCTCAGAGCATCCAATCTGCTGCTAATCTGGGGGACAGGGAGATCTAGAAGGACCCAACCATTGTCTTTAATTTCATGGTTCCAGAAACAATACCTATTGGGGACAGAGGAAAACCTTAGGAGTTAAAATGGTGGCTTTATCTTACATGACCCAAGGCAATATGTGACAAGCATCAATTCCAACTTTGTGTTATTAATCAGAATTTAGCCCTGTAGCCTTAACTAGATGCTAGGAGTAAGCCAGTAACACATGGCCTCTGCTGAGGCAGCCACCCCGAGCAACTGCTCTACCCCACAGCCGGTGGGAACGGCAAGGCAGCTGGTTGTCTACCGCAGGGAGTTCGCAGAAACACTTGCCAGATGCAGAAATTAAAGCTGGATAAGAACCAGTTACAAAGTTTGCCAAAACATTTGACACATGGAATTGTGCAAGTTCATTGACTAATAGGAAAACAAGTTCCGCAAGAAAAACTGAAAAACCGAGGAGTTATGTAAGCACTAACTCCCATTAACCAAATTTCCCAATTTCCTCAAATACCCACTGCCCAGTCACATTCAAAAGAAATGCTGTAAAAATATAAAATATGTGTCCAATAAAATCTAATCATATGCTTAAAGGGGGATTCTTTATATACATGCTCTTTGAGTCCCCATACCTTTTTTTCTGAACTTTTAAGGTCAAAGTACCTGGTGCTTAGAATGGAGACAGGTTAGCCTGTGCCTACAAACATGTATCACTGCACTTGGTTCTGGCATAGGTCCATGACAAACAGTAGAAGCAGAGGTCACACCTCCCCTGTTCTCCACGGCCCTCGGTCATGACCAGACACAACGCTGATTGTTTAGGTGGTATTTCCACTCCACAGTTAAACTTCACGCTGGAGTCTCCAGGCACACTCCATATAATCTCCTGACAGGCAAAGGCTTCATTTGCTCAGGTGAGCCTTGATTGCAAGTAGGTTTAGAGCACTTCAACCTAAGAGATGAACTAATCCAAACCAAACTGCAATGTGCTTCTGTCCTTGAAATAAAGAATAAATCAGAATCACCGCCAAGAAGCGAGGAATTCGGCCCCCTTAACTTTAAACGCAATGGCATCTTCATCTTGATGTTTGTTTATTTTTATTTTATTTTTTTAAATTTATTTGATTTTTTTAAAAAAAATACCAGTCCAAGTTCCCACTCCCTCTCCTCCTACCTATAGGATCTTATGTTTGAATACTCGGTCTCCAGTTTTTATTTATTTATTTATTTGCTTTATTTATTTATTTTTTTTTTTTGAGACAGGGTTTCTCTGTGGTTTTGGAGCCTGTCCTGGAACTAGCTCTTGTAGACCAGGCTGGTCTCGAACTCACAGAGATACGCCTGCCTCTGCCTCCCAAGTGCTGGGATTAAAGCCGTGCACCACCACTGCCCGGGCAGTCTCCAGTTTTTAAACTGTTTTGAAAAGATTCGGTGGTTGTTGGAGCATGTGTGGGCATCGTGGTTTCAAAAACTCATGCCATCCCAGTTAGTTTTACCTACCTCTTTCTTTTTTTAATTAATTAATTAATTTATTTATTTATTAAAGATTTCTGCCTCCGCCCCTCCCCCTCCCCCAAGCAAGTCCCCCTCCCTCATCAACCCGAAGAGCAGTCCCGGTTCCCTGCCTTGTGGGAAGTCCAAGGACTTCCCACCTCCTTCCAGGTCTAGTAAGGTGAGCATCCAAACTGCCTAGGCTCCTACAAAGCCCGTACGTGCAGTAGGATCAAAACCCAGTGTCATTGATCTTGACTTCTCAGCAGTCCTCATTGTCCGCTATGTTCAGCGAGTCCGGTTTTATCCCAGGCTTTTTCAGACCCAGTCCAGCTGGCCTTGTTGAGTTCCCGATAGATCATCCCCATTGTCTCAGTGTGTGGGTGCACCCCTCACGGTCCTGAGTTCCTTGCTCGTGCTCTCTCTCCTCCTGCTCCTTTAAATTGAGTTGGTGGTGCTGCGTCTCCGATCCTATCTCTCTCTTAGTTAAAGAGCTCTGAAAGGAAATTCATCCCGCTGTGACTCCAAGGTCCAAGGTGTTTCTGGGTCTCCCTTGTACAGACTGAACGTTTCATCTCCTTCTCCTGCCTTGTCTCAGAACTTCATCACGGTGTTAACACGCTCACACAACTTTAGAAGTCACAAAGAACTGTTCTCGGCCTGGCTAAGGACTACCACACTCATCCTGTGAGCCATACTATCCTCACTGGAGTTTAAGGAGTGAGGTTGAGATGAATGAGCTGGGGTCAGGGGTCACCCTTGAAATAATTCTGATCAACTCACCATGTCTGGACGCCAAAATTAGCACTCCCGTTGTCTCTCATAAGACACATAATTGTCCACCCCCTGTTTACAAGGCCACTAGCTACTTTCTCGTGATTGCTGCCGTTAGAGTGTCCTCCTACGGAGAAACAGAAAGCTTTCAGTAAAGCTGTGGCCTAGTTGCAAGGTCCTCCATCCGGAAGGTCGAGGTGTGCTGACAGTTCTGCTTCTGAACAACGTCAAAGGGAACTCTGAATCAGGACTCTCTCTTTTGTGTAATGACACAGAAGAGGAACTGACAAACTGAGAGCAGTGGATAGCTTAACCCCATAGAAATAATGGGCGGATGGCTACAGACAGAAATCTCCAAAGAGCTCGCGCTGAAAGGAGCTACTAGAAGTTCCTCCATGCAAATCCACCATTCTCTTGTCAGAAGGTAATAAAAACATAAAAATAGATGTGCTACCGTAAGATCCCACTATATAGCGGTATAGATATAGATATATAGATATATCTCACTTCCAGGTCAATGATGTCAGAAGGTAATAAAAACATAAAAGTAGATGTGCTACCATAAGATCCCACTATATAGCGGTATAGATATAGATATATAGATATATCTCACTTCCAGGTCAATGAGTGAAGGAATTCAAGTCAGCATCCATATACAATACCTGTATACCTGTATACTAGTGGTCACTATAGAACTACTCCCAAGATATAAGTTACAGACTTAGCCTAGGTGCCTGTCAATGACTGAATAGTTATATGAGGTGCAGCATCCATACCCAATGGAGCATTGTTCAGCCGTAAAGAACTTTCAAAGCCATGCCATTTGCAGGAACATGGTACCTAGAACTGAAAATGAAAATCATCATGTCATGCCGATGAGACAGACCTATAAAGATAAATATCAAATGCTTTGTCTCATACACAAATTCTAGATTTTTAAGGGATGAAAATGCAAAAAGAAAAGGGAGTCTAGACAGGAAGTGGAAGAGAGCCTTAGGTGTCAGAACACAGTGCAAGAATGGAGTCATGGGAGAATTCTGAGTGCTTGTGAGAAATCTCCCAGTAAACAAATCAAGAGTCTTTTGATCTCTTCAAAACACTGAGTTGTTCTTAGAAATGTACTTTTGTACTTCTTCCAGGTGTAGTGGATAGGGGTGACTTTACTTCGGCTGTCATTATTCATATACATCTGTGGAAAAACATGTTTTTGTCATGTGAGGCCTGTGCTTGTGACTGTATGCTTTACTCAGGTGACTCCTCTTAACCCTCAGAGTATAAATTGTCTGATGCTCTGAATAAAGTTGGCTATTGCATGAGACTTGGATCCACCTGGTTTCAAGGCTGTACTCTCCCAGGTTCACACCACCAACTAGAACAGTAAACACTTAGGGAGGAGTAGGAGGAAGGAGGGTTAAGATGTGATATGAGCCAGGAGGTGGTGGCACACGTCTTAGTCCCAGCATGCTGGAGACAGAGACAGGTGGATCTCTGTGAGTTCAAGGTCAGTCTGGTGAACAGTGTTAGGTCCAGGATAGTCAGAGTTGTTACAGAGAGAAACTCTGTCTTTAAAAATTGTGATATGAGCATAGCCTATCTATTGTATTCATATATGAAACCCACTACACTGTACAGTTAGCATATTTTAATAAAAAGTACGAAAAAACCCTGACCGAGGGCCTAAACTGGTAGGCAAGTAGTCAATAGCAACATTGAGAAGCACGTAATCTCCATAGTGGTCAAAGTCACTGATAGTTGGGGGGCATGACAGGTCTTTACACTGAAATTTCAGACAGTAATAGGTGAATCTGAATTGATTTTAAACTATATCTACTTTTATGTTTAACATGTAAGGTAGAAAAGATATATAAGTTGGGGGTTGAGTTAGGGATCATTAACAGGATCTAGTGGTTGACACAACGTGTAATATTTGGGGTATTTAGGTCATATTTATTTGATGAATAAAACCACATCCAACCTAAAATCTTTCTCTTCTCCAGCTTATAAGTTGTATTGGGTGATAAGTAAATATTTTATCAATTTTCAGGCCTACCTTTAATTCATCATCACCGCTCTATAATCCCGGGTTATTACTTGTAACAACTCAGAATATCATATAAAATCATGGTAGAATTTCAACTCCTGTAATAATCAGGAGTAGGAATCATACTTCATTGGGAAAACTACATTCTCAAATACAAGTGGTTTCTTCAATCTTTTATGTGAGGCCAACTCTGCAAACAGGCCTGAGGCAATTGGGCAAAATTAGGACTCAGTACTGCCCTTATCTAAAATTAACTCAGCCATGGGCGTTGTGTTTCCAATGTGAAATATCCACCATTGGCTCATTTGTTCAAACAATTGGTCCCCTACTGGTGGCACTGCTGGGGAAGGTGTTGAAATATTTAGATGGCAGGGCCTTACTGAAGGAAGTGGGTCACTGGGTTCTATAATCCAGCCCCATAAGAAGTTGGTTCTTTCCTCTATCCCTTGCATCCTACCCACCATAATAGAATGAGTCCCTTCATCTGAGGGCCAGAATAAATCCTTCTTCCTAACCTGCTTCCTTAGAGCTATGTCATCTCTACAATGAGAAGGTCCCTGGTAAACTGGGTGTCTGATGATTCTTACCACAGCTGGTCTTACTTCTGTGGGCATCCTTGCCCAGCATCCCCATCACGCAACACAATGCCCAGTTGTCTCCCCAGTGGCTTCATCTCCTCTGACATTGCTCATGTCCTCTGGCATCCCTTTAGAGGGGAGGGAAGAGGCCTCTTTCTTTGCAATGCTTTCTAAACCATCATCGTGCTTAGATTCTAATCTCTATATTTCTTAAAATTAATATTGCAGAGCAGTTTGTGTGGTGTGGCGTGTGTGTGCGTGTGCACGCACACATGTGTTAGAGTCAAGTCGAAGGGCAGAGTTAACACACAATGTTAATTGAATGTCTTTTCAGGAAGCCTAATGGAGTATACAATAAATTTGACATTATCTTCACTTCGGCTAAAAATCAGTCAACTCATTGTGGTAGCAACCTGGACAGGCATAAAAATTCATTTTTGCCACCCCATGGTATTTCTCGCCATTAGCTCTGTTCTGATTATTGGACCTAGTTGACATCATGGCTCATTTTGAGATTTTCATTGATTCTTTTCTAAAAGGAGTCAGAAGCTTTTTCCATATTTTCATCACAGAAGGCCTGAGGAACAAAGACATTGCTTTAAGAAGCACCGATATCCATAGAACACCACAACAGACATTGTCACCTCATTTTGTAACTCTACAGATCAGTGAGAGAAGCTAAAGGAATACAGTCCTATTGAATTTAAAGAGATTTGAGGTATTACGGCCACAGCCCAGCAGACAAGCAAGAAACTATTAATGAAGAAAATTTACTAATCATTAATCCTCAGATAAATTACTTTTAAAACTCATTAGCCTTGCATTAACACCCACAGTACAACATAATAAAGCCTCTATTATTATATTTTGGAAAGTGTTTAGGGGTGCTCAAAGAAAATTCTAAGTCTTTCTACCATTTCTCCCATTACAGTGAACACCAGGTAGGTTCCTGAAGAAGGAAGGAGATTTTAAAAGGTGCCTGTGGTTTTTGATCCTACTGCACGTACTGGCTTTGTGGGAGCCTAGGCAGTTTGGATGCTCACCGTACTAGACCTGGACGGAGGTGGGTGGTCCTTGGACTTCCTACAGGGCAGGGAACCCTGATTGCTCTTTGGGCTGACGAGGGAGGGGGACTTGATAGAGGGAGGGGGAGGGAAATGGGAGGAAGTGGCGGGGAGGAGGCAGAAATCTTTAATAAATAAATAAATTAAAAAAATAAAAAAATAAAATAAAATGGCATAGTTTTTTTTTTCTTTTGCTACAGCTGAATCAGGAAAAGCTCTCTTAAAGGAGCCACAGCATGCCACCAGCAAGCAAAGCCCATTTGGGAGAATAAATGCAGCTAAACTTTGAAAAAGAATAAAATAAAAGGTGCCTGTGGATAGGAAGAAAGAGCTCAGCCTGGACCTTGAATGTGGAAGGCCAGAAACTGTGAGGTGAAGGCCCAGAGCAACGAGTATGGAGTGTTTGCATCAGGCCACGAAGCTTGCAGCCACTCACTTAGGTGCCTTTGCCAGCAGACCTGATCAGACCAGCTTCAATTGTTCTCAGCCTGTGAGGCCTGACCCTTTAGGGGTCAAACGATCCTTTTACAGGGGTCACATATCTGATTTCCTGCATACCAGGCATTTACATTGCGATTCATAACAGTAGCAAAATTGCAGTTATGAAGTAGCAAAGAAAAGAATTTTATGATTGGGGCTCGCCACAACATGAGGAACTGTGTTAAAAGGTCCCAGCATTAAGAAGGTTGAGAACCACTGGGCTAGTGCTTAAGGAAGAGTATCCTACCTCGCCCTCACTCCTCAGGAGTGGTTATGACCAGTTTTGCTAAGAGATGAGTCAGTGCAAGGTATTTTGAAACTACAGGCACACCTTGTTTTCTTATAGCTTGTTTTCCTTTGTGTTATCCCAAAAAACATTCTAGAACACACCGGTTTCCAAGAATTTTTTAAACAAGGTACAATGATTTAAATCTTCAAGTATAATTTTCTCCAAACTCATCTTCCTGGGTGCCCCACCCACATGCCTTGTTTCTCAACTGGACTTACAATCTCTAACAGGCTCTCGCCTAAAATGCAGGATATCAGAGCCAGCTATCCATAGACTTGAGGGTTGATAGTTCTTCATACCTTTTGGCAGAAAAATCAGTTTTCACAGGAAAGGCACACACACACACACACACACACACACACACACACACACACACACACAATATCTCTAATGCACCAGCTAACACAGTCATCAAGATAAGAATACAAATTTGGACACATCTTTCATTTCTACTTCTCTTTGTTTTTTCATTTCTTCAACCTTTATTAACTCTTCCCAAACTGGATTTGGTTATATTTACATTTCCTCTGATCTTAATACAATCCAAACCGAATCCAATATTCTAAAAGCCAACGTACGGTCTCTCTTTGGCTGCAGCAGAAACCCAGAGATTTGTTGCATTGAAGTTGTCACAAGCACTATGCTTTGGACGTGAAGTTCAGTGGCTGCTTTTGACACCTGAAGACTTCTGCAGTCCCTAGACTGCACAACCTGGCAGCGGGAGGCAAGGTGCGGGTGCCAAGGAGCCACATGCCACTCACCCCTTCTTATTTGCATGATCTAAAAGGGTTCGTATCTCCTGTCAGTCAGAAGAAAATGAGGATGCGGATTTGGAGACTAGATGACGGGAGAGAGAAGAGTGACAGAGGGACAAGAGGTGTCGCCAGAGCGGGAGGGAAGCAAGAGGTGGACAAAGGCATGCAGCCTTCCATCTACAGATGCTGCTGCACACAATGGCGCCTTTCTGACCACAAAGGAAGGGGACTGGCTGAAATGGAACAACAAAGAGAAAACTAATCCCTTGAAGAAGAATGACTTTTCAAACGTGCGAGTTACCTAGCAGGAATGCATTATTTTGATCTTTTCTACTAAAGCTCACAGACATGCTCACATCCCCCCCGGATGACATAGAGGATTCATTGAGTGAAGCCATTTGCTCTCCCCCTTAAAAAAGTCTATAGTCATTCCGTGTGTCATCCGGAAGCCTGGCCGCCTATTGATTTCAATACTGCCTTCTAGGGAGGCCTTGTGTGTGATTTGAGGCCTGATGGGGAATCCATATGTCATGACAGTTCAGACACGAGGGAAGAAAAGGAGGGCCTGGGTGTGATTCATTTTCTCCTCTAATTATCCGTGAGTTTACAGTGAGCGCTCTAGACAGAATGATATCATTTGTAAACACGGTGAATTATGGCTCTGATCTCAGGCCCTGGGGCCAACCTAGTTTGTATTATAAGTTGACATTTACAAATCCTTTAAAATTTAGCCTTTGATTGCCCCATGGGAGTCAGGAAAATTATAAACCTTTTGCAATCCATTGATGGGCTGCACGGTGATAAAGACACAACTTTCTAAAGGGGAGAAAGCTGTTTATCCGAAGCTGCTTTATGATTTCCACTGAGGAGAGATCCAGGACATTTAAAATTGAAGACCGCTTTAAAGGGGCACACGCTGAGGAGGCTTGCAGTGACTTGTTCGCTCAGAAGCGCAGTCCTGGCCTGCAGATTCTTTCCTCCCACGGAACAGGAAGCAACCTGGCAAGGGTGCCTAGAGGACACACTGGCCTACAGCTCTGCGGATGTGGGACAGACAGCTTCATATTGGAAATGCACTTTATGATCACGCAATGTGGATGTATCCCTAGACAGCACGGGAACTCAGTCTCCGAAGGGCACGGTTAAGGGACGTGTGGAGAACAGGATTGTGCTAAGTCTAAAAGTTGTAACGCAAGCCTAACTGAAGCTTGTAGTTAGGATGAAGCAGGAGGATCACAAATTCTAGACTCGTCTGGTCTAGAGACTGAGTTCATGGACAGGCTGGGCAATATAATGAGTCCCTGTAGCAAAACAAAAAAGTAGAAAGATGTAGTTGAATGGTGGAGCGCTTGCCTGGTAAACACAGGCCCTGTTTTCCATCTCCAGCTCACCAGCACCAAAAAGAAAGAAAGAAAGGAAGGAAGAAAGGAAGGAAGGAAGGAAGGAAGGAAGGAAGGAAGGAAGGAAGGAAGGAAGGAAACGAGGAGATCAAGTATAATCTAAGGGTAGCAACACTTCCCTATTTTAGTGTGCACTGATGTCACCTAAGACTTTGCAGAAGCGCAGTTCCAAAGTTTAAGGCTGGATCTCAGGTGCCTTTTTTCTTTTATTTGGCGGCTTGATTGCTTTGTTTTTGTTTGTTTGTCTGTTTTCAGTCCATAATTTCGTATGGTGTTTCTGCATAGCTCAGGCTCCTTGCTAGGCCTCACAAAGCATGCTTCTCCGGATGGAGCAGGCTGGCCCTCTAGCTGAACCCAGGAGCTCTTCTCTTCGGCTTCCTTTTTCTTCTCATCCTTTTCCTTCACCTGTTGCAGGAAGTTTTCTTGGCTCTTGCAGTGTTGACCGTGCTCAATCCACACATTAATTCTCTTGGCAAGAATCTGGCCCTTAACTTGCTTATTTACACTGATGCCCACCGCGTGCTGGAAGACATCATAGACTCTTCTGGTTTTGCCATGGTAATATTTAAGGGGCATTCCTCTTTTGAACAGTGACTATTCCCTTGATGTCTACAATATCACCCTTCTTGTAGATTCTCACATAGGTGGCCCAAAGAACAACCCCATGTTTCCTAAAGGGCCTAGAGAACGTCCAGCAAGTATCCCTCCTCCTTTCCTTTGTATTTGTCATCTTGGTGAGTTACTGGGAGATGGCTACCATGGCTATAAACCACCTTTAAACAGACAGACAAGAAAATAAGTAAGAAAGAATTAGGATGTTTCTGACATGGACCATTCATGAGTCTCAAAAAAATACTTGGAAAGACCATCTTGACAGACACCAGAGAAAACACAAGAGGGAAAGTTTCTGTAGGAAGAGTTCTTCCCGTTGTTTTTTTCCATTGCCTACAATTAGCCTACAATATGCAGGTGAGCTGAAAAGCCTTGTTCAGGTGATGAGAAATCTTTATTGCGTCACAATAAACTTTAAGATATTTAACAGTATTCAGAAGCAATGGCGATAGACAAATAAGTAGCAGGATAGTTAGCAAAACTGTCATAGTCAACAAAGACTCTCAGCCTGGCATTTTCTTCATTAAAATAATAAGTGATATTTGCTTACATGTGGATCCTTTCTAGACTCTAGATGGAGTTGTTGGGAAATCTGCTGTGGTCAATTGCAAGCAAGCGACTCTGTTAACTCTATTGGCATACTTAGGTTATTTATGTGATGTGAGGGCTTCTGGTTTGTAACTGCCGTGTTTTGTTTGTCTCAAAAATTACAAGGTAGAAGACAGAGATCTGGAAGAGGAGTAGAAAATGTCTGTCATGTCTGTCATCTCACACTGAATTCACCCTTCGGCTCTGTGATGACTGGATCTTCCCTTCCTCGTGGTATTGACGCATTCCCGTGATCTAGTTCCTTCCTGTGTTGTAGCAGAGTGTGCTGGGGGGCAGCAGAAAGAACACAGTAGAAGCGATAAGCCGTGAAAGTGAAGATGAGCAAGTTTATAAAGAACATGGTGGGTTCCACTTGTTTTCTCTGAGACAGATGGGAGAAGCCAGTTTTGATAGACTGAGGACTCTCAGGCAGCCTTTTGGGGAAAAAATTCTGCTTGGTAAAAAGCTGAGTCTGAGTCCTCCAGATAATTACAGGGAGTTAGCCTACTCCAGTGAACCCTGCAAAGGACTGAGGCCTGGGTCAAGTTATGCATTGCAGATGTAAGGGAGGAATTCCAGCCACAGCTACCTACTTAACAGCACCCAGTTCCTCGACCCTTAGAAACTATGCAATATGGCAAATAATTATTGTTTCAATCTAAAATTTCAAGAAACTTTTCAATGAAATAAGAATAAAAATAACAGAATGCACAAATGTTTGCTGTGTAAAATGTCTATGACAGAACTCTTAATAGGCTTCCATTCGACCTTCTGCTAATCCCATAGCTAGAGAAGAGACCAGAAGACCCACTTTCACACAATGGTGAACACTTAGTCCGTGTTTTTGATAAGGATGCTTACAGCTGTAAAAATAGAGGTAACTAATAATTAATTCATTCTCGTCCCATATTGCACAGGAACCATCACTGTCCCAAATGAAAACATTTGACATGTTTTTAAGTGGGAGGTAGAAACCATAGTTTTTTTTTCCCACTTTGGCTTGATAATTGCAAACCTGATTATATAAAATATTAAGGTAGTAAGATATGTATTGGGTGAATTTGGAATCCCATCCTTGTTCATACAACTTGAGGGAAAAGAGAAAAGATCCCAAGCAATAAATATCTCATCATGCCTTGTCATAGGACTTAGCCCAGAAGCCACTGCTGTAGACAAGCTCATTTTTTTTTTTTTTTTTTGGTTTTTCGAGACAGGGTTTCTCTGTGGTTTTGTTTTTTTTTCCTTTTTTTTTCTTTTTTTCTCTTTTTTTTTCTTTTTTTTTTTCTTTTTTTTTTCTCTGTGGTTTTGGAGCCTGTCCTGGAACTAGCTCTTGTAGACCAGGCTGGTCTCGAACTCACAGAGATCCGCCTACCTCTAGACAAGCTCATTTTAAGAACTATTTAATATACTCTCTTCTTCAACTAGACTCTCATCCTAAATTTTAAAAAATTAGTAATATCCAACAAAAGAAAACTTAGATCCTTTTGTTTTTAATTCCATGACTTTAGATTACTATCCTTACTAATATCTATAAAAATAGTTTGCATTCAAAACATTAAGTAGGAAAAGTTATTATCATCTTGATTACTCACAGTGAATCTTCAATATTAGTTCAAGATGCCAACAACTGGAACTCATATAAAAATATAGTTTTAATTCTGAAAGAAATCAGATGTTGCCAATGGGTAGCCATGGAGCATGTATTAAATGTTTTGTAATTATGATACATGTTTTAGGGAGAAATGGAATCTTATCAAGGATATAGAATCCTGGAAGACCATGGATAACAACGCAGCCTCTGTAGGCAGTGCAGAATGCCTCATAGATTTTGGAAAAGCTGAAAATTGGCCTGTCCAAATGTGACAATGGGGCAATGGGGTACCCAAATATTGTATTTAGTAAACCTCTCCCTTCAAAACATAACTTTATGATTCATCTCCGAGTCTGAAATTCTAACTGAAGACAATTAACATAATGACTTTAGCAACCCGTGCCCTGTTCTCCCTAATAAGCTTGAATTCATCACCCAGATTGCTCCAGTTTCACAGTACATCCAGGGGCCTTAAATCCGTGTGGCCTCGTCACTCATGACATATTGACAGTTACCTATTTCTTATGAATGTGTAGGCCTGTTGAAATGTCTTCCCCAGTTATACTTCAAAGCTTGTAACATAAAATTAATATTGATTGACTATTGATATTTCAGCCCCTAACAGGGAGGACTATTTCTATAAGAACAGTTGGACTTTTTATATTGGAACCATTGAGAACAGTTTATATTGCATTAGTATTCCAGAGGCTTGATAAATGTGTCAGGAGAATATCTGAGAAAATCAGGAAACCCTGTGTGTATGTGTGTGTGTGTTTGTGTGTGTGTTGATGTGAATGTATGTATGTATATATTATGTGTGTATGTATGTATATATTTGTGTGTGCATATGTATATATGCACGTATGTATGCATATATGTGAGTGTGTGTATAGACTATGTGTATATTGATATGTCTGTATGTATACATATGTGAATGTGTATATAGCTGTGTGTGTGTTTGTATGTGTGTGCTACCTAGTCTTATGTAAACTTGACACAAGCTGGAGCTATCTGAAAGAAGGTAACCTCAATTGATAAAATGCATTTTCTTAATTAGTGATTAATGGAGGGCCCATTCCTTTGTGAGCAGTACTATCCCTGGGCTAGTGGTCCTGAACTCTATAATAAAGCAGGCTGAGCAAGTCATGTGGACCAAGCCAATAACCAGCACCCTCCATGGCTTCTGCATCAATGCCTACCTCCAGGTTCCTGCCTTGTTTGAGTTGTTCTCATTTCCTTAGATGAAGTGCTTTGATGTGGAAGTTCTTCAGTTATGGTGTTTCCTCATAGCAATAGCAACCATAACTAAAACAATGTGCGCTCTCTCTCTCTCTCTCTCTCTCTCTCTCTCTCTATATATATATATATATATATATATATACACATATATATATGTATATACATATACATATATATGTATATATATATACACACACATACATGTGTGTATATATTACACATATATTAATATACATATATATGTATGTATCTGTTATTCAGGTACCAGTCTCTACTCTATCACCATATATATATATGCACATATGCATTACACATATATTGTACAATATGTAGTGCAATAATAATATGATACATCTAATAATGCATGACATATAGTTTGTATATATTTTGATATATGCAAATTATATGTACATATGACATATACCCATGTGTATAAATATACATGCACTTTCAATAACGTAATAGCATAAATAATACTAATCAGTAATCCATTTAATAAACACTGTGTTGCTAACTAATTTGAAGTCAATAAACTCATGAACATCGACGCAAAAATCCTCAGCAAAATACTGGCAAACCGAATCCAAGAACACATTAGAAAAATTATCCATTATGATCAAGTAGGCTTCATCCAGAGATGCAGGGCTGGTTCAACATACGAAAATCTATCAATGTAATCCATCATATAAATAAACTGAAAGAAAAAAAACCCACCTCAACCTCAAAGACAGACATTATTTCAGAGTAAAGGGTTGGGAAAATATTTTTCCAATCAAATAGACCTAAGAAACAAGTGGGTGTAGCTATCCTAATATCCAACAAAACAGACCTCAAACTAAAATCAAGCAGAAGAGATGGAGAAGGACACTTCATACTCATCACAGGAAAAATCCATCAAGATAAAGTTTTAATCCTGAACATCTATGCTCCAAATACAAGAACATCCACATATGTAAAAGAAACATTACTAAAGCTCAAATCACAACCAAACCCCATACACTCTAATAGTAGGAGACTTCAACACGCCACTCTCTTCAAAGGACAGGCAATCAGACAGAAACTTAACATAGAAATAAGAGAATTAACAGATGCTATGACTCAAATGGACTTAACAGATATCTATAGAATATTCCACCCAAACATAAAAGAATATACCTCTTTTCAGCACCTCATGGAACCTTCTCTAAAATTAACCATATACTTGGCAGCAAAGCAAACCTACACAGATACAAAAAAAATTGAAGTAACCCCGTGTCTTATCGGATCACCATGGTTTAAAGTTAGAATTCAACAACAACACTAATTGCAGAAAGCCTACAAACTCATTAAAATTGAACAGTACTCAACTGAACCATGCCTGGGTCAAGGAAGAAATAAAGAATGAAATTAAATTCTTCCTAGAAGTCAACTAAAACGAAGGCCCAGCATACCTAAACCTGTGGGACACCATGAAAGCAGTGCTAAGAGGAAAGTTCATAGCACTAAGTGCCTACATAAAGAAAGTGGAGAAATCTTACACTAATAACTTAACAGCACATCTGAGAGCTCTAGAACAACAGGAAATAATCAAATTGAGGGCTGAAATCCATAAGATAAAAACAAAGAAAATAATACAAATAATCAATGAAAAAAGAGCTGATTCTTTGAGAAAATCAACAAGAAAGACAAACCCCTATCCAAATTAATCAAAATGCAGATAGAGAATATCCAAATTAACAATATCAGAAATGACAAGAAGGACATAATAGCAGACACTGAGGAAATTTAGAAAATCATTAGGTCACACTATAAAAACCTGTACTCCACAAAATTGGAAAATGTAAAAGTAATGGCCAGTTTTTTGGATAGATACCAACACACCAAAATTAAATCCAGGCAAGGTGAACAATTTAAATAGACCTATAACCTTCAAGGAACTAGAAGCAGTCAAAAAAAGTCTCCCAACCAAAAAAATAAATAAAAGCCTAGGGACAGATGGTTTTAGTGCAGAATTCTACCAGGACTTCAAAGAAGAGCTAATGCCTATACTCCTCAAATTGTTCCACTAACATTGCCAAACTCTTTTTGTGAGGCTACTGTTACCCCGATACCAAAACTATACAAAGACGCAACCAAGAAAGAGAATTACAGACCAATCTCCCTCATGAACACTAATGCAAAAATACTCAATAAAATACTGGCAAACCAAATCCAAGAACACATTAAAAAAAAAACATCCACCATGATCAAATCGGCTTCATCCCAGAAATGCAGGGATGGTTCAACATATCTATCAATGTAATCCACCATATAAATAAATGAACAGAAAGAAACCTTATAATCCTTCTATTAGATGCTCTAAACGCATTGAACCAAATCTAACACTCCTTCATAATAAAGATCTTGGAGAGATCAGGGATACAAGAAACATATCTAAACATCATAAAAGCAATATACAGCAAACTGACAACCAAAATCAAATTATATGGAGAGAAACCCAAAGCAATTCCACTAAAATCAGGACTGTCCACCCTCTCCATTCTATTCAACATAGATCTTGAAGTTTTAGCTAGAGCAATAAGACAACCAAAGGAGATCAAGGGGATACAAACTGGAAAGGAAGACGTCAATCTTTTATTATTTGCTAAATATAATAGTACACATAAGTGACCCCAAAAACTCCATCAGGGAACTTCTACAGTTGAAAAATACCTTCAATATTGTTACAGGATATAAGATCAACTCAAAAACATTAGTAATCATTTTATATACAAATGATAAAGAAGCTGAGAAAGAAATCAGAGAAACATCACCATCCGCAATTGACACAAATAGCATAAAATATCTTGGGGTAACACTAACCAAAGAAATGAAAGACCTGTTCAACAAGAACTTTAAGTCTTTGAAGAAAGATTTTGAAGATACAAGAAAGAGTCTTCATGCTCTTGGATAGGTAGGATCAACATAATAAAAATGGTCATCCCACGAAAAGCGATCTATAGATTCAATACAATCCCCATCAAAATCCCAACACAATTCTTCATAGACCTTAAAAGAACAATACTCAACTTCATATGGAAAAACAAAACACTCAGAGTCCAAAAGGATTAAAGACCTCAACATAAATCCAACAACACAGAACTTCATAGAAGAGAAAGTGGGAGGTAGCCTTCAATGCATGGGCATCAGAGACTGCTTATTAAATATAAGACCAGTAGCACAGATGCTGAGAATAACAATAAATTAATGGGACCTCCTGAAACTGAGAAGCTTCTGTAAAGCAAAGGCCACAGTCAATAGGACAAAAAGGCAGCCTACTGAATGGGAAAAGATCTTCACCAACTTCACATCAGACAGAGGACTGATCTCCAAAATACATAAAGAACTCAAGAAATTAGACATCAAAATTCCAAATAATCCAATTAAAAAGTGGGGTACAGATATAAGCTAAGCATAGATTTCTCAACAGAAGAATCTCAAATGGATAAAAGACACTTGAGAAAATGTTCAACATCCTTAGCTGATGTTGAAACTTATAAAATAATTTCATACGAGTTCAGAATTACTTATAATAAAGGGTTATTTATTTAGGTGAGATGCACAGATCATTGTCCTAGATCACAGTCCTCCACACAAATGGGGAACAGGAACAGAATCTAGAAGCCAGAAGTGAGAGTAAGAAGCAATAGAGCAAGCACAGGCTTTATAGCTGCATTTGTAGAATAAGAGACCATGCCCAAGTGGGCTGGTATCTTAAAGGCTATTGGCCAAAGGAGCTCCCACAGCACCTCCCCCTTTGTTTAAATAAGAGAGTTCCAAACCCAATACAAAACTATGTAAACTAGGAGCAGATTCAAGTATAAAGTTAGAATTACAACCAGCATAAACAATATTAAACAAGGAACATATCCTACTGTTTTAACAAGCATTCTATCCTAAAGAGTCTAAATTTTATATTGAAAATGGCTTGGCTAAATCATAAAAGGACAGTAACTATGACTATATAATCTTCAACCCCGCTGAAGGCCTGAGTTGTCTCTGTCATCTCCTGTACATTTTGAGTAGGTAGGAAGTACAGTCAAGCAGCTTCCAAAACCATCTTACCCTGTGTTTGCAAGATTTGACAGTCTTTTTTCTTGTTTCCTGCTTGCCCAGTCCAGATATGATGCACTTTGTCACTGGCCAAGGCATGGGCAGTTCCTTGCCCAAAGGTCACTTGTGCCAAAAAGAAAACAAACTCCACGTGGAGTGTCTTTGGTGCTCAACACTCTCTCAGGAATTGATCAGTGCTGCCTGGAGCAATCTTCCTGGAAGCTTCAAAGATTACTGCAGGAAAATCTACTGTTGACAACTTAAACATTGTTCATATAAATATATATTCAATGAAAGATACAATATAGACAAAATGGGCATGGAGAAAAGTAAAATATTTCCTTGAAATCTATCTTCTTGGGGCTGGAGTGATGGCTCAGTGGTTAAATGCACTGGCTATTCTTCCCGAGGACCTGGGTTCATTTCCCAGCACCCACATGGCACTTCACCACCGTCTGTAACTCCAGTGTCATTGCACAGATACACAGGCAGGCAAAACACCAATGTACAGTAAATAAAGATAAGAACATTTTAAAAAAAATCTTTCTTCTTTCTGTCCCATACCAGATGGCTCCTGACATGAGACAGAAATTCTGAATATTTCTTTTAACAATATGTTTGAATTTAGAGAAGGATACCCATTGTCCAACTCCAAAGCAAGCTCTTAATTTTAATTAGAAGTGTATACATGTGCAGATAATCAAATTTTACCATGCAGATGATACAGCATCATAAGTCAGTTTTCTCTTTGCTTGTGATTCTTTCTGGATAGGGTCTTTTCATCTTTAGGCATCTAGATCTCCAAGGTCTCTCGACTCTTTGAAAATGAGGATTTTGCTGCAAAGACAAGAACAGAACCCTGCCCCAACCCTTATGAGATTTTTTTTACCACCTGTATGGTTGTCACCTCTGTGGAAGAGCTGTCATTTCTCTTTCTCAAGAGGTTTCTCTTTTTCAAACTGAATCTTTATTAATATTGATGGTATCCACAGATTTTCTTCTCCTGTGGAAACAAGAGTGAAACCCTTTCCCCAACATAGCACATCTTCTGGTTTCCATTGTGAGGTCAGCACATCCTTGAAATAAACTGGCTGATTTAATTCAGAGTTTTTTTTTTCTGTTTTCCAATGTCTCTCTGCTGCTGCTGTTCCTCTCTCATTAGCGTTAAGAAAATTCAAGGTTAATAAAGCATTATGCAATCTGTTTCTGGGGGTATTTTCAATCCATTTATGTTTGTTTAGGATAACCTGTATAGTTCAATTTGATCTTTCTATAACTGCCTGACCTGTAGGATTGTTTGGTATACCTGTAATATGCTTTATATTATAATAAACAAAAACTTTTATTTTCTTGGGCACATATGCTGGACTATTGTCTGTCTTTATTTGTGCAGGTATACCCATAATGGCCATACTTCCAAATGCCTTTTCTGAGCTCAAGGCAGTTGCCCACTGGAAACCTGAATAAGTGTCAATGATGTGGTAAACATATTTTAATTTTCCAAATTCTTTAATGTGGAACACATTCATATGCCAGATTTCATTCCTTTGAGTACCTTTTGAGTTACTCCCTACAGGTAATAGAATTTGGTTATAGAAAGAACAAGTAGGACATCTCTTATAATCTCCTTATCTTGTTGCCAAGTAATAGAAAAGTCTTTCTTTAAACCTTTGCTATTGACATGATGTTTCTTAGAAAATTCCAATCAATAATTGATCAATTTCTGCATTACCTTGAGCTAGAGGACCTGGTATACCTGTATGGGATTGAATGTGTGTTATGTATATGGGACAAAGCCTATTCCTGATTATGTCGTGAACCTGAATGATAATGAAGTCAATTCTGTATCATTTGGTATAAACTCAGTGGTTTTTAATATGCAAAACAACTCTTTCTGCATATTGTGAATCAGTAACTATATTAAGAGGTTCTTTAAAACCGCTTAATACCATGAAAATAACGTATAACTCTGCCTTTTGAACAGAATTATAAAGAATTTGTTCCACCTTACTTAATTTTTCTGATTTGTCACCTGCTTTCCCTGATTTATTTGCATCAGTATAAAATGTATGGTCTCCAGTTATTGGTGCATCATGTCCAAATTGGGGAAGAATCCAAGTAGTTCTCTTTAAAAGGTCAATTCTATCACTTTTAAGATAATTGCTATTAATTTCTCCCAAAAAATAGCACAAGCTCTCTGCCATGGTTCATTGTCTTCCCATAATTTTTTTAATTTCATCAGCAGTAAAACAAACTATAATCTCTGCTGGGTCTATCCCTGCTAGTTGATGAAGTCTCTGCATGAACGGGGAAAAGGAACAGGAAGCAAGAGCGTAAGTGCACACTTTATAGCTGCATTTATAGTAAAGGAGATCACACCCAAGTAGGCTGGTATCTTAAAGGCTATTGACCAAAGGATTTCCCACAGCACTTAGCCATTAGGGAAATCCAAATCAAAATGACCACGAGATACCATTTTAAGTCTGTCAGGATGCCTAAGATAAAAAAACATCAATGATAGTTTATACTGGAGAGGATGCAGAGTAAGGGAAACACTCCTCCATTGCTGGTGGGAATGCAAACTTGTACAATCACTCTGGAAATCAGTATGAAAATCACTCAGAAAACTGGGAATCAACCTACCTCAGTATCCAGAAATACCACTCTTAGACATAAATTCAAAGGATGCCCAATCATATTACAAGGACATTTGTTCAACTATGTTCATAGCAGCCTTATTTGTAATAGCTAGAACCCGGACAAAACCTAGATGCACTTCAACTGAAAAATGGATAAAGAAAATGTGGCACATTTACACAATGAAGTACTACTCAGCATTAAAAAACAATGACATCTTGAAATTTGCATGCAAGTGGATGGAACTTTAAAAAAAAAAAACATTCTGAGTATGTTAACCCAGACCCAGAAAGATGAGCATGACACGTGCTCACACATAAGTGGATACTAACTAGCTGTAAGAAAAGGATAGGAGTTTAAGTCCACAACCCCAGAGAAGCAAAGCAACAAGGAGAGCCCTAAGAGCAACATATGTAGATCCCCTTGGGAAGGGGAAATTGACAAGATCTCCTGAGAAATTGAGAACATGGGGGTAGGGGGAGAAGGGAGGGCAGGAAGTGAAGGAGGAGGGGCAAAGTGGAGGGGAAGGAGAACTTGAGGAAACAGGATAGTAAAGATGGGGGAAAGGACAGAGACAGAGAGCAAGGAAAGAAATATCTTGATTGAGGGGGCCATTATGAGGATAGCAAGAAACCTGGCACTAAAGAGATTCCCAAGAATCCACAAGGATGATCCCAGCTAAGACCCTAAGCAATACTGGAGAGGGTACCCAAACTGGCCTTGCCCTGTAGTCAGATTGATGACTATCTTAAATGTCACCATAGAACCTTCATCAAGCAACTTATGGAAACAGAGACAGAGAGCCACAGCTCAGCACTGGGTTGAGGTCCCAAAATCCAGTTGAAGAGTGGGAGGAGTGAGAATATGAGCAAAGAGGTCAAGACCATAATGGAGATACCCATTGAAATAGCTTACGTGAGCTAATGGGAGCTCACCAACTCCAGCCAGACAGGAAAGGAACCAACATAGGACCAAGCTAGTTGCATGAAATGTGGGTGACAGTTTTATAGCTGAGGCAGACGACTGAGCCACTGGCAGTGGTACCACAATTTATCTCTACTGCTTGTATTGGCTTTTTGGAACTCATTCTCTTTAAAGGGATACCTTGCTCAGCATAGATATAGTATGGAAGGCCTTGGTCCTTCCTCAAAGCAGTGTGCCTTACTATCTCTGAGGAGTGGATGAGGGGTAGTTTGGGGGTAAAGGTGGAAGGGACGGGAGGAGAGGAGGGAGTGGGAACTGGAATTATATGCAAAATAAAAAAGATATTTTTTTAAAAAAGAAAAAATTGCATATTCATTTTGATAGAGGTAGAAAAAGCATGTAACAAAATTGTGCATTAATATTTAAAATACTCAGAAATATAGAAATAAAAGGGAAAGTCCTCAACAATGAAAAACAGTTAGAATGAAATTGCAGCTAAACATTTCATGTAACTGATTACCTGGCTGCCAAGATTAAGGGTAAGGCGAGGCCAAACTCTCATATTTAACCTTTTGTTGAGGGCTAGTGTAGTGAAGCTCAAGGAATTGACAAAATAATGCCACAGATTACAAAGGAAGACTTATTTTTCTCATTTTCTCTTTGTGAGGAGTCATTGATTTACTTAGTTTCAAAGACCGTAAAAGACAGAATGTAAAACCAATAAAATAATCCAGTAAGATGTAGGATACAAGCTTAAAATATAAAAATCATGTGTACACCAAAACTATGCATTACATAAAATGAGATTTTGAAAAACTGATTTCATTGATAAAACCATAAATTGCAAGATAGCTAAAAACAAACTTGAGGAAGGATGTGCATGACCTGAACACTGTACAATAACAACTTCAAACCTGCTGTATCAAACACAAGATCATGGAAGCCAATGGAAGAAGCAGCAATTGTTTCCTGAATTGCAGAAGCCAATTCTCACCAATTGATGAAATCGCAACCAACATCCCAGCAGGTTTTTTTTGCGGAGAAATTGGCAAACTGATTCTAATTTATATGGAAATGTAAAAGAGCTGCACTATATAATCCTGAAAATGAATGCATTTGCAGGAGAAACTTCATCCTAACTTTGTACATTTGTGCTGTAATTAAACCGCAACATCTGCGTCAGTCAGAGAGAGTCTTCTGGGAGTGCCTGAAGTTAAGAAAATGCACACGGCAGGCTGGTGTAGAGACATGCTGGAAAGTAAATAGAAAACAATGAAACGTCTATAAAATAATGAAGTGTCTCTCAGTGACCCTAGGCTTGGTAATGACAATTTGGATACACCAAAAGTTCAATCCACAGAAGAAAGTGTTCTTGAAGAAAGAACTTCAAGAAAATTTTTAAAAAAGAGAGTGGCAAAAGGCACAGTTAGGAAAAGAAGGTGATCTAAGCAGCTGCAGAGACTGATCAACAATTAAGATCACTCTCTGCTCCTGCAGAGGACCTTGGTTTGGTTCCCAGCACCTAAATGGTAGCTCACAAGTGTCACTAATTTCTACTTCAGGATATACAGTCCCCTCTTCTGGCTTCCTTGGACATGAGGCACATACACATAGGCAAAACACATATATGCATAAAATACAAAATAATAAATATACATAATGTTAAAAAATTAACCACAAAGTTGAAGATATTTGAGTATCTTTGGGGTACACATCTCTGATAAAAGACTGACATCTAAATTATTTCTAAATACCCTAAAGCTCAACAATAGGAAATAACAAGTAAGTTTCAAACAAAGTGACAAAAAATCTGCATGCAGATCCAACCAAACAAGATACACACGGGGCTAGCAGTCATATAAATGTGCAGCATGATATGACATTAGGTCGCACCTTAAAGTCATAGTTAAACTCGCTAACTACATATTAGAATGGCAAAGCCCTAAAGCTCTGTCACCAAATGCTGGCCTAGAAAGACAGGGAATTCACATTCACTGCTGATAGTTAAGTAAAATGGTAAGCTACTGTAGGCATTTTCTTATATCGTCAATCATACTTGACAATATTACCTAACAAGTAACATTTCTTGTGATCTACTCAAATGAATTAAAACCTTGTGTGCGTCCATATCTAAGTGCGCACACAGACGTTTACAGCAGTTTTCTTCATAGGTGACAAACATATGTGGATGGGAAACGGTGTGCTGTCTGGGCTACACATGTTCAAGGGACTGCGTGTTTCAGCAACGGAAAGAACCCATGGTCTTCAAGAAAATGGAGAACTTTTAAATGTGTGTTGCTAAGTGAAAGAAGCCATTCTGCTCTGCCATTTGATTCTAGTTATAAGGCTTTTTGGAAAAGATAAAATCACGAAGCCAGAAAACAGGTGCGGTGTCTTCAAGGAACTCCAGGAGGGGAAGGAAGAAAGGATGAATAGTGGAGCATGGAGGACCTTAGGAAAGGATTTTGTATGGTACCGTTCTGTGGATACATGGCCTTTTCTATATGTCTATCATAACACGAGAATGTATAATGAGAGAGTGAACTCTAACATAAAGTATAGACTTCAGTTAACTACGCACCCATCCTGACAGTACAACAAATATATCACACAGATGGGGTCACTAAGAGTGTCGTTGTTGTAGAGGTTGGTGTATGGGAAGTATTTGGAGTTCATTGTCTCTATCCACTAAAAACCTCTCTAAAATTACACTGTATTAATGAAAACAAATATGTGTTATTGTCACGGTGAGTTACTAAAAACAGGCTAATCATGTAAGTTGTTAAACAAAGGTTTAGAAATTTGAAAGTAGCATGTACTGTCCCGATAGTCACAGGAGTAAAGCTAAATCCATTGGCGGTGACAGTGAAGGCAGGAAACCCAGGATAGCTCCAGTTTCCATGGAATTCAGTATCATAATTATGCTTCTGATACTGTTGGCCCTAAGTCTAGAGCATATATGCTACCTTAATTTAAACACGCATATTCCAGTATCAAAATTAAAATTATCTGAAGATAATAGAATATGTGTACTGCAAAGGACTTTTCATAAATCTGACTCAATAATGTAACAGCACTCCATTTACACAGAAGGAAGTTGCGATTCAATATAAGAAAATATTTATTCAGAAAGTTACTGTTATAATGTAGACTTAGATTGTATCTTTCTTTAGAAAATAAATGGAATATCAGGAATTAACCTACAGGGAGAGATTTTGGTGACACCAGAGATATCAAGTGTCAGCAGCAGTGGAGAAGATAGAGTGAGCAGTAGTAATGAACTCCCAAGACACACGGAATGGGAATGCTGGCTTGAGACAATGGTGCCCATACTATAACAGAATTAACTCCTGATGTATGAAAGCAGAAGTATTTCCCAAAGTTTATTGGCAACACAGGTCAATACTGATGCTTCTTTTCTAATATTCATTTTTCTGTCCTTCCTTTAGGAAAAGACCCTTACTTGTCTTACACAAGATATTGCATTATTCCCCTGGACGTTACATTTCCCAGTTTTCCTAGTAGTCTGCATTCTTATGTGGACAGATTTTGACCAATACATAAATTCAGCTTGTGTGTTAAACTTCTGTGAAGCAGTGTGGAATGTGGCTTGGGACATGGGATGCATGGCTAGAGTGAGCTAGAGTTGACTGTCACAATAAGAATGGACTAACCTATATTAACAGCTGGCTTGGTGACAAGTCAAAAGGAACGTGAGACCCTAGGTAACCTTGCAATACAGAAGTGTCTCTGCTTCCTTCGGCCATTCCTGAAACATGACTTAATATGAGAGAGACAAATCTTTCACCTTGTTCAAATCATCTTCCATTAATGTCTGTTAAAGCAGGCAAAACAGTCTGAATAATAACTCCATTAATAATAATTCCAGCTTAGTATTGGCACCTTTGTATATATATTATCCATAAATATTTATTATGGACACTAATTTACCAAAGTAAATTAATTTATTTTTATGAAGGTGATCAAGATAGCCATTTTGAATCAATGAAAATAGTATAATTTGCCAGTTTTTACACCAGGACCATAACTTGCAATTTATTTTTACTGGTCTTCTAATCTAATGGAAATGGTGGCCATTACCTAATACTGCAGAGAAATTCAATATTAAATTTCATAGGCACTGTCTACAGGGTGAAGAGCACATTACTGTTGTTATTTATTTTAAGATTGGATGAGTATCAGTAGAACTTAATCTTGGCAAAATTCAACAGATTTTTCTTTCCTCTTCATAGATTCTGGAAACCATTCCAATACCTAACAGCAATTTATTCAATTAAACAGTAGGAAACTGTCATGTCATAATGTAGCCTCAACAGAGGCTGGGGTAAGAAGAGGTAACTAGTGAATTTGAGATGAATTTATTGAACACAAATACTTTTTAAGTTGAGAATTTCATACCTAAATATAACATGCCTTAATCAATCCATCTTGATTCCCTCCCTTCCAGTTCCTCCTCTACCTCCTCCTCTTCCCAAAGAAAAGTATATATTTATCTGTGTGTATCTCTCTCTTGTTTTTTGTTTTTTTTTAATGTACCAAATCCACTTAGTGACAAGTCTTTGTGTGTGGGTAATTTACTGGCTCATTGGTAGCATTTGGTGGGGGGCTACATCTTCAAATAATTCCTCTACCTTACCCAGGAGCCATCAGTTGCCAACAGCTTCTCAGATAGGATTGGGGATCCCTAAGTTCTGCTCTCCCCTATCCATGCTGGAGTTTTGGCTGGCTTGATCTTGTTCATGTTTTGTGTATGCAGTCATATCCCTGTGAGATCGTGTGTCTAATGGTACTGTCAAGTAGAGTAAACATTTCATTTCAGAAGTCCACTACTGTTGGCCCTTACACGAGTTCCACCTTCTCTCTTGTGCAATGATTCCTGGGCCACAGGGATGTGTTGTAGATGCCCTGTGAGCACTACTAACTCTACTCAGTACGCTGACCTATAGTAGGGTCTCATAATTTGTTACCATCTACTGCAAAAAGAAGCTTCTCTGATTGGGGTTGAGAGATATACTAATCTATGTTCATAAGAATAAGAATTTAGGGAACTGTTTGATACTATGTATGTTTATTAGAGTGATAGTATAAGGTTCTCCTCTAGAGCCTATAAACCTAGCTGGTCAAGAGGTTTTGGCTCAGTTGACAGTACCCACCACGAGTTCCACCTCCTGTAGCAGGCTTTAAAATCAACAAGACAGTGGTTATTTACTTCTCTAACATCTTTGTCAATATTGTACCAGTGAACACGCACCAGCGAGTCTCTCTTTCCAGACCACTGAAAACTGAACTGTTTTCAAAGTTCACAGCTAGGTAAGATTATTGAGAGAACCTTTCACAGAACCTTCTGTCATTATGAAATCTAGCCAGTAGTGATGAAGTTTCTAAATGAGTACATGATTGTTCTTTTCATATTCTAAGCCTTAAGTAAGGAGGTCTTCAGCAATAAGGTCTATCTTCAAGTTTTGAAGGGTAACCAGGAGCAATGACTATTGTTTGTAATGTTCATAAGTCTATGGAACCCCACTGACCAACAAATGGGGAAAAGTACCTTAAACTTGGCATTTTACTTGATAGTAAATGCTGTCTGGTGGATGCACCCCCATTATAGAGTAATTTCATTTAAACTTCCTATATATACATGCATACACCACACACACACAGCACGCAAACACACATGTATCTGTATGCACATGTGACACACATGTGTATGTGATTATGTTTTGGGAAGCTTCCACAGTAGTAGGTTTCCACATGGTGTTTCCAAGGGTCTTTAGTGTTAGTTATCCATCTGCTTTCTCTACCTCTACCCTGCTCTCCTACTTCCACCCCAATTAACCCTTCCTGTGTCATTATTCCCTTCCCTACCTTCTTACCTGCAACCTATTCTCTTTTTTTTTTTTAAATCACCCACCTCCTTGGCTTCTTACTGATTTCCTGACTTCTATGTAAAGTCAAACTCTCATTCCAGGAGGAATATGATCACAACTCCAATTACAGGATAATTGGCTTGACATAGCCCCAGACCCCACTTCAGGAAGAGTTTTTGCTTCCTCTGGGGATCGTGCCAACTCTGACCAGGGCTGTTTATTTCCCTTCAGTTTCTGTTGGCTTGCTCCCCACATAGAGGCTGAGCGTTTTACATTTAATTCAGCTACTCTCCACATGCAGAACTTGCTGTGGTTAAATAATGAGCATGTCCTCATTGTCTTAAATGGTGAACGCTAAGAAAACTTGTGTAAAAATTTGATAAATACTTGCAATGCTTTTGAATCATGCACCAAATAGGTCACCAACTAGGAATTTAATTTTCCTCTAGTTAATTAATGTGCCTTTGAATTATTTGGATTCATATGCATTCAAATCATTTATTGGATGTTTCAATTAGCTAGTTAAGATTTCCATGTCTTATTTATTTAACATTTTATCCCAAGGTGAAAAGAAACAGGAGCTAATCAAAATGTTATTTGAAGATTCCCTGTTTAGAACTCCCAGTTTAAATAGATGTGTTAAATGATTAAGATCTCTGGACTAACAGGATAATTAAAATATTTCCTACTGGATATTTCCATCCAAGATCGCTGGATTTGAATTCTTAGAGTTAAAGAGATTTTAGCCACAAGTGTGAACACTCCTGTGGGTGCATGACTGTGAGCATCTTTAAGTGTGCATGTGTGTACATGTGTAAATCCATGTAAATATGTATATGCTTGTGTATGTGCATACATGTGTGTAGTGTGTGCATGTGTGTATTTATGTATATGTGTGTAATTTTATGCATGTATGTGTATATTTGTATATATGCGTGTATGTGTATATGAGTATGTTTATGTATATGTGTATATTTATGTATATGTGTATATGTGCATGCATGCTTGTTTATGTGTGATCATCCATGTATGTGTGTCTGTACATACATGTGTTTTTGCATATGTGTGTGTGATTATATGTATGTAAATGTGTGAGTATGCAGCTATATATTTCTGTATGTGTGTAAGTGCATGAATGTCTGTTTCATATGTATATGATTGCGTGTATGTGTATGTGTATTTGTGTGGACATGTGCATGTGAAATCCAAATGGATCCTTTCACTCAGTATAGATCATCTGTCACCTATATTTCTTAGTCTCAACTTCATGAGAAATTGATGTGTCCACTCTGTTTTCTTGCTTTCACTAATTCCAAATCAGTGTCATGTGTTGAAGCACTATGTTGCAGGACCATGCTTATGGCATTCCCACGTTCACTGAAGACATTAAATTATATGCTTGCAACCTGCAGGCAAGTCAATCTTATTGAATAATTTAGAAGTATATCTAGTGAGAAATAATTGGTCACTGAATTGAAAAGAATACATGGTGGTAAAGTGGATGTTGGAGACAGTAGGAAGCGGGGGATGCTGAGTCCCACTATGTAGAAAGAGGTTGTTCATTCCTAGCTGCTCAGACCCAAAACAATCACACAGAAACTATTTTAATTGCAACACTGCTTGGCCAATAGCTTAGACTTCTTATGAACTAACTCTTACATCCTAAATTAACCCATTCCTATTATTTTATGTCTTATCACAAGGCTTGTGGTTTACCAGTAAGGTTCCAGAACATCTGTTTCCTTCGGTGGCTACATGGCATCTCACTGACTCCAACTTCTTTCTCCCAGTATTTAGTATAGCTTTTCTGCATAGCTTTGTTCTGCCCTGCCATAGGCCAAAGCAGTTTCTTTGTTAACAAATTATAATAAAACATATTCACAGCATACAAAGGGGAATCCCACATAACCTCTCCTTTTCTGTCTAATTAAAAAGGAAGGCTTTAACTTTAACAGAGCAAGAATAACAAAACAGTTACTAAACAAGAATCATAGCTACAATATTTAGTCCACTTAAATTTGACAAATTAAGGAAAATATTCCATCATCAATCTTATCTAATTGAGTGTAAAGTTTTATATCCAACTTATCTTTCACAATTATAACTATCTTTCTTCAACTCCACCAAAGACTCCAAAAGTACTTAGTTCCTAAGTAAGCAGGAAGTGCATTATAAGCAACTTCTAAAACTCTAAAATTAACAGAGACATCTTGGTACCTGGACAGTCACCTAAATTCCTCTGTAACATTGGGGCATCCATCTTCAGCCTATAGGCCCACAGTATCTGGCAGGAAATTTGAAAGACTCTTTCATCTCTATGGACACTTTGTCAGTCACTTTCTTCTGTATCATGCAGAATGTCTGGCAGACTCTTTTATAAAGTAGGAACCCTAAAGGACCTACTTTGGAAAGTTCAGCAATCACTTTTCTGTGGGTCCTGCATGTCCAATTCATACAGCATACCATCAAGAAGTCCAGGCAAGATCAGTTTTTTCCCAAATGGCTAAAAATCTTCATAAGGAGCCTCTTTGATCCTCATCATCTTTTTAAAGTAGATTGGTGCTGCCAGGAGCTGCTGCGTCTCATTGTCATGAAAAACCCTAAATTCTTAAAACATTTTAAATGCCATATTCTGTTAGTCTTTGAAAGATTTAAAAAATACCTATGCATCTGAAATATATCTATGGTATATATAGAAAACCTAACTAACATGACTACAAGCTTGACTATTATAGATGACTATCTATTAACCTGTATTTCTTAACCATACATTACATTTTAAATGAGCTGTATAAACACAACACCTCAATCAAGAGCAAAAAATACATAAAACAAAATTGGCTTTAAATTTTTATCAATAAATCAAGATCCATACCAATGCAAAGCATTCATGTCTATAGCATATCCACCTTTAAATGTAAATACATATTTATAAATATTCATTTAGGGAATTTGGGCTTTGTTCTCTAGGCTACTTCCTGCTGATTGGGGATGCTGTTAATCAGGTCTTTCATAGGGTATCCTCAGCCTATGAAAGGTTCATCTCAGCCAGCAGTCTTGAAACTGTCATGGATGTTGGATCATCTGGGCCATTGCTTCAGTAGGTTTTGTTTGATCAAACCATATTAGATGATAAGGAATCCACAGCTTTCTATCTTCTGTAGAAGCAAAGGCAGAACCTCTTTTCTGAAGCAACTTATCTTAGACCCAAATTTTGAAGTCAAGATACCATTAAAATATATATGTTGGTTTAGTTTAGAAACCCATACAATGAAATGTCTCTCTGTACTTAGTTCTTTCAGTTAAAAATTCAATGAAAACTCAATAATATGCATAATTCAGACTCTTTGTGTACATTTCATCTTTATGTGGCTTATTTACTTACTCTATTACTTTTTTTACAAGTTTAACATTTATTTTATTATCTTTACTCCCTTAATTTATATTGTCTGTACTCTTAAAACTGTTTACACTCTCTTTTCTTTTTCTCTCAAGCCTATATACATTTATCCAACACTTTGACCCATTTATATTTGTCTTTATTGCATATGTGTCTGTAATTATTTTTGACCAGAAAAGCTTTTTTTCTTCTTTTAAATGTTAAGCGGGCATGGCTAGGACCAACTCCGAGGCCCTGCCTGTTGGCTATGCCCAGTCCAACATGGCGGAGGCAAGTTCACTACCTCTGAGAGCATACACATTGTCCCAGTTCCAGGGTCACAGCAGGACCATGTCAACATTAAGCAATTTGTAACATGCTACTCACAGACCCACTTTAAGTGCTTGGCCTCCTGAAAGGTCCAGAGCTGTTTGTGCAAGTAGCACAAACAAATAAGCTGCTGTTTCAAAACCTGGTAGTTCTTTTGCCACTAATACTAAATCAGGAAGACCTCTCTTAAAGGAGCGGCAGTGCCCCTGCTTGCTTTTATCAAGCAGAGCCCATCTGAAAAAAAAAATGCAGTTACCAAGAAGCTGTGTGTGGTTCTTATATGTGTGTATGCCATATTTTTGAGTATGCTTGTGATTTTGTTGCACTTATCTCTCTTTGCACCTACCCAAAATAATTATTTTCAAGAATATGTCAAAGTCTCAGGACAAATTAGAAAATAATCTGTTACTTATCAAAGTGATCAAAAGGTCCAATTCATCTACTAATTTACTGATTTGACAAAGCTAAAGAAAATCATTTCCAGAGATCCACAGGATGAAAAACTACATGGGTAAGAGCATACTTTCATTGAATTAACTCATTTCATTAGAAAGACTATATTTTGGGCTTCAGTCAGAATACAAATTAGTCAGTCAATTTCCTCACTTCTGAATAAAAAACAAACCAAACACACTGTAGTGGGTATCAACTCTATTCTTTAAACCTCTTCTTCTTAAAAATATTTTTCAATAATATTTTTAGTTATTTGTTGAATATTTTGTGCCTGTCTATAATGCTTTTCAAAATTCTACTCATGTCCACTATCCCCTCAAACAGCCTCCCTCTAGGACTCTTTCAAACGTTTTTCTCATCTTAGTATAATATAACTCAGGAAACTGTTCAAGTCCTAAGTTTAAAAACTAGTTTTAATAGAGAAATACACTTGAGTTCCCATCTGCCTAGGTCAAGAAATGAACATCTTCAACATGGCCCTATATGCCTGTTTATCTCAAAGACTGAAATGTAAAACTCACATCTACAAAGCTTAAAAAAAGAAACAAGATTTTTCCGAATGTCTTCACTAACCATTGATAATTTCCACCAATCACAATTGATTTATATCTTTGATCAGGCTGCTTGCATTGATAGAGTAAGTTAGATCCAACACAGCAATGATTGATATTTGATTGACTGATATGCATACAGGGCCAGCTAATTAGTGCTACAACATTTCATCTTAATCAAATGCTCTGATGGGATGGTTCTAGGTCTAGAATAAGGCTAAAGTATGATTTGATACCTTGGTCTCCATACATGCTTTCTTTTGTTCTTCAGAGTCCTCCTTTTCTATCTCTCTCTTCTTCCATTTCTCTCTCTCTTTCTCTCTCTCTCTCTCTCTCTCTCTCTCTCTCTCTCTCTCTCTCTCTCTCTCTCTTTCTCTCTCTCTCTCCCTACCTAAGAATGCTTCAATTGGGCAGTTATCTATAACGATAATGCATCCCTAGATTTCCTCAAATTTAATGATGACTTTGATATTTGTTAAATGACATTTTCAATCCAAATAAAAGTGATTGTTGTAAATGTGTTTTATCTGAATGAAAACTTTGAAAGTCATTTAAAATAGTCTTATTTGTAGTCTTCAAATGTGGGTTTTATTATGTATTACACAAAAAAAATCTTGAGAAAATCAGCTGTGAGGAATCTTTTTTTCAGCCATCTTGATCATCTCGATGCAGCATTTGGATCGGGTTGCCTGCTCATCGTTCCCAGGCACAGAGGGGGCTCACTGAGAAGTAACACGTGTGTAAGTAAAAAGTGTATTTACATTTCTGTATACCCCAGCTCCACTTTCAGAAAGCAATCACAATCATTTGCCTCTGTTCAAGAGGAGAATAATGATCAGGCCATTTTGGTTGAGAAGGGGATTCACATTCAGTGGTGTCCACAGAAATACAACTGTGTTTTTCTGCGTCTGTGGAATTCTAAAAAGAGAGTAAAGGCAGAAGCCAAAGAGGAGTCATTTTTCTTCCTCTCATGAAAGAATATTATATTGGAAAGTCAGAGTCAGAGAAGGACAGACACACAGACACAGGGAGAGAAGGAAGGACAGATGGAAAAGCCACGCAAGCCACTCTTCTTTGTCGTAAACTCTCTCCAAGAGTATTAAGCAACCAATGGATTATCTCCTATGAAACATCACAGCTCCCTCTCTTTATAAAATATCTTCCTTTGAATTTTTTAAATAATGTCAGCACTGAATATAAATTTACATTAGTTATTTGGTAATTTAATATAAATCTTTAAAATGTACTAGCTATTTAAAATATTGCCACATATAATATTTACATAATAGTTTACGTAAACATGTACATTGTATACCATACAAATATGTATTTAACTATCAATTTTTATTAAAAGACTGATAAATTAATTTGACTTAATAAAATTAGGCACTGAAACATGTCAGTATAGAGTGTGTCCCTTTCCATCCTGGATGTCTTTTTACTTCTCAAAGACAGTCTTGATGAAGACTTTTGTGCATGCCCTTAAAGAAATGAATACAAGATATATGCAAAATGAGCACAGCGAAGGAGGTCTCAGTCCTCTAATATGAGAAATAGTTCCCTTCCTTCCCTGGAACTAACTAATTTCAATCTCTAGGTTCTGGCCAGCTATGAAATTCAAATTAAATCATTCACAACTGCACAGACCAGCTTTCCACGCCCACAGAGTACCTGCCTCCCAAGGGCACAGTGATCTATGATGGACTGACACCCAGGAACAGTCTCTACTCTGAAGCATCATTCTCATCCATTATCCGCAGGACAGTCATTGCTATGTCCTCATTGTTCTCTGAGGTGCTCACTCTTCAGATGCTGTGCCAGGCTTTGGAACATGAGGTTATTTGATACCGCTAACAACCTCTTTCTGATAGATTTTGACTCCCTAGTTTGCTATCTAGGATCACAGTAGGCATTCCTAATACTAACAGGAGCTGTAAACCTTTCTGCCTCCCTAGGATTCTCTTTTACAAATTTAAGTACATTTTATGACTATGCTTACATTATATGAACTGCATCTTAGAGCATGACTCTCTTTAATATGCCAGGAGGTCTCAAAACAGGCATCAAACTAATTCTTATAAATCTGTTAAATACATTAGACAATGGTATACAATTTTAAAACATACAATGTAATCTACCCTTATTAAATATGGTAACAATATGATGTTTGCTCATTTAACTTTGCGAAGATTAAAATAATCACATTAATTATTGTGAATAAGTTTCTGGACAGGCAGTGAGTGCTTTATTGAGAAGATGAGTTTATGTCATCCCTGTGCAGAGTTTCTATCGAATTCCTATTTGGACATTAGGAACAACCCTAGTTAAACATAAGGATAGGTTAAAAATGTCAATATTTTATAGGAAAATATATCTAAAAAATAAATGACTTCCTAAATTATAGTAGTTCCTATTCACTTGCAATAACTTAAACTGTTTTATGATACTTAAATAAATTGGTCAAGATATGTGATTGGGGGGGGGCAGAGTTTTTGTTACCAGTTTCAGATGCTATGTATTTTGACTAAGAATAAACATAAATGAATAAATAATAGGAAGTTAATCAAATTCCTTTTGTATTTTTGTATTTGTATATTTTGAAATTTCTCTATTTGTCAAATTCTTTTAAAGGATTATATATTTGAGGACTAGCTCCAGTCATCCCCACAGAGGTTGATCTGGTTGTACCACTCCAGCGCATACACCCAAAGGACCCTACTTCCTTATACGGCTTGCATGAGCATGAGAGGCATGCGCGTCTATGTCTACAGCTGCTGTAGTAACAGGAGTCAGAACACGGAGACATCCTAGATTCCTGTCACGTGATGAAACCATGGCACGTCTGCACAATAAGGTTTCATTCAGCTGTAAGGGTGAATGGAATTATGAAACAAGCAGGTAAATAGCCGGAAGAGGAAAACAAGCTGAGTGAGGCTATCCATACGCAGAAAGAGCAAAGGCCGATGTTCTCACTCACGTGCGGATCCTCGCATCCAGGATTTGGATGGGAGTATTAAGATTGAGGAAGCTAGAATGGGGCCATTGGTGGGAATGGGAAGAAATATTTGAGAGGAGTGGAGACAGCATGACACAGGTGATATGAAGAGAAATAATGAGGAAGGGATAATTGACATCTAGGATATTTCAAAGAATCACGTGGAAACTCGTTATTTTCTAACTCTCTCTCTCTCTCTCATCTAAAAGAGTTGAATTGTGATTAATAAAATTTTTCCGAGGACACAATTGCTTCTCCTTAAAATACAATATGCCCAGATACGTGATAAATAAATACAGGCTTCAGGTGACTCTCATATTTGTTTAAACAAAGTAAGCAAATGATTGCCTACCCTTTCGCCTTCATTCCACCCATGTCCAAGGCTCCAGGAGCAAGCACACAGTTCATGTAATATAAATGTTTGAGGATTCTTTCCACATCTGCATGTGGTATGTTTCTGCCAGGCAGCCCTGATAAATCTTCATTGTTATTTTTACACTAGTGAATTCTGTGCAAGTTGTTAAATTTCTGCTTTAATTACTCTATTGATATCGTTTGAAAGATTAGGTATTTACTATAGTAACTTTGTTCTATGTCCCTTTTGGTCAAAGAGAATTTTTAGTATCAATAGAATTATCTTTCAGTTCTGTAACTATACCCCTGCATTGTTTCTCTGGATTTTGATTAATTTGCCTCTTCATTATATCTTCATTCCACTTTCTCATATTAGTAACAAAATAAAGGAGACTATATGCAGTGGATATTAATATAATATTTACAATAATAAACTTTCTATATTGGTGTTGCAAGAAGGAACTGGTAGACTACACATTCTCTTCATTCAGAGGTCTCTGTGACTCAGGAACAGTAGCATCTTATACCTGCATTAAACTCAATGAACAACCAAAAAAATGGGGTGTGGGGGTGCCTGTGAAGGCCTGAGTTCTACACACTCCCGGGGAGTTGATGGTGAGGGGAATGACTAAAGACGAGAAACTGAGATGAGGAGTCAGCTAGCCTCACAGAAGGCCGAAAAGATCTCAGCTCGGAAGTCGGGCCGGAGGAAGGTGCTGAGCTGGAACAGGGAGGATACACGGTCAGTGAAAGAATCTACCTGCCTCTGCACCTTAACTCTTGCTCGACTAGTGCCCATAGCCTTGGCACATAGCCGTACGGCTTCCCTCTCTGACAACATAAAGACCCTAGCGAAGAGGGCCCATCATTTGATAGAGTTCTGCCATAAAGCAATACGACCCACATAGAAGGAAAACGAGCTGTACACTGTGAAGCACTTGAGTGAGCTTTCCTGCCATAAAAATCATTGTAAACAAGAATTATGATTGCTGGGACACTACAGAAAGAGAGGAGTGGACAGGTATCCGACCTGTTCTTCAGGAAATCGGGCCCTCCTACAGAAGTCTTCGGGCAGACACACAAGAATCTGCATTTCCTTGTCAACAAACTTTTGACAGTTTGGTAGCCTAAGTGAAATCCAATGCTTCTTTCTTTGTCATCATATTTGCTAAGTTATATGTGACACTGAGGATATTTTATTGGTTATTAACAATTTGTCTTTTTTTTTAAAAAATGTCTTTTCCTTCTTTGTGTTGTGGGAGCCATGGAGATGGCTCCTTCCTTATTGGCGTTTGCAGGGATCATGCATCTAGCGCCGCAAGCTCACCGCTTCCCCGTGCACACTTTATAACATTTTCTCACTGTATGAGAAATCCTTGCTGGGATTTTAATGGAAATTATATTAAACCTATACATCAGCGTGGGGGCAATTGTCATCTTTACTCTGTTGACCCTCCCCGTTCATGAACAAGCTCACTGTGTTTCTCCAACTTCATTTCTTCTGCTATACTTAATTTTTTTTTAAACATACAACATCCACACACATTTTGTTGAGTGCATAACAGAATATATGTTTACCTGGGGCCACTGTGAATCTTGTGTTTCATCTCCATGCCTTTCTATTTGTTATTAGCTTTAGAACTGAGACTGATAAATGTCTACTAATGTTATACATTTCCAGGTTGCCAAGTTTCCTTACTAGCTATTTTATTAAGTATAGATAATTTCTCGATAGTCTCTCTAAGCCTTTCTTTTTTTAAAAAAAATCATGAATGGATGTCAAACACTGTACAAATTCTGTTTCTCTTCTTTATTCTATTGATAGGAGAGAGTATCTTAACCAATATTCAAATGGTCAAAAGAGCTCTTAAAAAATAAATGCATTCTTACATCTTTATAATAACTTACATTGGAGATGCATATTCTTCAATGCACATTGCTAATTAAAATGGCTCTATTTTCTTGTTTCTTGTTTTCTTCGTCTTCTTTGGTTATAATCTGATAACACCCTTTATAAAATTAATTGTGAACCTTTCTCTCTCTTTCTCTCTCCTTGGAAGAGGTGAAATATACCCACTGGTAATTAGCCAATTCTAAAACTCTACACATGGTATTTCTTCTCAGAGGTCTTTATATTATGAACTATGTTGATTTAATAGAGAGCAGTTACTCTGATGATTTGTTTTTACCTAGGTTGAGTTTGGGGTTTTATTGTTTTTAAAGAATTGATACACTGTTATTAAACTGCAGAATTTAGTGTCAGGCTATTCCTGTTATCCACTTATGATACATCTTAAGATTCAGGAAGGTTAATATTGAACCATCATTTATTCCTGATAAAATTTGTAGCTTCTGCTTGGTCATAGGTTTGTTAGAGGTTGACCAATTGTCTACTTTGTAGAGTAATTAGTTTCTTTATACTGATGTTATCTATTGTTTGATTTTTAAGCATATTGACTGCTCTTCTTTATTTCTTTGCCTTGATCATTTCAAGTTTGTTCTTTTTGTACTTTTTATGATACAGAAAAATGTATACTTTTTTTACTTTTTTTCTCATTTCTAATGTAAACATTTATTATGGTGAGTCGCATTGAATAGTTGTGCCCAACATATTTTATATGCTTTGTTTTTATTTTATTTTAGAGCAACTGGATGTTTAATTTCTTGAAGACTAGACTTTTTTCTTCTTTATGGACTATTTAGAAATGTGATATTGAATCTAAACCAGCAGAGATATTTCACTTTTAACAATTGTTGATACTGTGCTAAATGCCTGATTTATGAGGCATTGTGTCCCTTGATTCTTAAAGGTACAAGATGAAGGGCTTATTTGGCCTCATAATTTGAAGGTACATAGCCAGAAAGACAGAGTGGTATGAGGGAATTCTTGCACTGGCAAGAAGTGTGTGGGGAAGTTGGCTCACCTCAGGTCAGATCGGAGAAATGAGAAATGGCGCTCATCTCTCTTTCTTCTCTCATTATTCTGGGGCACCCAACTCATGGGATGATCCTATACACATTCAGGGAGAGTCCTCAGTTTATCCTCCCTGGAAACACTTTCGAAAACACACCCAGAAGTTTGTCTCCAGAAGATTCCGAGTCTAGGCAAATTGACATATTATGCAATCATCCATCAGAGGTACATTATAATCACAAATGTGATCACAAGATACCTCCAAATTTAAATGTTTAATATTTGTTTTTTGGTTCCAGAGATGGCCTACCAAGATGTGGAAAGAAAATGGATATCTGTTGCTACTTACTTAGTACCGTGTTCTATTTGTGTCAAATCTTTTTCACTTCTTGGTCTTGCTGGTTTTAGGTCTGGTAGTTTTACTGGTTGCCAGTTGGTGTGTTAAAGCGCCCTGATCTCAGTGTAGATTCATCTATTTTTTTCTTTCAGCTCCACATTGTTTTGTTCATGTCAGGTTCTGTTCATTGAATCCAAAATTGCAACCATCGTGTCCTTTTGTTGCACAGATCCTTCTGTTCTTGTGAATGTTACATTTCATTTTCAGTCATTTTCTTCGCCTTGGAACATTAAATGACCAGACATTAAGACAGCTAGTCCTGACTGGCTTGGAGTTTCTTTGGTGTGTGCAATTAATGTTTGAATGGTATACATCTTCATTTGTTTAGTTTTCCCGTTCCTATGTCATGAAATTTTAGCTGAGTTCCTTGTAAGTAGTCTAGAAATGTCCAGCTTTCTATTTATGCCCCTGGTGTGCCATGTGAGAAATGCATTCACGCCACTGAGTTCATCGGGTCTGGGTTTCCCAAGTTACTCTTAGATTAGTCTTAGTCTCTGTGGCTCCTCATCCCTCTGATTCTCCTTCCTTGCTTTCTTGGAAGCCACTTAAACATTTGGAGGTAGATTCCTTCCAGATTTGTCTTTGTTTGAGTATGTCTTCTTTAATATATAGAATTGTGTCTTTTTTATAATCTTTGAGTTGTTACTCTGTGTTACTGTTTGTGGAGGTAGAAAGAGAGAGGGAGAGTTAGAGAGAGGAAGAAATAAAAAGAGAGATAGAAAACCTAGCATTGTACCCATCACACAAAGCATAGAACCCTCACTTCTTATATCATTTAACTTTCGCCACTTTTTGGTATCCGTAATTTTGTTTATCTTATTGAAAATATTTTTCTCTCAACGTGTTCTGCTTACAGTTTCCCTCTCCCAACTCCTTCCATATCCTCCCCAACTCAGCAGCCACCTAAATTCACATGCTATCTTTTTTATTTCTTGTGAGGAAACAAACAGGCCCCAAAACTACAGAGAAACCCTGTCTCGAAAAACCAAATAAAATAAAATAAAAATAAAAATAAAAAAATCAGCCTATTTTTTAGCTGTTGTTCAGACACTTAGAATTCAATTAATCTGTTGTTGAGACTGTTAATACAAAATGCTTGCAGAAATGTCACATAGTTAAATAAACAAACAACGAAAGATTTATCTGTGGATAAAGCTGCTATAATTAACAAATTGCTTTCACTTGAATTTTGTGATGGTCTATGAATGATGAAATACAGAATTGCTTTGCAATGTTACAGAAAAATAGAATTCGAAGTTATTCATCTGGGTGCAGATAATCCGTCTCTTTCTAATGCATGGAGCACTTCTCTCATTTTATCCTCTCTTTCGGTGCTGTAAACAACAACACACAAGCTCACATTCAGTGTAAATTAAGCCATCGAGGGAGAAGTTACATTCTCATGTTTTGGAGCACCACCCACAACCTTGTTTTCTCGGTCTTGCAAACATGCACGATCTTATTGACAGATGCTGGGGCTGTGTGCCCCCATCTACACACAGTGGTTCTTACTGTCCCGAGCCTTGGTAGGGACAGCCGATGAATACTTTTGGCACATACTAAGAAGCCTGAGAAAAGTAACAGTATAATTTATTTCTATCTAAATTACTCCAATTTAGGAAAGGATGGTGAATTGCACCAATTTCCCATAAAACTAGCTCATTTTGATGAATACCAGTTTGTCTCCTGATGCACGGTATTAGAGAAACAGAAAATAAACACATGTACACACATCCAAATGACTCCAACCTTTTATTTTGAATCAAACAACTGCTTTTTGTTCTTTTCATTATTTCGGTGGGTAATTAACACTATGCCATACCGTGAACGCCACTTGCATAATATGAACATTCAACAATATTAATATTCCCTTTCTTAGAAATAGAAATGAACCGAAAAGGCCTTTAACAGCTGTTTGAAGCATATTTTGCAATCAGATTGGGCATTTGTTCCTGTAAACAATGAAACCGTGAGCTGTTCTTCAAGGCTGCAACCCTGCCTCACTTTTACAACCTGATCATTTATACTGGAAGAAAGCAAGCTGCATTATGAATGGATTTCCTGATAAATTCATCTCAATATAAACCTCTCCCAAATATCGCTTTTCCTCAGCCTCTTCCCTGGAATTATTGAATATTTGAATCCTGGAACTTAAAGCAATTGAAAATAACACTGACAGATGTCCTCTGAAATAGTACCTTACAAATAGAGCAGCTTCTTACTCACATCTTTTGCCAATAATAAATATGCAAATGAAAATATTTCATATGGTTTATTTATGTGCAGGAATAACTAGAGACTTCTACCATTACCTAGGCATCAAAAGCTGTCTCAAGGGTGTCTATTGAGGAGGGGCGTGATATGGAAAAGACACGGAGAGGAGCACCACAAACAAATCTTGTCCAAGTGGTATTCATCCTTTCTGGAAATTTATGGCATATAATTAACCAAGTTAAACAATCTTTTTTCACTCCACAAAAGGTATTGATGGTGGGAAGGGTTCACTGTGTGAGTGAAGCGCTTTACAAACATGAGGGCCCGAGTCTGGGTCCCCAGTACCCATGTAGAATTTTGACAGGTGCATCTTTACCATCTGTAACCTCAGCTCTTGGCTGTGAAGATGGGAAGACCTTCAGGACATGATGATCAGCCTGTCTAGCATAAATAGCAAGCTCAAGATTGAGTGAGAGGCTCTGTCTCAGAAACTACGATGGAGAATTTTTACATACGACAATTGGTGTTGATCTCTGGCTTTTCTATGGACATCTGCATCCACACAGACATATACATACATGCACACAGACAAACATACAATTAAACCCTAGATTTTTTTTTCAGTGACTATAAGGATACTGGAAGATTTGAGTAGAGAATGAGGCATAATTATGAACAGCATCTAGAACTGGGGAAGCAGGCCTAGTACTTCTGGCGGGATCTGGGATCTGAAGAAAATAGACCAAATATTTCCTGAGTAAAGACCTGATCATCTAGCGACTGTTAAGGTGTTATTCCAAAGGATACCGGGAACTTAATGCATGTAATAACAACTCTGAGCCAAGTACATGCAATTAATACAGAACCTCCATGCAAAAGTAGCTGTTAGTTGAGAATATTAAATGTGGTTGACAAGACATGAGAAATTTCACAGAAACGACTGAAGAATCTACAGGGAAACGTCTGTCCCGAGACTTAGGATGATGTCAACAGGGATGAATCCTTTGTACACACAACTTTATTCTTCACTGATGGCATGGGTTCATCCTAGACTTCTCCTTGTCTCCTCCCCCAGGGTCTCAAATCTCCTATCTGATTCTGATGTACCTGTAACTTCCTTCACATCGTTAGGCTATTTCTGACTTGTGTTGTATCAAACCTAGTTAGTCTTTCACATTGGGTCATTACTTCTGAAACTCTTTTCTCACTGGATTTTAGATCAATCTATTACTTCTAAGACTTGGTGGTACCTAGCAAGCACTAGTTGAGAGAGAGAGAGAGAGAGAGAGAGAGAGAGAGAGAGAGAGAGAGAGAGAGAGAGAGAGAGAGAGAGAGATTAAGCTACCAGAGACACATTGCACCAACTTGACTGTAAAATTTCAAAATGATTTTTGTTAAGGAAGCCTAAGGAATTTCTAACCAAATATCTGCAATGAAGTGGCCATTACTGGCTTTTCATTATATAACTTTACTATAGCAGTGACTGCTAGGGCAGGGTTATGTGGGCATCCAAATGTGCCCCACTATGCTAATAACTAATAACTAACTACCTCCAAATATGTGTGAGTAAAAGTGACAAAAACTAGTATTTCTCCCTCATGCTAGCTGTACCCCACTGATGCTTTAAAGTTAAGTGAAGCCCCGCTCTTAATCACTGTCCCTAGTGGGTATAGGGTGACAGAAAGTCCACAGATACAGTGTCATTGTGGCACAGAAAAAAAAAACAACATGGCGAACCACACACTAGATCTCCATAGATTCTCTCTAGAGGGGACACTTCACTGCTGTCTAGTTTTTTTTCTAGTGTCTCATTGGTCAATGCAAGTCACATTACATAAGGGATTTGTTATACTACCAGGAGAATCAGAACATTGCTAAGAGCTCTAAGGCCTACAAATCTTAGATTTCTACCAATAATAAAGATCCCTGGGTGTAGTTGCTCATGCATATAATCTCAGTACTTGGGGAACAGAGGCAGGCAGATTTGCCTTGCATTTCAGGCCAATATGGGTTATCTTAAGAAGGCCTAAGTTAGAGTGAGACCCTGTCTCAAAAAAAAAACAAAGCAAAACAAAAAATAAAACAATAAGGAAAGAAGTACTACCCCTAAGACTAAAAACACCAGCTAAATTCGCACCACAAATACGGTCTCGTATCTGTGGTTGTCTCTCTGAGTGAGACAACACCAGGACTTCCTCTAAATCATCACACAGAACACTTTTCATAGGAGCAATCCTGTCTCATCAGTGAACTGTATCTCCTGGAAGAGGCTACCTTCTCTCAACTTGCCCCATTTAAATGTGCTCTTTCAAGTTCACTTGGTTCTTCATGACTCTGAGGTAATAAGAGCTAGTCAGTCATAAACTGAGAGCTTCCTAAGCTAATGTCTGCCTAGGATCTTTGTTTTTCAGTCATCTCTTTTTCGTTCTTCTACTCCAGCTGCCATTGGACTTCCTGAACCACTGCATAGTCATTGCTCTGAATTGGCTTGCCTTAGATTGCCTTTAAACCTATGTTTCCCTGTGTAAAACCCTGCGATGCATGATGAAGTCTTTACAGGTTGTGATTTGTAAAATGGCAGCAGGTCATGGTCTCTCCCTCACAACTGAAATGCATTCTTGTCACCATGAATAAGAAGAAAGGCATGTGAGGGCTAAAGGAAAATTAGAAGCCCACTTCTAAAGAAAGGTCTGTGCTTACCTAACTGCACTCTAGTGTTTTCCTTCCCCTGGCCCTAGTAAACCAGAGTGGTCACTAACTCCAGAAAAACATCATAGTTTACTAATGGCAGAAAAAAATTTATTACTTACTAATTCTTCTTACTTGCTATTGTCATATTTATCAGGTGTCTTGGAAATACTTTGTTCTTTATATACACAGGGTAGGTTCAGAGACACTTTTTGGAGGGGCAGGTCCTTACATTGGCAGGATCTTCGCTTCAATATCAATCTTCTCTTGCTATTTAAATATGTGTATTTGTGTGTGTGTATGTATATGTATGACTATGTGTATATGGATGTGTGTGTGTGTGTGTGCATGTTTTCATTTTACAGTTTTAGTTCATTATCCAGGGATGTTAGGGCAGGAACCGAAGTCAGGGATGTGGAGGCAGAAAGCGAAACAGAAGCCAAGGAGGAGTGCTGCTCTATGACTTGCTCCTTGTGGCTTGCTCAGCTTGCTTTTTCATACACCCCAGGCCCAGTTACTCAGGGGTCGAACCACTCACACTTGTCTGGGCCCTCCCACATCAATCATCAAGCCAAAAATTGCTCAGCAGGCTTGCCCAGAGACCAATCTGCTGGGATTATTTTTTCAACTGAGATCCCCTCTCCCCAAATGACTCTAGCTTGAAGATGACAAAAAATTAACGAGGACAACGTGAACTGGTCTATATGTGCGCATGTGTGAGTACATGCATGTGTGTATGTGTGTTAATACTCTTTGAAACAGACAATAGATTTTAACACTGAGAAACTAAATCTGCCCCATCCTTTTTTACCTATGAGGACATTATGGCTCAGAAAGGTCACACTAAGAAAAGAGGAAATTCTGGGATTCTTTTTTTTTTAAATTATCAAAAATATTTTAAAAATTTGCAATGGACAAATAGAGGCCAAAGCTAATAAGAATAGTAATCACTGTCAAGCCATGATTGATGCTTGGAATATGATGATCATGCTATTTTAAAGAGACATAAAATTACTCTAATACAGATTTACTGAACTGTTTCAAGTTTACACGAACAATGATTGCTAACAGTGTTATGAGAGCTTCTGAGGACACAGGAAACCTTGGCATGAGCCTCTGTAGTTAATTGTGAATGTGTTCTCCATTTGGGGAATAAGGGAAACAGCATCTGACTGCCTTTGCCATCGCCTGGTGTAGCTCAGAGCCCAGGCAAATGGAAAAAGATGGACTATAAATACTGCAGTTGCACTTTGATCATAATAGTCCACAAACTATGAAACCCTCTGATAGTGACAGCATACCAATTATGAAGTATGTTGATTAGCTGCATGCGTTCCCTTTTCCTAGGAATAAAGTAGGTGGTTTAGCAAAATTTAAAGTTGTTTTGTTTTATGATGTGATTAGACCAGATGATAAGTCAACTGTGTTGTGGTCACCATATTCTGGTTGAATGATAAATGAGAGACAGAAGCAGCTGATGTCCAGTCACTCCCTGCAAGCTTTGAGGACTTGCAAATCAGGAAATCACACAGGAACGACTCTGAGTGCTTCTGAGAGCAGTTCGCAAGAGACGACTCCTCTGCAATTTGTTCTTAAATGGCATATGGGTAAGGCTGTATTTCAAATAAAAAGAACATTGTGATTTGTAGTAGAGAAGCCCGAAAGAGAGCCTTTGAGGAGATCTATGATGCATAGCTACATTTTCTTCTGGTTTATGAGTAATAAGGACACTGAACATTGTTTGGGAGAAAACAAAGAATTTAGAATACATTTGTTATGAAACTGACCCAGAAATGGAGAAAGGCAGAAGACAGTGAATATACTTGAAAATCAAGGACATGCAAGTTAACAAAAGAAGGACTCAGCTGAAATGCCTTATAATGCATTATAAGCAGTTTTCGAAAAATATTCTTCCCAGATTCAAAATTAATTCTGAGTATAGCATGCAATCTCAAAAATTGCTTGGGAATAGATGCTTAAAATTTCCACATCTCCCAGTCTTTACTTCCAGTCTAAGAAGGCTAGCGTTAGAGCTGGGACTCAAAAGACAAGTCAGGAATCCTCAAATGTTAGATTTGCCTCCCCCCACCCAATAGTTGTGTGATTTGAAGTCAGATAAATGACATTTCTGGGCATTTCAATTCCAATGTGTTTGGTTAAAATTTGGTAAAATACACTTTAACTCTAAATGATGCTAGGCAAAGGTGGAAGAGCATCTACAAACACAAGCAAGATATGGCATGAAAAAGGAAATTTGGAAAGCAAGGTCACAGATGAGATCAATTTTCACCTACTCCCCTTCTCAGATCACTGGCTATACAATGAAGGAAACTCCATTACCCTTCTTCTAGGCCAGATTGACTGTTCTCAGTTGTCACTGGCTGTCACCATGGAGAAGAGAGCCCCAAACCTACTGGTATTGTTACCTCAAACTAGGTGTGAGTGAGATACCTCCCCAGTGAATGGTTGAAGCCTCAAATACGCCCATGTCTACCTATGGGAGCACCTTATGTCTCTGTCCCAACTTTAGAGTTAGTTCCTTAGTCTCAAGGGGTTACATGATATCAACTTAGACTACCAGGGCAAAAAAAATATCTTAAAATAAGAATTTTATAAAACTTGGAATAAGGCTAAACATGGTGGCAAACTCCTGGATTACAGCACTTGGGACGTGGAGGAAGGATACTGGAATACATAAGACCCTGTAGCAAAAACAAACAAATTAATTAATAATAAATACACAAATAAAAGAATCTTGGCCTGAGTTGAGTTGAGAATGGAAAGAAGTAGAAAAGGGACTGGAAGAAGAATGAACAGTAGAATTTTGTGATGTGCTGGAAAGATTAAAAGTCAGGATAAAAAAAATCTCTAACTTTGACTAGGGGCTTCAAAATTTCCACAAGTCAACTAATCCCCTTCTCTGGGGAACTAACCTTCTGTATCCCAAGCCATTTCTATCTCATGTGCTGAAGCTATTCTATAGCATGCCACTACATCCCTAATTAGAACTCACAGCTACATTAGTCACTTTTTAAAAGAAGACTTTTATTTTTGAGATTATAATATATCATTTCTTACTTCCCTCTCTTCCCTCCAAGCCCTTCTATGTACCCCTCCCTATTATCCTTTAAATTCATGAATTCATTTTTATTGATTGTTGTTACAAGCACATATATATGTATGCATATATGTGTGTGTATATGTATATACTTATACATATATTCCTAAACACAACTTGCTCAGTCCATATAATTCTATTTATATGTATGTTTTCATGATTCTTCATTTGATATTGGATAGCCAATTAGTGTGCTGTGAAGAACTAATAATATAGACAACTAGAAATGATAAATGCTGCATTCTATAGCCCTTTGCTGTGATGTTTTAACAAATACTTCATAATCATGCCTGTTATGATAGTCATGTCATAAATTATTAAAATTCAAAGTATAATGTTTCTGAATTCCAGAAATCTTTTAATGTTTATACTCAGGATATTTTTCAAAATGGTTTCTTAACCCTATCTCCCTGCCATCCCTGTGAAAAAATTACTTTAGAAAATCAATATGTAAAGAGCTTTATTTTGGTTCATGGTTTCAAGGGTTTCAGTCCTTGGTTGGCTGTCTTTGTGGTCCAGGTCTGTGTCAAGGCAGAATGTCATGGAGGGAATCAGATGCCACGGGAAATACTTTTTCCGTGGTGAACAGAAGGAAGGTTCATCATTTTCCAGCAGCTCTAGTGACTGAGGACGGAGAGAAAAGCGAGGAGGAGAAAGAGGAGGACGAGAAGGAGGAGAAGGGGGAAGGGGAAACACACAGATTGGGTAAGAGGAAATTTAAGATCCAACCACAGTACTTACATGTTTTGAAGAAAATATTAATAGAGACACCATGCAGATGTAACAAAGGCCCTAACATACCACGTCTGAATGGAAGACAAATGATAGGTATGAGTTTCTTATTACCTCTCTCACAATTCATCGCAAACATAATGGGCTAAGGCACTATGACTTTATCATCTGATGCTTTGGGTAGTTATAAGTCCTAAATTTAAGCCATGGAAATAGTTGTTATCTTTCTGGGACCTCAAGCAAGGCCTCTGCTACTGACTCTAAGTCTCCTGCTAACCTCTTAGAAGGGCCTTGGTGACTAAATAGGGTCCACTGGAATGATGTAGGTCACAGGTATGTTCAGCTTGTAGCCTCTGGGCTATATGTGGCCAAGGAGAGAGCTCTGAATATTGCCTTTGTTTCTCTTCTGTTGCAGGTTCACATAATTCCAGTGGTTAGCTTGGGTGGCAAGTTGGTTGGAGGTTGACTGGTCTTAGTTGGTCTCATACCTCCCAGCTGAAGATAGCCTGACACTTGATGTGGTGGTGAGGCTGGCCCTTGCAGAAATTATCTGGATAAGCCTAGACTCCTAGAATTCCTTAGGTGATTTGTAGTAGCTCTTAAAGTTCATTGCTCCAAGACACTGAGTTTGAGGATGATGTCACATGAAAATAGCTAAATGACATTGGTATTTAATCATCCCTTCCAAAAGCTCAATAAATATCATAAAAGTTGTTTCCAATTCTGCTATATGTTTTCACCAATCAACAAGAACAGAGAAAAATGAAAAAAGAACAAGAGGAAAATGTATGAGACAAAAGGACGAGCAGCAATAGAAATGTCAATAGAAATAGTAATAGAAATGAAGAGAAGGATGAGGAGGAAGGAGACAGAGGAGAGGGAGAACGAAGGGGAGGAGGAGAATGGGAAAGAGGAAAAGGATTATGAAGAGAAGACAAGAGGATGAGGAGAAATTGGGGAAAAGGAGGAGAAAAATAAGAGAAGTAAGGAGAATTAATGGAAGGGCTGGGAAGACATCCTCTGTGACAGCACTTGACATAAGAGTTTGTGGTCATGACTACCAGAGCTTGGATCCCCAGAAACTCACTTAATAGCCTAGTTGTTTGGGCAGTCTTACTATAATTCCAGCCTCAGAAAATGAAGTCACATGATCCTCAGAGAAAACTAATTAGTCAAACTAGCCATATTGGCAAAGTCTGGGTTTGGTTGGTAGACCCTGCCTCCGAGAATAAGATAGAAGAACAACTCAGAATGATTCCCAGCATTGACCTCTGACCTTTGTGCCAACACATACACATATGCAAAAATGTGTATACACATAGACATAAAATGGAAAAGGATAAAAGAAGGAAGGAGAGGAAAAGGAAGAGCAGGAGAAAAGAAAGTGGGAAGAAGCCCTGAGGGAGGAAGGGATGGATAGAGGAAAGTGGAATACACTTGCTTTTCACTTGCCAGGGCTTCCAAAATGCAGACCAAGACCCCCATAGAGGGTGTGTGTGCACATATCCCCCACTTTGTGTGGGGGGGGGTGAGAGGAGAGGGAGAGAGAGAGATAATTTTTAAAAGTCTCTTTGAGGAATAGTTTACAATTCATATGGAAACTTAGAGAAATAAAGAAAACATATTCATCCTTCAGAAATAGTAAAGGCAGATTCCAGGCAAAGTGAAAATCTTAAATTCTACATTCTGAGATTGTCAATATCTTTTTCCTTATTCATTTATCAGACAGTCTGTATTACTGCACAAAGAACCATGGGTAATTCTTCCCTGGTAAGTTTAGCTCACTCAAAGGAGAAAGGGGGTTGTCTTGTGGAATATCTCAAGCAGCCAACCCTGAGGTAGAAGCTGCAGTGAATAGGAGAAGCACAAAAATGCTAATGTTGTCTTTGTGCTCCACATTTGATCAGTTTCCAAGGAGCCTGGAAATGGTCCAACATGAAAGACAGAGGACAAGAAAGCATGGAACCTGCAGGAGGCAGGCAATGCAAGAAGCATTTTGTTTGGGCTGCTTTGTTTCAGTCTGTTAGTCAAAGTAAAACAAAAAAAACAGCAAAAATGTGGTAAATATACCTCCACCTCTGAATTTCTATGAAGAGTAAAAAGATTTGGAACCAAAAAAATTAACTGCACTTATCTTAGAGATGAGTAAAACTGATAAAATCAGGAGAAAATAGGAGTAGAAAAGAGAAAAACCGAGAACACTCAGACTTTAGTCACAGGCTACAAAATGGCATTTTGTCCCACAACAAAATACATTCAACAGTAGTTCCAAAGAACAGCATTATCAGAATTCCACAGCCACCTCAATCTGAGTAAGTACATTCTATGATATTCACACAATGACAAAACCACCTAGTAACTTGTTTTTCAGAATATGTCCCCATCGTCCAACCACCTGTGACTTTGGGTAGGAAAAATTTCAAGTCTCAAAGAATAGTTGCTCAAGAAAGAACTAGAGTTATCACAGGAAACAGAACAAAAACATATACAGAAAACAAAGGAACTAAAGTACCTAGGGAATCAGAGATGAGAGAAATCAGCCCAGTAGAATTACTATTTAGACAGAAAACAAAAAAGAAAAAAAGGAAAGGAAGGAAGGAAGGAAGGAAGGAGGGAGGGAGGGAGGGAGGGAGGGAGAAAGGGAGGAAAGAAAGAAAGAAAGAAAGAAAGAAAGAAAGAAAGAAAGAAAGAAAGAAAGAAAGAAGAAATAAGAAAAGAAATTACTTGCTCTGGTTAAGGGATCTGAATACCATAAATGGACAAAGCATGCCAGGGCTCAACATGACAAGATTTCCGCATGGTGTCAAGGTTTCTTACCATGATATTTCTGACATTAGAAATGTTATATTAGCTCTATCCGGAAGTAAAATCCCAGTCATGCTCGTCACAGCAATGCACGTGCCTAAGAAAGAATGTAATGACTACTTTCAAATTCCTAGGGATTCCCCCCAGCTAGCCCAGCATTTCCCCCAGCTAGCTCAGCATTTCCCCCAGCTAGCTCAGCATTTCCCCCAGCTAGCTCAGCATTTCCCGCAGCTAGTTCAGCATTTCCCTCAGCTAGTCCAGCATTTCCCCAGCTAGCCCAGCATTTCCCTCAGCTAGCTCAGCATTTCCTCCAGCTAGCCCAGCATTTCCCCCAGCTAGCTCAGCATTTCCCCCAGCTAGCTCAGCATTTCCCTCAGCTAGCTCAGCATTTCCCCCAGCTAGCTCAGCATTTCCCCCAGCTAGCTCAGCATTTCCCCCAGCTAGCTCAGCATTTCCCTCAGCTAGCCCAGCATTTCCCTCAGCTGGCCCAGCATTTCCCCCAGCTAGCTCAGCATTTCCCCAAGCTAGCCCAGCATTTCTCCCAGCTAGCTCAGCATTTCCCTCAGCTAGCTCAGCATTTCCCCCAGCTAGCCCAGCATTTCCCTCAGCTAGCTCAGCATTTCCCCCAGCTAGCTCAGCATTTCCCCCAGCTAGCCCAGCATTTCCCCCAGCTAGCCCAGCATTTCCCCCAGCTAGCCCAGCATTTCCCCAAGCTAGTCTATTTAGCCATTGCTGCACAGCATCAACACACCCCCAAAACCCTTTTCATTAATATTTTTCATAGATGTGTAATTTGCAATAGTGTCACAGAGGATATCTTCTATGCTCCAGGTGGCTTGAGCTTAGTGTCATGATGGGTCAGAAGACCACTTCTGAATCCCCCCACCTGTAGGGCTGACTGCAAACCCCTCTCCTGGTGAATGTGTGCACTATATGTGTTTCCTATCAGCACACCCATTGAGTTCTAGGAACCGGTGTCTCGAGATGAAAAATAATGTACGAAACACACACATGTACACACACACACATATACACACTGTGAAAGTTCATAACTACAATGCTGACATAGTCACAATTCTGTCTAGATTCAAAAGCAGGCGATGGGCATGCTCCCTCTGTGAGACAGGGATATCAGACTCATATTTTAAAGATATGTAAGGTAGGAGATACTGTCATTGTCACTTTTAAGAGAGGGAATAGTATGTTACCCTAGGCAAACATTCTGTAGCCAGAGAAATCATCACCTACTGCAGAAGTATCAAGGTGACACTTTTCAGACGTGTTAGATGACACAGACTCGACTTCCCCTCTCATGGCATAAAGGAGCATGCCTTTTCCTGAGATGGGATAATTATCCTATAAAGATGATTGAAAGCTGAGGCGTTAGGTCTGCAGATAAAGTAAGTACTAGCATACAGAAAGCCATGAGGTCAAGTCTCAGCACCACAGAAAGATGAGGTGAGGTGGCACACACTTGTCATCCAATTATTCAGCACTGAAGCGGTAGAGCAGAGGTACAAGGTCATCCTCTGTTGTGTAGCTTCGAGGCCAGTTTGGGATACATGAGACTGTCTCACAAAACAATCGGTAACTGAAATCTAGAGGAGGACCAAGGCCCATGGAGGGATGGAGGCTGAGAGAGAGAGCGTGCTCTAAGAGAATCAGTCGAGCATCCTCTAGATAAAGAAACCCAACAACCTCCCTGGAGCATGTCAGGAAGCTGCAGCCACAAGTTCCTCAACAAATACAAATGGTGAATTTTCATGATGAAGAGAGATTTTATCAAATTAGGAAAGAATCTGAAGCTCAAGTTAATGAAGTTAAGATGGGAATAAAGAGTTCAAATGAAGGGGGACATGATTTATGCAATAATATTCCCTCTGTTGATAGCATGAATTCATTAAATATGGCTGAAATGCATTCATGTGTGTGGGATGGACAAGGAAAATTAGAGGGTGATAAGCCGTTGTCTTTTATCATAAGAAATTAAAAGCTGGCTTCTAAAATTTAGAAGCTTGTTCTTTAGATATATACATTGATGAAAACATTGGAAGTGATTGCCTCTGCAAAATGGAATCAATGAGAAGCATGCTGTGAAAACTGCATTATTTCCATCCAAGTTGTGGAATTAGTTGAACTTGAGAACAGAGAATGTGAGCAGGTTTGGATCTGAAGATCTTACTGTGATGTAGGCTACAGGGTTTCTAGAAGGAGAGATGAAGAGCCTAGCTGCGTGAGAGCGATGGAGCTGTTCTTTTTCCTGCAGCAGAAGCCTGGACTTCTCCTAGGAACTGGACAAATACCAAGCAACTTTACTTTCCGTGCACCCACGGCCGGTAGAGGACAGAGGGGCATGAACCAACCGTGCCCCCATCAGCTTCTTGCTGACTCCACGGCCTTGGAGGAGGGAACTCCTTAAAAATGACCTTTGATAAATAGGGAAGCCATAACTATCACATCCAGAAAAACTCATCAGGCTTCCCAGGAAATATGAATGTAAATAAAATATTGATTAAAAGCTAAAAGGATTTTAATTAGGTTACTTAGTTTAATAGTTTAATTTGGCAGAAACAGACAACTTGGACAAGGTTCTTTGTGTAAGCACATTTTAAATCACTAATTAAAATTTCAGATGGCAATCTGAGATTAGCAGGGAGATCTTCAAAGGCAAGCAAGATGCCCACTTATTTATTTTTTTTAAAAAAGACACAACACGATCCTCAGATGTTCCTGTGAGCCTTCTGTTTGAAACAGCATGGATACTCAGACAGTGGAATCCTCTTTGACCTCATACACCCTCAATAACTAATACATGTTGAACTGAAAGGATAGTTTAGAGGGCAAATAGCATATAAGTTATATGTATTTTGTTGTGTTCTAAATAGAATAGAAATATAATAGAATAGAAAGAGTTGGTCTTTCTGAAGCACAGTGCTATTAAATAGAAGAAATTGATTCCTAAACCTATAAAAGGCACAGCTCAGCCTAATATTATTTATTCAGTTTGATTCGGCTAGTGCATAAACCATTTAAAGTAAAACACCCAGAGAAGCTCTCTCTGTCATCTCTATTAGGTAATTACATAGCAATACACTACATTCATGCTTCAAGGTCAGAGCTAAGCCTGTTCTGGTAATGTTTTACACAGCACAGCATACAGAGTACATCAGTTGAGGACAACTGAGTATAAAAACAACTCTTTGAATATGTCAGAGCTCAAATTCTGGTTCGGCTCTTTAATCATAAGACCTCACTCAAGCAATTTACAAAGTTTTCCCCATGCTTCAGTTTTCCTATTTGTAACATTGGACTGACAATAATCATATCTGTTTCACAGGCTGAAGACTCACTAGGAGAATTTAAGACGACTAAATACTGAATGCTTGAACACAAAACTTTAAAGCCTAGTCAATACTCAATAAATGTTTGCCCTATAAATATGAGGCAATTAGAGTGTTAGAATTGCAGAAGATTAAAAATCTTTATTGTTAACCAAGAAGAAGGGAGACAGAGGATAATAGTTATAAACCAATGCTTGAAAGAGCTGGATTCAAACTCTAGCTCAAACACATACTAGCTGTGTATACATTGAATGAATGACTAAGCTGTCGATGCTTCTGACCCACTTTGCGTAAATGAGAATAACTGGATCTCGTCCAGAGTGCTACTGAAGAGTCCCTAAGGTTAAGGCCTGATACAAAGCTTGACCCCCTAAGACTTGTTCAGTAACTAGTAAGTCACTATCCTTCCTCTTCTGAAAGAAATACAAATAGCATGTGACTTGTGCCCTACAGTGATTTATAGATGTGGCAAGTCACAAGGTGGTCACTTCCACGAATTTAAATCCATTTGGAAGGACTTCAGGGGTGCATTGCTTTAATGGACTGCCCAGGTACAGGGGAGCCTAATATGTCCTGATATAATCAAACACCCATCACTCTTCTGTTCTAGGGGAGGCAGCATTTTGACTCCTGCACAGATTAATTGTATATGTCAATGATATTGTTATTTACATAAATGTCATCAGAGCTTCGGAACAAGTAAGTCCTGGGCCAATAGATAGATTACTTCAAACAGAGTCCTGCAAGCGCCGTCAACATATCGTGGCTGTGTTCTTGACCTTGGGGAAGACATTTGACTGATAATGTATAAAATATCCCATTGAAATTTGAATAGGATCCCAATTTCCAGATAAATCCTAAATATCTGTTAGTGACATCACAAGTAAATAGAGAGGTCATTAGTTGCAAAAATGAAAAACATGTCTCTTATTATTAACACCACTAGGCAAAAAGCCTTGTTCATACCTTGTGTTTTTATCTATTGTCCTTTAGTTTTTGTTTGATTTTGTTTTGCCACAGAATATTTATTTTAAGCTAAGCCTTTATTACCCCAATAGCAAGAGTATCTAAAACGAAGAAAAACTTGAAGGAAAATCTATATAAAATTAAATGACATATGACAGAATATAGCTGAGGCTGAACTCAAATTCAGGGTTCTCCTGCCTTGACCCCCTAAATTGTTGGGGTTACTGTTTATCTATTTTAAACTAAGCCTTTGTTAGCCCAATAGCAAGAGTGTCTAAAACTAATGAAAACTTGAAGAAAAAATAAAAATTTGGAAATGAAAATTTAATTGATCTAGTCTTATATCACTTTAACCAAGTGTGTGTGTGTGTGTGTGTGTGTGTGTGTGTGTATGTGTGTGTTTAAGCTCTAAAATTCAATCCATTTCAATGCCAACGAAGATTTATACTCACCATTCCAAATGATCCATTTGGTTATACCACTCATGTGTCAGCATGGTGTTGAAACAAGCCACTCTCGCTCTTATATAATCATTCAATCATTCAAAAACTCAGCTTCTGCTAGAAGCTCGCTTTCTTTTCTTCCTGCCACCAATTTCTGCACCTACGACCAAGGTCAAGCAGTTAATGTATATTTTGGAATGTGTGATGTGTGCCCAGTTCTCTAACAGGAATAACGTGAGGCGATGTGGGAAGAACCTGGGGAGCCCATGATATTCTGAGATGTATCTTTATAGTTCGGTAGGCACACCCCATGGGTTACCAATAATCAGAAGAAACTGTAAGGCAACATAGGTCAACCATGCCCTTCTCGAGGTCTGTGAGCAAGATAGTCTGCTTAAAATGCTTACATAAAGTCACGCATGGGTTCAGATTTTCTCTCCTGGAATACACTTCCGGGTGACTTCATTTGGCCTCCCACATTGAGACTGTGTGACTTGATGGTAACGAAACAGAAACCATTGGTCCTGCACACAAATCCTTTTCATTATTGCACTAATGAGCAGATGCTTAAAAACCTAGCCCCCTTTTCATCTCAAACATATCTGATTGTTCCCTTCCCCTCTGGCTCACTATAGCAGAGAGCATCATGTAAACCAATTTGTGTGCAGGTCTAATGATCCTAGGCACTGAGTGACCATAAGGATGTCTTGAACAAAAGCCGTGTTTTCTGTTAGTATTCAGCGAATCTTTGAAACAGATGTGAACTTGAGTACCAGGCTGCCCTGATTAGTCATTATCAGCTGGTCTTTGATGAAATGCCTATCTTAGAAACTGCATCTGTCTTTCCTGGGAGATTGTTTGGCTCTGGAGAATAAATGAGCCTGCAGGTTCGGCTTTTGTGGTTTCGCTCTGAATAGTAACCAACGTCAGAAGGCATGTGTACTATCCCTGTTCACCCTGATCCAAAGAGAAGAATGTTGCACAACCAATGCAAAGACCACTTTCTATTCACCACATAAAAGCTCACTAGATCCACCAGGGTATTTTTTATTGGGACTCTATTTTTTCCATTAAACTCCCCCCAACCCCCCCTCAAAATAAAAAAAAACTAATCTCACAAATAATAGAAATTAAACATTAATTCTAGTTAAATAAGATATCAAGACAATTTTAATGCAGGTTTCATTTCAGTTTAACTGATTTGAAGCCTTCACCAGGAAATGGTTGAATAAGGGAGATTGAATCGATCCTCCAGGACACTCACTAATAGACATCGCCGGCCTCTCAAACTGCATCTCCTTGGGACTGTCTCCTGATTATCACCAGTGTCACTGCGCTGAAGTGTGTTGTGATAGTGTATCTCATTCTCCCATGCTTGTGCCTTTATAGATTCATGTTTCTGCTGTAAACTTCTGGTGTGAAACTATTACGTATCCAATGAAATTGATCTATTTTCTTTCATATTATAAGAGAAACCTGTGTTGTTTGTTTAAGGTTTCATACTGTATGTGTGTTTGATGCTAATTTCAAAACTGCTTTTAAAAATAATTTTGAAAACACAGTACACTCCCAAGATCACAGAATTTCTACCTTCTTTTTTTTTTTTTTTTTATTTTTATTTTTTTAAATTTTTTTTATTGATAAAAGGAGGATAAAGAAAAGAAAAAAAACAAATTTCCACCTCCTCCCACCAGCCTCCCATTTCCCTCCCCCTCCTCCCACTCTTCTCCCCCTCCTCCCACTCTTCTCCCCCTCCTCCCACCCCTCTCCCCTTCCCCCCACTCCTCTCCCCCTCCCTTTCCAGTCCAAAGAGCTGTCAGGGTTCCCTGCCCTGTGGTACGTCCTAGGTCCTCCCCCCTCCATCCATATCTAGGAAGGTGAACATCCAGACTGGCTAGGCTCCCACCAAGCCAGCACATTGCGTAGGATCAAAACCGCGTGCCATTGTCCTTGGCGTCTCTTCAGCCCTCATTGTTCGCCATGTTCCGAGAGTCCAGTTTTATCCCATGCTTTTTCTGGTAACAGTCCAGCTGGCCTTGGTGAGCTCCCAGTGGATCATCTCCACTGTCTCAGTGGGTGGGTGCACTCCTCGTGGTCCCGACATCTTTGCTCATGTTCTCACTCCTTCTGCTCCTCATTGGGACCTTGGGAGCTCAGTCCAGTGCTCCAGTGTGGGTCTCTGTCTCTATCTCCATCCATCGCCAGATGTAAGTTCTAGGATGATATGCAATATATTCGTCAGTATTGCTCTAGGGTAGGGTCATTTCAGGTTCCCTATCCTCAGCTGCCCAGGGAACTAACTGGGGACCTCAGCTTGGGCACCTGGGAGCCCCTCTAGGGTCAAGTCTCCTGCCCACCCTAAAGTGGGTCCCTTAACTCAGAATTGTGGTTCCGTGCTCCCCTATCCAACCTTCCTTTATCCCGATCCTCCTGTTTCCCCAAGTCCACCCTCCTTCCCTTCTACCTTTTCTCTCCCCATCTCCCCTAACCCCCATCCCACCCCACCCCCAAGATCCCACTTTTCCCCCCGGCAATTTTGTCTACTTCCCTTATCCAAGAGGATAACTATATGTTTTTCCTTGGGTTCACCTTCTTACTTAGCTTCTTTAGATTCGCCTATTGTAGACTCCGTGAACCCTATTTATGGCTAGAAACCAATTATGAGTGAGTACATCCCATGTTCGTCTTTTTGGGCCTGGGATACCTCACTCAGGATAGTGTTTTCTATTTCCATCCATTTGCATGCAAAATTCGAGAAGTCATTGTTTTTTACCGCAGCGTAGTACTCTAGTGTGTATATATTCCATACTTTCTTCATCCATTCTTCCATTGAAGGGCATCTAGGTTGTTTCCAGGTTCTGGCTATTACAAATAATACTGCTATAAACATAGTTGAACAAATGCTTTTGACATGTGATAGAGCATCTCTTGGGTAAATTCCCAAGAGTGGTATTGCTGGGTCCAGGGGTAGGTTGATCCCGAATTTCCGGAGAAACCGAAACACTGACTTCCACAGTGGTTGCACAAGATTGCATTCCCACCAGCAATGGATGAGGGTACCCCTTCCTCCACAGCCTCTCCAGCAAAGGCTATCCTTGGTGTTTTTGACTTTAGCCAATCTTACAGGTGTAAGATGATATCTCAAAGTTGTTTTGATTTGCATTTCCCTGATCGCTAAGGAGGTTGAGCATGACCTTAAGTGTCTTTTGGTCATTTGAACTTCTTCTGTTGAGAATTCTCTGTTCAGTTCAGCGCCCCATTTTTTAATTGGGTTACTTAGCATTTTAAAGTCTAGTTTCTTGAGTTCTCTATATATTTTGGAGATCAGACCTTTGTCTGTTGTGGGGTTGGTGAAGATCTTCTCCCAGTCAGTAGGTTGCCTTTGTGTCTTAGTGACAGTGTCCTTTGCTTTACAGAAGCTTCTCAGTTTTAGTAGGTCCCATTTATTCAATGTTGCCCTTAATGTCTGTGCTTCTGTGGTTATACCTAAGAAGCGATCGCCTGTGCCCATCTGTTGTAGGGTATTGCCCACTTTCTCTTCAATCAGATTCAGTGTTTTCGGGCTGATATTGAGGTCTTTAATCCATTTGGACTTGAGTTTTGTGCACGGTGATAGATATGGGTCTATTTTCATTCTTCTACAGGTTGACATCCAGTTGTGCCAGCACCATTTGTTGAAGATGCTTTCTTTCTTCCAATGTAAACTTTTAGCTCCTTTATCGAAAATGAGGTGTTCATAGGTTTGTGGGATAAAGTCCGGGTCTTCTATACGATTCCATTGGTCGACTTCTCTGTTTTTATGCCAGTACCACCCTGTTTTCATTACTGTAGCTCGGTAATAGAGTTTGAAGTCAGGGATGGTAATGCCTCCAGAAGATCCTTTATTGTATAGGATTGTTTTGGCTATCCTGGGTTTTTTGTTTTTCCATATAAAGTTGATTATTGTCCTCTCCAGATCTGTGAAGAATTTTGATGGGATCTTGATGGGGATTGCATTGAATCTATAAATTGAACACACAGCATAGAACTCTGAAGAACACGATGAACTGTTTGAAATTCTATTTACAATTTTTGTCTTGTCTGAAAAATATTTTTATTGATTCTTTGAGAATTTCATACACTGTATTTTGTTTATAATTATTCCACTCCACTTCTCAACTTAACTCCCGTCGATCTATCTCTCACCTCCCCAGCACCCAACACCCATTTGTACCCCCTTTTCTTATTTTTAATAACTCATTGAATCTACTTTGTACTGTCCTTACACTCTTGACTGTGGGGCCATTCATCCACTGTAACATGGTCCAACTACCAAAAGCTACACCATTAAAGGAAACATGCTTTCCGCCCCTCAGAAGTCATCAACTTTTCATAGCTCCTCAGCTGAGAGTGGGGGTCCCCTGAGACTCTCCCATCCATGTTGGCTGGCCAGATCTTGTGAAAATCTTGTGCAGGCAACCAGTCCTGCTGTGAGCTCACATGAACAACATTTTCACACCCAGAAGACAGAGCTTCTTCTGGTCTTCCCTGACATCTGTTCTTAAAATCTTTTTATTTTCTCTTCTGTGGCGGTTCCTAAACTTCAGGGGACACAATGCAAATGTCCCATCTGTGGCTGAGCCCGGCTCTGCTCTTTATTCTCTACACTTCGACCAGTAGTAAGTTTTAGGGTTAACCATTTTCCACTGTACAAAGAAACTTCTCTCACAAAGTCTGAGAGACTCGCTAATCTACTAGTGTAAAGTTACATATTCGAAGGACAGGTCAATACTATGCCCGTTTAGAAGACGAGTGGCAGTACTTTTTACTCTTGGAGTCTGTGAACTCCCCAACCCCTGGTTCTTGTTCAAATTACAGTACCAGGCATGTGTGGAGCAGGTTCCAAACCCAGTCAGAAAATAGTAGGTTATTTCCATAACATGTATGCCACTACCTCACTTCTGGGTATATCTTGTCACGCCAAATACTCCTGTAGTTCACAGAGTTTGCATCTGGGTAAGGCTTTGGATGATTTTTCTCCAAGTAGCCTACACAGCACCTGCAGGTACTATGTACAAAAGCTTTGCAGCATAGAAGAAGAGTCCTAGTCAATGCTCAGTTGGTTTCTTGATAGCTTATGACCAAAGTTGGTGGATAGGATATTGCCATCAAGATTTTGCATACAAACAAGAGTAAAGTTAATCTTCTGTGTTTTTCCGGGTGTGTGGTGTCCAGGAAACCCCTTACCAATAACTCAAAGGGAGGTATCCTCACTTGGCACAGGCTTTTCATTTGATGACATATGGTTTTTGGGAGGAAGAGCATTAATATCTTTTCTAGGGTAACAAAAATCAAACTGTTTTATTTGAGCATGCATATATACACATATACATTGAATAAAATAGCATGTTTCTATATGGTATTTGGAACAGCTTTGGTGTTAAATATGCCTCATCCCCCATCTGCTTTATCTTTCCATTCCTCTACCCACCTAAACCTCCATCCCCATTATTCCTCTTTCTTCTTCATGTCATCTGTGTCTGTTCAGACTTCTTAAGAATGTATTTTCCTCACTGTTGCATTTGTGATCATGTAGCTTATTTTGTCCCATATCTCATTCCAACAGACAACTATCTCTATTGCTGTGTTAGCTCATCTCTTCATCCAAATGGCAAAATTTCCTTCTACGGTATTGACCGTCTTCAGTGTTTGGTCCCATTGATCTTAGCCGTTTTCTGAAGTTATCCCACTAAGGCAAATCTTTCATCTACAAAATACTCGTTCAGGTTTGTGACCACAGCAAACAAGCCCTTCATCTTCTGCTTTGTATTCCACAATCACAAACACTTCAGCAATTCCTGAGACAAGATTTTCAAAACTTTAACCAGCCTTTAAAGGAGGGCAAACAGTAACTTCTATCAAGTACCTATTGCATGTTATTCTGATAGTGTAAAAATCCTTGTTTTGTTTTATAGTCTCTCATCAATAAAGTATTTTGAGTATATTACTGTGTGTAAATATATTGAACTTTAGAGATGAATTATAAATTATGGCGTGTAGCTATGTGATTTGTTAGTGTTTCAAGGCACAGTACACTCTTAGTTGAGGTTTTTTGTTCTCAGCATTGATGACATGTTGAGCCAAAGGGTCCTTGGTTGGGTCTGTCCTACAGACTACATGAGGCCTAACAGGATTCCTGGCTTCTGCTACATGTCAGTAGTGTCTCCTAGTCTAAAGTGTAACAGCTAGCTACCTGTAGACACTTGAAATGACACTTCAAGAGCAGACCTGCCTTGCCCGCTGTCAAGAGTCATCAATTTAGGGTGACAGTTATCAGTCCTAGATCAGTCGGTGGACATGAACCACAAAGCACAGCAACGATTAAAACATAGCATCCAACATTTTGGTGGGGGGGGGGGGGGAGAAAAAGAAAGAAACATGAGCCGATCTAGAAAGGGTCAAAGATGGCTGTACTTCAATAGAAGCAATATCAGAAGGGAGGAAAGAATCTGACTTGCTGAAAGGAGCAGAACATTCTGGCACAAAAGGCAGCAACGGAGATGAGGTACGCTTGAAGAATGTACGTGAGTTAGATGTGGTTTGGGCACTTGTGGGGGCTCACAGCTGTGAGCCTGTTCCACCTTGTCTAAAGGTCAGAGAGTTTGAGCTGACTTTTGCTCTTTCAAAGTTGTTGACAACAGGTGTGGCTACAACAAGCGATCCTGACCTAGCGTGTTGTTAATTATATAAGCATGTGGAAAATAAAAGTTCAGTGCTCACTGAATTTCCCTCCCAGTGCTATTCCGTGTTTCTGTCTTTTGTTTCTCTCATATCTCTGTTCCTCGGGCTTAATAATTCTAATTCTCATGCTCCTACCCTGGAACATGTAAATATCATCAAGGCTGGACCCCAACAGATGTCACCCCAACATGTGGCTTATGACAGACAGGCAGACAGTGTGTATGTGGAGCTGGAGAACCAGAGGAGGGGAAATGGAGCTGAGTGAAATGAAGAGCTGAGACCATGAATATTCTTAGGAAACTTGTAAAATTATCTTGGGTTCGTTCTGAAATCAGCAGAAGTCATTTGAGAATGGAGTTTGGGAACAGCCATAAGACAGACAGGAGAGACAATGAGAACCAGAAATAGTTTGTGAGATAGAAAATGTGTTCCAAATTCAACAGTATGTAACAGTCACAACTGACAAATAACTGAAAAATCATTATGGCCAATATGGAAAAAATATCCTTTTAATGATGGGAGGTAATTATTTTAGATGCAGAATGAATGAGAAGAAATAAAGCTAAACACATTTACTACAGAGCTATTGCTATACACAAAGCATAGCCTGTGGTAATGGGAGATGGGATGAAAACAGAAATAGGTATTTCAAATACAAAACAATTATAAGACCAAATTTCTTTATTAAAATTCAAATCTCATTATGTTAAAAAGTGTAATTAGAAACTTAATCTAGAGGGGAAAAATCAACTGCTAATCTTGTAATATAATCAATTTTTCAAAAACAAATTCCCTCCATAGTAATTTCTTTAGAATCTATCATGTGCTTGACAGTGAATAGGTGCTTCAAATTGAAAAATTAGTGAAACTTTATCCCCCAAGAGCCCAAAGTCTAAAAACAAGCAGCTAAATACATCATTAGAAGGCTGTTTTGCAAATTTTGGAACAGTATTCCTTAAGAGTGCTGGAGAGAAGGACTGAGCGTTCGGTGGTGAGGTGGAGGAGACCCGCAGCACAGGAAGTGGGTAGGGCTGAATGGAGACTTTACAAGGTCTTCCATGATGGGGTGGGCTTCTCTGATGGTGGTTCTGTTAGGGCCACTCAGACCCCTCCAAGTAACACCTCACCCATGTTCCCATGTGCTTATTAGATTGCATTCCAGAAGAATCCTCTCTCTGGTCTTGGTCAAGCTCCATCTGGGGTAGAACAGACATTCTTCTCCCCAAGGAAAATCAGCACACGAAATTCCTACAACACAGTCTATTTAAACTTTGAGGTATGTGGAAAGGGGTACAAAAAGTTTTGTTGCATTTAGTCTCTGAAGATTTTGGGATTACCTCTTATTACAGCAAAACTCAGCCATTCTTGACCAATGCAGAAAGGAGAAGTCATTTGGTGCACCACGTGAGAATACAGTCAGGAAGGACAGAGCTAAGACTTGGCATTCATTGGCCAGTAGCAGACACCTGGATACTGAAGACATGGCCAGCAGGAAACGGTTTAGTCAAAATGTATCCAAACAGTAGCCTTACAGCAGCAGCATCCAACACATTCTCTTTGAGAGGATGATGTAGGAAGACCATGAGCTTGTTAGTGTGTGATGGCTGCTGTTGTTCATATTTGCCAAAGTATGCTATAAGGAAAAAGATGAGTTCAGAAAACAAATGCCTGATTTTTCTGAAGAGTCCACAAATTAAAAACCCATGGAGTAAGGTTAAATAGCAGTTGATTCTCATTCCACAATAGTAAAAGCTGATACTAAGAAATCCTAGAATAGCAAAGTCAATCGGAACATAACCTTACCACAAAGTGGCTCAAGAAGGGAGACTTGCCTCTCCATTTTGGTTTCACACCAACACTTTGTAAAATCTGCTGAGCTTCTATCAAATAGGTAAATGCTGGGACCGAGAAAGCCAGGGGATTTGCAACTTCTTCTCTTCAAGGGAACAAAAGACAGGAACACTGTCAATGCAGAGAAAGGGCTGTGTATTTAACTGTTAAAACCTGGGCATTGTTAGCTATCGAAGGTAGTGAATGGTTTTGGTCACTTTAAGAGAAAACCCATGCCTCCTCCCTCCCCCATCCGCTGAGGCAGGCTGATTTTCAGCTTCTAGCCTGAGCTCGCTCTCTTTTCCATCTTCCTCTAGGAGAGGCAGCTTCGCTTCTGCCTCTCTCCCCACTTCTCTGCTTCCCCCTTCTCTGTCTCTTTCTCCTCTTCTCTCTCTCTCTCTCTCTCTCTCTCTCTCTCTCTCTCTCTCTGTCTGTCTCTCTCTCTGTCCCCCCCTTCACCCTCCCTCCTCCATAATCCCCTGAATAAATATTCAACCTCACCCTGCATGTCGTGTCTATCCATGTCTCTGTCTCCTGCCCGCCTGCCATGTGTCTCCCTGCCTGGGACCAGCCACTGCTCGGGGACCGGCAGCTGTCTCTGCCTGGAACTGGCTGCTCCCAGAGCCTGCTGCCTGCTGCCACATGGCCCCCTACCACCATTTGGGACTTACAGCATTTCTGCTGCCTCCTGCTGTGGGGATCTTGCAGCATTTTTTAAAAAGAATATTAGGTAGTGTTTCAAAGAAGTTATACAACCCAGAGTTTGGATTGAAAGCAACTGACGTTAAGTGTCCCATGGCCCTCTTCCTCCAGGTGTCTGTGAGCAAGACGCATGTGGAAGCCTGCTCAGGCCTTGTGGAGGGCATATTCCACAGGTGCCCACTATAGAGATGAAAGAGTGCAGAGGGCATTACTGGGGAGTACAGGGAACAACAATAACAACCACAAATCCTCGCCGACTGGGAAGATCCTTCATGCTCTCCTACTAGGCACGTGATGGTGTTGCTTTCTTCCATTCTCTTTAAACTTAAATAAACCTCTTATTGTCTGTTCTGGTCACGAACAAAAGTCCCCTTTGGGGTGGAATTGTTTTAAAGTTTATCTGATCTTGGGTTAAATCAATGACTTACTGGCCTAATGCACTTCAGATTGTCCTCATTTAGGCTCAGATGGAAGTGCAACCTAAGTGAGAGGCAAGCCTTTGTCCCAGGAGACACTCCTCCTAGAACATCTTTAGTAACTGCAATCTGAATGCTACACATTTTGACATACGCTTGTTTTTTTTTTTAACTATTGCACATCACTCCTTTATTATACTGATCTGGAAAGAGATTTAGTAGTTATGCCCAAAACAAGTTCTGAACCCACATGGTAGGGTCAAGCAGCTGGAACAGCGACCCTGACAGCGACCCTTTCAGACAGTGAAAGACAAAACCCTGGACATGATCAAGGGGCACTTCACCTCTCCAAGACAAGGCATGCACTTTTTAAGGAAAGGCACTGGAATTGACAGAAGAGAAATAGTCCAAAAAGTTCAAGTTGCCCTGACAGTAGAGAGTAATTAAATCAACCAGGAAATTTAAATGGATATTGATTAGTATAATCACAGATTAAAAGAGTAGTGTATTTTGCAGTTTCAAATATTGATAAGCCTGTTAAGTGTTGAACTCATCAATATCCTTATAAGAGAATTTTTAAATAAACATATTTTAAAATTTTGTTCTATTTTTTATGTGAATTCTCTACAAGAGAAACAAGTGCTCTTAATTGTGGAACCATGCCTCCAGACTCAAAGAAAGTATGTTAATTGCTTCTTTGTAGAGAAAATTATTAAATTCACATGTCTTAAATCTTTGTTTCTCCTGTCTAAATCCAAGTTTGTACACAAGGGGAATGTACCTGATGTTTTGGGGTTTTTGTTTGTTTGTTTCTGTTTTATTATTTTAATTTTCATCGAAAATAGGTCTTTTTCCTACAATGTTTTCTGATTGCAGTTTCTCATATCTCAAGTCCTTCCCATATCCCCACTCACCTAAGGACACCCTTTCTCTTTGTTTCTCATTAGAAAACAAATAAGTTTTAAAATAAAGGACTAATAAAGAAAAAGGGATACAGAGAAGGCACAGGAAGCACATGGAGACATAGAGACACACACGTACTTGTACACACAGAAATCCCATACAAACACATTAGAAACCATAATATATTAACGAAAGATCTGAAAGTGAAATGCAGAAAATGCCCAAAGTATTATGAGACAAAAACTCTCCAGAAATACCCTTGCATTCATTTTGTGGCCATCTCCAGCTGGCCAGGGGGTCTGCTCGTAAGTGTGGTTTGTCTAACAAGTGAGACTGAATCCACTGAAGAGAAGAACTTCTTTTCCAAACAGCTGTCAGTTGGAGACAGCTTCTGGGTCAGGGGCACTGGGACCTCATCAGGCCCAGACCCAATGCAGGCCCTGTGCATGCTTCTATAGTCTGCTGAGTCCATTTCTGTGTCAGCCCTGTTGTCTGCAAGGAGGTGTTGTCTTGCTGTATTCCACCGACTCCAGCTCTTAGAATCTTTCCTCCTCTTCTATAAGGTTCCCTAAACCCTGAGGGGAGGGATTTGATGAAAATATATCATTTATAACTGAGCGTTTCAAGATCTTTTTGCCCCCCTCTCTCTTTCTCCCCCTCCCTCTTCCCCCTGTCTTCCTCCCTCCACGGGCTCCTCACATTGTGCAGCTGTGGGCCTCTGTTTTTGTGCTTATATACTGCAGGAAGAAGCTTCTCTGATGGTGGCTAAGACATACACTTATTTTTATATATAGCAAAGAGTTGTTAGGTGTCATTGTATTGCTATGTTCCATTAGCAGAATAGTAACGTTCAGTTTGTTCCTAAGTCGGTGGCTTCTCTAGTCTCAAGTTCTTGGCCTCCCAAGTAATATCATTTCATGGAGTGACCCTTAAATCCAACCAGATAGTGGTTGGTTACTCTCACAACTTTTGTCTTACGATTGCACTAGCATATCATATAGGCAGGTGCCCAGTTTAGATGGAAGGTTTTGTAACTATGCCAGGGTTTACCTTTATTCTCTGATAGGGGGCAGAGCACCCTCCAGTATCATGAATAACTAGTCAGTAGGGATGAAGACTCTAGGTAAGCACCAGCTCAACTTCTCTGTGTTCAATGAGTTATATAAGGGCTTTGCTCTTAGTTGTGAAGAGCAATCAATACTTTGGCAATAGCCTGGGTCATTAGAACTTTCTAGCCAACAAGTCGGTTAGATATAATCCATTCTTGGCACTGAAGGTTTCATTTGGTGGTAAAGGATGTTTAGTTGGGGCTTTGTCTTCCCCATTATTTGGTGATTCCATTTAGCTTTCTTTTATATATGTATATATTTTAAGAAGCTTTTACTGGAGTAGGTTTACATATGATCCCTTGAAGCAGTACTTAGTCTTACCCATCCCTTCCCATATCCCTTCCCTTTCCCCCTCTTCCCCTCTCTGTTTACTCCTCTTTCCAGCCCACTTCCAGTTCATCCATAACTATATATTCTATTTCCCCTTCCTTCAGATATCCTTCCCAACCCGCTAAACCCTTAGTTTATACCTAATCTCTGTAGTTAAAAAGACTGTAGAATGTAGACTTAAAAGTTAATATCCACATATAAGCAAATTTATACCATGTTTGCCTTTTAGGTCTGGGTTACCTTCCTCAGGATTATGGGGTTTTTTTCGAATTCCAATCATTTACCTGTGAATTTCATTATTTCATTTGTTTAACTGCTCAGAAATAAAGCATTGTGTAAAGGTAACACATTTTCTTTACCCATTTGTCTATTGACAGTTGTCTATACTGTCTCCAATCTCTGTCTATTATGAACACAGCAGCAATGAACATGGATGAGGAAGTGTCTCGACAGTAGGATGCAGACTCCTTTGGGTAAACATCCAAGAGTAGTATACTTTGATCTTGATATTTGGTGTAGATCTACTCCAAACTTCCTGAATAATGGCCACACTGATTTCCATAGTGGACATACAAGTTTGCACTCTCACCAGCCATGGAGGAGTGTCCTTACCCCATAACCTTGCTAGCAAGAGCTATCATTAGTCTTATTGATCTTATCTAGTCTGACTAGTGAAAGATAAAACCTCAAAGTAGTTTTGATTTGCATTTCTTGGATGACTAAGGATGCTTGATATTTCTTTGTTTCTCAGCCATTTGTATTTTCTCTTTCGAGAGCTTTCTGTTTTATTTATCCATCATGCCACAATGTCTTGTAACTCTTGAGAGATCTTAGTGGGCTTACTGATGTTGATTTAAGACATCACAACTCCAAGAACAGACAGAGACATTAATTTGGTGACACTCCATGTGATGGGTTTGATGCTCTGTCACTCTGGAAACACACCCGACTTCTGAAAACTGCCAGCATCCCCGAGACCTGCACTCACCTGTGAGAGATGAGCGCATCTGTTGAGTTTCAGGAGAAAATGCCCTAAGAGGTACCCTGGAGAATAGCTGTTGAAATTGAAGACTTTATTATGAAATGGTGGGCATTTAGCAGAATCAGATCCAGGCAGCTTTGTTATGTTCTTGTCTACTAGGCAGAAATTTCTTCCTCATGAGAAAATTGAAAATTGGGGAAATGGGATATTATAGAAATGATGAAGACTCTCTTATGGTGTGATATGGATTTCTCTTTTGTGAGGAAGAAGGGAACAGAGGAGAGCTGTGATTTATTATCTTGGAAAATGGGTTAAGGTGCAGGTGGGATGTGTGTCTTTCACTTTCCTCAAGCATTAGGTTTCCCGGGACTTTTAAGAACTTTATGTTCCAGTTTTGCAATTGGAAGTGATAAATGCTAAAGAAAAAAATCTTATTTATGGCTTTCCCCAAAAGCTTTGTAAAGTTTCAATTTTTCTCTAAGACTTTTGTGCTTCATGACATGTCTTTACCTTCGAATGTTAGCAACATAGGGTCCTTGATGAGACTCTGATGGAGCACAGGGCAGGAAGAGATGGAAGCAAAGCATGAGTATGCACACATGAGTGTTGGGGAAAAGCAGGTTCTCACCTTGAGCCAAGAGAGACACAGAGATGACTTGCTAGGGAAAAAACATGAATTTCATGTCTAATGCTCTGTAATTGTACAGTTCTTCTCCTGTTTGTTCTAAGGGTGTGATGTTTAGAGCCAACAATTTTTAGATTATGTAAAACATATACACACATATATGTGTATTTTTATATGTATGTATATATATATATGTATATGTGTGTGTGTGTTAAATACATACACATATAGGTAAAACACATGTTTTGTACATGGTAAATTTTCAAGAAACACTGTGAATTTGTAACAGTAATTATTCCAGCCCATATTTCATGTTAACATAGAAACTGACAATGGAGTGTTAGCATGTAACAATCCAATCCCATCTCCCATCTCTCCCAGAACACATTTACAGAAAGCATCATTAATATGGATCAGATACCCTATGCCAAACGTTTTATCATTTAGTGAACGTGGTACCCATAGTCCTCAATACTTTGTACAAGTAAATAGAAGAGGAGGGCCTGTTCAAATATGGCATAGCGGCTTACTAAATGGGAAAAAGTACATGGAGTCTTTTGATACAGAAGAGGAGGATTTTGCCTCATGTTGACACAAAGGGCTGACACAGTAGGGGAGAGTTCAACATGAGACGCACCATGACTGTGGACTGTGGAGCCCTAAATACATGCAGCTTTACATGCACTGGTAGCAATCATCAGACAATGACCAGAACACAATGCCAGGACCCATTCAGCCCCACCAGGAACCATAGAACACCCTAGGACACCGAGGACAGCCGCAGTGGAAGTCAGCCTGAGTTGCTATTTAGAAGCAGCTCCCTTCCTAGGGATAAATTGACTGAATATGAGGCGAAATGGGAAAGCATAATAGTGCCTAAAGCGAAGAAGCATGTAGGGAAGACAGGGGATCCTTTCAGAGCTGGGGAAGGAAGAGTGCACATCTAATACCTGGCACACATGCAATTTCAGGTTTTTGTTTGCTTTTTCTGTTTGTTGAATAGTGCTTCTAAACCTTCCAAATGATGACCGGCATGATAGTTCTGACGGAAGAAAGTCACTCCACACTTCCTGCTACCCATTCCAGGATCTTCTTCTGCTGCCTTGTGACACTCAGTCATGCCCTTCTTTGACCAGTATAGGGCAGGTTATATATCAGATCCAAATGTATCTACTGCCCCTCTCAAATCAAAAGGTTATTGAATACTTGATAGCTTTTAGGTAGCCAGGTCTTGGTGGTCGGCATGCTTACACGCTCATGTGAACTTCCCAAGTAAGATACTTGTGATTTTGCAGGCCTCTGCAGTGGGATGAACATGGTTGTTGACCGTAGATGTTTGGGAAATAACTTTCTTTTAATGCTTTAAAAAATTGGTAATCTATCAGTCTGTGGAGTGACAGCCATGGCAATAGAGACATCAGAGGATTGCCCTAAAGTTTCCCAATTTATTCTCAAAGGCATGTCTGTATGTTATTCTCTTTTTGGGGTGGTGACTCACACTTGGTGTGGGGTTCTCCTTCAGGTTCTTATGTGTAAAGCTATTCTTAGTAGGAATATAGGCAATCCAAGTGCCAAAAAAGTTAATTTTTAATTGACAGGTAGAATAACAGGAAATAATTTTAGACGTCTAAATTAATATTTTAATGCCCCGTAATGTTTCTTTTTATTAGGGGAAAATCCAACTTCCTTGGCATGGCCTATACTAGGCTCTGTACAATATTCCGGCCTCATTCCATCAGTGTCATTCCAGGCTGGCTTCTGTAGGACACTTCCTGCCACTGCTTACGTGAATGTCCATTCGTGAGCCTCCCTGTTCTTCTTCTGCGTCTATCATCTTCTGTGTCTCTCTTATTTTCTGAGAAATTTCTACTTCTGTAGATTTAAAACCCGCACGTTATTCTTTTGGCAGACTTGCCTTGTTCTGCTGGGGATTGTCCCCTCACTTGGAGCCTCCGTGTCTTCGTCCACAACACGATCACTTTCTTTACAGAAGTGAATGGCAGGCGTCCGTTTGCATCCATGTCGGTCTTGTTACCCTCTGTGTACCTGGTGGGAAGGGACGATGCTTTATTCATCTTCGAATAACACCCACCATACTGCTACCTGCCCCAGAAAAGGAGCTCAATAAATGTTTGTAGAACGAATGACAACAAATAAATCATAAGATGTATAAGGAGTCTGGATGATAGGAAACATTTGTCTTGACACATGGCATTAGGCACAACAAGGGACATGAGAAAGCGGTAGAATAACGTTGTCACAAAATGCCCTTGTTAGAGGAGCTGAGCACTGTGAAACAGTGGAAACATTTCATTTGCACAAAGCCACCTCTACTATAAATTACACCTTGCCTCTCGAATGAGAAACTCAAGATTAAACTCTAAACGATGGATATCGTTGATTGAGTAATTGGAATTGTAAAATTATGTTCAACTCACAAGTTGGGAGATGTTTTAAGTAGGTGGAATCTGCTGAGTCTTGAGCAAAATTGGCATTTCCTTATTTACTGACATGAAGGTGCTGAGATACGCTGGCAGGCATTAGCATGTTTGTTGACGGCAACTTGGCTTGGCAGGATTGAAACTCCAGTGTGAGTTTTATGATTACATTTTCATTACAAAACACAGATCTCTATCGAAAGCAGTTTATGGCTGGGAGTTATTAGTCACCCGGCAGTCCTATGTTTGAGTGCTTAGCCCTGTTTCATTTTAACAGGGGAGGCAGGCTTGAAAACCCATTTGGTAAACAGTTTAGCCCGTGTCCCCAATCCCGAGGTGATGAGTGAATGCATGTGAAAGTTAGTTAAACCAGATGTTGTATTATTGCAGAATTAAAAAGTCATTGAAATGTTGTACGATTCCCGAGATTTTTCTTCAACAAGCAGTATATATAAACACATATTAATCCAACGCATAATAGAGAGCATAGATAAGTAAAACACATTCTTTTCCATATATATATATCAAAATGTGCGCGTGGTACATGTGCATAGGCATGTTCGCAGGTGTGCAGGTCTACTTGTGTGAAGGTGCACATTTATATGTTCATTTGGAGGCCTAATTTTGGCATGGAGTGTCTTCTTCAGGAGACAAGGTCTGCTGAAGCCAGAGTTCACTGGCCCTTTCAGCTGGTGACTTGCCATCTTGCTCTGGGATTCACTGGCTCTGCCTCTCATGTGATCACAGGCAGGTCTCCTTGCACACCAGGTGTTCCCGAAGTTTCTAGAGATTCGAACTCTGTGCCTCCACTGGTGTGACAAGCTCTTTGCCCCTGAATTCTGGCAACAGTTATTCGTGTTAGAAGGGCTGGTGAGATTGAATTAACTTTCAGGTCAGATTATTGTCTCTGGACACAGAAAAATCTCAGCTGATTTCCAGTGTGTTCCTTTTCTTCCACATTTTTTTTTTCAAGGCGAATGGACGCACTTGATGGGGACGGAGGCTATCTGTTCACAGCGAAGGGGGAAGAATGAGCTCCCTCTCATGCCAGGATTGAGTTGTAACTGGCAATTAGAGGCCAGGTGGGCGGAGCCCTCCTGTGGGTCTGTTAATGCCTTCCGACCATTGCCCAGGGCTGCAGATTGTAATAATTAGTGCTGTAAGCATAAATAGGAAAATGAGGGGGCTGTGCTAGTTGATCCCTGAGGTCCCTTCCGGCCTCAGAGTTTTAAAACCGGTGAGCCCGAAACTGCTAATGTGTTTATGACTACGCCCAATTTGTGCCTGGGGACAAATTATTCATTAGAAGGTAGGTCATTTTTCATTAATTTGGCGCAGAAATACAAAATGTAAAAGAAAAGTGATCACCAGCTAACATTAGTAATATGTGGTTCTGCCATATTTTACAAAGACTCATTGACTTTATAGCAGCATTATGAATTTCCTTCCACTTTTGGCAATTTTATACCAAATTTAAACTTGGCGCACATCTTTGGTGTCCCACTGTTGTCACATACGCTGCAGGATTTCTCCTAAGCTGAACGTGTCCTGGGAGAAGTGGACAGAGAAGGATTAAGTTCAGCTCAGCCAGGGGCTCTATGAAGACCAGGAACATGCTCAACTTCCTCCTGCCATGTTTTTAACATGTCATCCAGAGCCTTTATTATGGCTCTAGTTCAGCCAAGGAAAGCGATTGTCACCGGTAGCTCAGGTAAAGCAGTTGGCAATATTCAGATAAAAGTAAAGGAGGTAAGAGAGCAGGTAGTGGTAAATTAGTCTACACAGACAACACTATTTTAAAGGAAAGCTATGTTGGAGCTTGAGGTAACAAGCGAATCATTTTCTAGAGATCGGGAAAGGGGGACACAAGTCTCTAGGATGAGAGTGTGTTTAGTTAGCACCCTTGAAAGACAGCAGGGACTCTACGTGTGTGGAGCAGAAAGAGAAAGAGAATTTTCAGAGATGGTACCATAGAGGTAGTTGCTGGGAGGGTTTATGCCTTAGTTGGGTATTTTATTAAATAACTCAAAAAGCAGTTGAATTCACTGTCATACATGTAGACCTTACGAACAAAATGGTAAAGATGGGAAAAGGTAAGTTCACTGTCATGTTTTAACTTGGAAAGTCTATGTCTCCTGAGCTGTTGCTGTTAAGTTTGTTCTTGCTCGTGAACGTGGGGTCAACGCCTTTCATAGTTCCCTAAGAAGATCAGCCTTCTGCATGGGTTCTCATGGTTTGCTCTGGAGGTCACATCCTGTTATCTTTGCTCAGTGTTCTTTCTTTCTAAATATTGGCCCTGAAATTCCTTCTAAAGATTGTGTACTCAAGACCCCAAGATGAAAACGGGCTCTAACCAACGGAGGCTCATGAGCACCATTGCTAGATTTCATTAGCTGTCCTGCAGTCAGGTGCCTTGTTGAAACACTGTGCACCTTATCCCTTCTTAAAATTTCACACTGTAATCAGGAATATAAGCTAGGAAGTCCTTCCATTTATTAAAAGGCAGATCCCTGAAAGGCATAACATTTCCTAAGTAGCTTTTATTCTGACACATTTTTTTTGTCCTGAAAAATTATTTACAGTATACGTACAAATATTTTTGGTGTGAGATAAACAGTCTTTTTCATCCCACCCTCTCTCAGTGCTTCCTTCCAGACACCCACACATCCACCTACTCAGCCTTCCATGCTTATGGAAGTGGAAATTTTAAAAAGAAAAGAAACCTTAATAGACATATTTAGCTCAAGGTCCTCATTCTAGTGGAGGGGACGGTCACATAAAGAGATAATTGAAATATAATGTGACCCATGCAAGTGACAGAGATGCGCATGGCAGAGCAGCTGGTACTCCATCATTCAGACGATGATCGAGATGGGCCGAGCCTCCTTCTCCTCAAGTAAAATTACCAAGAAAATAGGAGAAATACATTTCAAAGTACAGGGTAGTGAGAAGGATATTTATAGTCATATTTTGAATGGAAACTGAGTTGCAGCACTTGTCCAGACTGTGACTCTCATGGTTACCCCTCGATGTCAACAAAACAAAACAAAACAAAACAAAAAAAAACATGATGTTAGCACCCTTCCAGAAATTTCAAGAAGACTGTTAAAATTGCATTTTCATGCATCTTGGGGAAAGCCCTGGGAGCACAGTACCCAGAGATGGATACACGGGGCTTGACCTTCATCCCTGGCTGCTTTCCTGAGACCCTCAGATGACATAGTGCTAATTCTAGGCCATGAGTTTAGAACAGGGTATAACACCTTACCTTTAAGAAAATCTTTTTTTAACCATTTTCTTGGACTGGTGAATGGATAAATAATGTCTTACAGACATATGTTTTAGTTTATGATAGATGCAGTGTTTTGTTTAAATGTTGTTTTTTAACATCATAAATAATGGCTAGGAAGAAAAGGAAGTCAGAATGTAGCAAAAAATGAAGCTGTACTAAGGATACAGATTATATTTCTAATATAAACCCAATGCATTTTTAGTAGCTGTGGGAAGTGTGAATTGTCTCCCGCCTTATTAAGGCATAGATCTATTGAATCCTGCCAAAATCTGTTCTTTCCTAGAAATATCCTGGGAGAGGAGACTGTAGCACAAACATGATCTATTTTCTTAGCAAACAGGGGACAATGAAGGCACTATCCCAGAGACAATAAATCTCCTGTCTGCGCCTCAGTCTCAATAAACAAATGTGAGGATCGGAGCCTTCTCCCAGGGTCCATTCCAATAATAGAACACAGTTCTAGTTATCTTCTATTGTATATCAACATTGTAGTGGGTGCAGAAAACTTTTTTGGTGCTCAAAACTGCTAATAATTCTGACCAAATCTAGTAAACTAACTTCTTGGATGCTTCCCTTTAGGTTTTATGTGTTTATGGTCTAATGCAACTGAGGTGCTGGAACTCAGTCCCATGTGCATACTTCAAGTCATTAGGCTAAATGATGGTTTAAAAAACACCAATGCATTGAGAAGAGTTTTAAAGAGAAGTTGTGGCTTGGGATAGCCAAGCCACACTCAGTTCTTTTATTTTATTTGGTAATGGACGCATACATGGCTGGAAGGAGATAACCAGAAACATACATCTTTATGATAAGGAATGCCCTGTGAGGCTGTTCCTCAGAAAATAATATACCAGTCTTTGGAGTGCATGCTTAACTTTGGCACTATTGGCCTCTGGGGACATGAAAGTCCTTTGTTGGGGGTTTGCTTTGATGTGGAGAAGCCTAGAACACTGCATGATTCTTAACAATATCTTCTACCCTCTAGACACGAGCAGCCGTCTACCTCTTCTTACCAGCTGTCATCATCTTCATGTCTCCAGATGCTGGAGACACAACCCTAGGTGAGTACCACTATTTTCCAATGTAGGCTAGCTTTGAATCTGTGATAAGGTGGGGTGGGGCAGAGCACAAGGTAATTGGTAGAAATCATGCCACACAAAGGATACTCACAAGGCACACAGGTGAACTAGCCCTGTACCCAAGTGACTACAATGGTTCAGATGCCATCATCTCTCTTTAAGACTGGAGCTGATGGTACAGCACCTTTGGATGTCAGTGTGGTGATTTCTCAGAAAATTAGGAAACAACCTTCCTCAAGACCCAGCAATACCACTTTTGGGTATATATCCAAAGTATGCTCAATTGTGCCACAAGGACATGTGCTCAGCTATGTTCATAGCAGCTTTGTTTGTCATACCCAGAACCTGGAAACAACCTAAATGCCCCTCAACTGAAAACTGGATAAGGAAAATGTGGTACATTTACACAATGGATTATTACACAGTGGGAAAAAAATGACATCTTGAAATTTGCAGGCAAATGGATGGAGCTAGAAAACATCATATTGAGTGAGGTAACAGAAAGACATTTATCATATGTACTCACTCATAAATGGTTTTTAAACATAAAGCAAAAAAAAAAAAACAAGTCTAAAAATCACAATCCCAGAGAACCTAGACAACAATGAGGACCCTAAGAGAGACATAAATGGATTTAATCTACACAGAAAGTATTAAAAAACAAGACCTCCTGAGTAAATTGGGAGCATAGGGACCATGGGAGATGGCTGAAGGGGAGGGGAGCAGAGAAAAATGTAGAACTCAATAAAATCAATTTTTAAAAAAGGAAAAGAAAAACAAAGACTGGAGCTTAGGTCCTGGTGAAAGACAGAACAGAATTTTGTCCTACTGGAAGCCAAGGGTAATTGTACAATGTCACTCTAATGTGTGACCTCTGTCTGATCTATCTTGGGCAAGTCCTTATCAGGAGCGCTGGGATCCAGTGAGGAGCCACACATCATCAGATAGAAAAACAAATCTCAGAAAGCAGTCATGGGGTGAGCGCCCACTTGTTCTGCCCTCATCAAGGTCCCCTACTCTGGGGCTGAGATCTCCTAAAGCTCTGGGCTTATCTCCATTGTCAGGCTGGCTCTAGTCCACACTTCCTCCTCAGAGCCGTCAGAATGTTCTTTCTAAAGCGCAGCTCTGAAATTATCTCTGTCCCACTTACAAGGCTTTGATGTTGCCTCTGAGAGAGAGGTCAAGCTCCTCAGCCGGGTCTCCATCCTGACTTCATCTCTTGACACGTACTTCGCTTTCACGTACTTTGAGTCCAAACTCACATGGGACTGTGTCCTTTTTTGTCTATGTGTCTGCACGGGCAGCCACTTCTAGTCAGTGGCACTTCAGCGTCTGTGTCCTGCTTGTACTTTTCCAAAAGTTGTCAAAGGGAGAGCCGTGGCGCTGCCTTCTGTGTGCTCTCGCTCTCTTCTTTCTTTTCTGCACAACACCAGTTTCACAGTTTGGACTTTTGCTGCTCCTTTCTCTAACCCCGCACCCATCCTGACTCCTCCCACTTCTCTGACGTCTTCCTCCTGGCCTCTTCTGCTGATAATTCTTCCCTTTGATAAATGTTTACACACAAAGTGCTCCTCAGGCCAACACTATTCTTTCTAAATGCTGCTTGGTAACCACAGCCATTTTGGTAACTGGTGACTTCCAAATGCATAGTCCATTGTGCGGGCAACAGATTCTTTAAATTCAATCTCTACAGAGCAGTTCCCCTGCCGATCTCTTTCACATTCCCCATTCAGCATGCCTTCAGACTGAGCTTTGCTGGGCCACGGGTTTGGCATTTTTGACATGACGTACGGTGTGACTGCATAAAAACAGTGGTCTCCATGCTCAGTTAATGACTGGCCAAGACCAGTTGATGCTGCCACTAAGATGTCCCCTGGCCTCCCTGTTCTTGGTGTATTTACTCATGCTGTATTGTATGAAGTGTCTCCAATATATGTCATTAGTATGTGCTTAGTCTACTTCAGTGTATAGTTCACTTTGTTTTAATTAAAATATTTTATTTTACTCATGAGTGTTTTGCCCACCCGAGTGCATGTGCACCATACATGTGCAGTGTCTGTGAAGTCCACAAGAGGACATTTGTCCCCTGGAATGGGAATTACTGACAGTTGTTAGCAGTCATGAGGGTGCTAGGAACCAAACTCTCACCCTCTGCAGGAGCAGAAAGGTCTCTGAACTGCTGGGCCCTCTTCCCAGGCCTCTTCTTGATTCTGACAAAGTAAATCCCATCAGCATCTAAAATATTTCCACAACTTCCAAAGAATATAGTTCAACTAGATTGTCACATCAGACTAGTAGAATGGGAACACCATTGTCACCAAAGTAACACAAAGAAATTCCGCACAACTACCTTCATTAAGTAGCTGTGTCAGGATATTTTTTCAGGATATTTATGTATTACCTCGATTTGCTGCATTATGTGTTAATGTGTGTACATGTACGTGTGTGTGTGTGTGTGTGTGTGTGTGTGTGTGTGTGTGTGTGTGTATATTTGGAAGCCAAAAGTCAATATCAATTGTTGTCCACTTTAATTATTGAGAAAGGGTCTCTCAGCATTTGGCTGAGCTGGTTGGATGATGAGCTTTGGAGATCTGTCCCCCTTTCCCCAGTTCTGCAGTTACATAAATTTCTGTGGTAGGTACTTTTAGCTGAGCCACCTCTCCTGTCCCCATGAAGTCTTTTGCTCCACGGATCTCATATTGCAGCTGTGTGCAGTCTCTGAGCAGTACTGAATATGTACTACACCTCATTCCTCCATAGCTCTTTTATATCTAACTAATCCTTTCCTCTCATCCTCCTCACCACCTTCTCTTCTCTGCCTTCTTGGTTAGCTCCCAGTTTCCCTCTAGGAACTTGATCAAAGGCAACCTCCTCTGATTAAGTCCCTCATCAGATAAAGCAAACCCTTCCTTCTCTTCTTCATCTGTCCTCATCATGCAAATGCGCCACCATTGTTTAATTAAATTACTCCATCTCCCATCTCACTGAGTAGATTCATAGCACATCAGTAGTTTTTAGGAAAAAGAAAAGACTTTATGTAATATATTTTCAGTCTCTACTATGAGACCCAGAGCATAGATACATTAAAAATAGTTCGTAAAGAAGAAATCAGGAAAAAAAAAAGATAAATTAAAAATCTGTGAGGCACTTTAGGTCTCATCACAGCTCTGTATTTACTGATTCTAAACTGTTTTCTGGTGGCTCTCCCATGGTGTTCATGCAGAGACAGGGAATTCTCTTAAGAGGCATGCCACATGCACACGGATGTAAAATAAACTGAGCGGCAATGTGCACTCTAGCTCCCTGAGTACAATGCTGGGGCACACGTTCAGAGAGGGATGAGAGGTGTCGTGGCATGACATCACAAAAATGTAGGCAGAAAGGGAACGCCAATGCCAGCATTAAGTGGAAAACTATCAAACCACCACTGCCTTAAGTTCTATCATTTGAGTTCTATCATGTTCTTCAAAAAAAGGACAATCCTATCAGCAAGCAGAGAAAATGGAAGCTGTGGTCGGGGGGAGGACTGCAATGCTAAAAAGACTGTTCTACTCCACTGTAAGAAAAGCTGCGAGGACTGATTTTACCAAACACTATTCCTTGATTGTGGTTTACAAATAAAGCTTGCCTGAAGGTCAGAGTTTTGAGCTAGCCACTAGTTAGCTCTGGAGGCCAGGCAGTGGTGGCACACACCTTTAATCCCAGCACTCAGGAGACAGAGGCAGGCGATCTCTGTTAGTTCAAGACCAGCCAGGCCTACGTGAGACTGAATCAGTGTAAAAGAGAAACGGAGCTTACACCTTTGATCCCAGCACTTGGGGAGTGATAAGGCTAGGTGGAGAGAGGAATATAAGGTGGGAGGAGACAGGACCTTGGATCTTTCAGTCTGAGGGTTCATGGACACAGGATCTTTCCCCCTTCTGTCTTAGGATTCAGTAGAGGCAAAAGGTCTCTCTAGTGGCTGACTCCTTTACTTCTCTGATCTTTCAGCTTTTACCCCGATATCTGACTCTGGGTTTTTATTATTAAGACCAATTAGAATTCTTGCAATACTTGATTATAGGTGTGCAAGTATCAATGACTATAATTAAGACAGTAGATTTTATTTTAATAAAATCAGTTTCAAGTCGATCACAGAAGTTTATCATAGCTCTCGTGATTAAATCCCATCTCTCAGTATGATTGGCACCACAACAACCAAACATTTGGATGACTACTGTTTTGTATAACTTAATAATTTCATATCCTGCAGACACAGCCATCAGCGAGACCTAAAAGAAAATACTCAGGTCGTGAAATAACAACACTTGTTGGGGAACAGAATTTAAAATTTTCCCATCCTGGGAAACACCATCAGGCTTCATACAGAAGCTTTCAACTTCTCCTCTCACTTGGAGGTGAATAGCAAGGTGATGCCTTCTGTGTCTCAAATTCTATGATTTGGGCCACACACACGCCAGTGTTGGCAGGCATTACAGACAGCATGGTGACAGAGACAGACATCGTCTCTACACAGAAGGTGGGGGAAAGATGGAGCAACAGAAGGATGAGGTCCAACTTTATTTGAGGCCAAAAACTGCAAGCTTTGGCAGAGTCGTGCCTGCTTTGCTCTGGTTTTTGAGAACGTGAGAGTAGAGGTCTCCCACCCCTTCTGGACCACCATCTGCCTCAGCCTTGCTAAGGGAGAAAGCTTGACCATGATATCTGAAGCACCGCAGAATTTTTAACTTTGAGTATCTGCTATGAAAAGGTATAGAAAAATACTGCCAGAAATTAAGTCCTTATGTGCTATTTTGTAAAATGCAAGCTGAGAAATGGATTTGTAATGCGAATGGCATTAGAATAAACCTCAAGGTTACTAGGGGGTCATCATAGAAACCCATGCATTAACTGGAAAAGTTGAAGTAGGTAGAATCATGTAGTAGCTAGAAGTAAATTTAGCATCAACAAGACAATATTCATTGTACTCCTTGATAGAAAACACTATGATCAGCTGACAGTTGCTGATGCTTTCTTCAAACATTAGGGCCTGGCCGGGAGATGACTAATGACTGACATCTAGCTATCGCTTCTCACAGATGCCGTTTAGCTTTAAGGTATGCACTGTTATTGAGCATTTTCTTAACTATATCGCAGCATGTGACTGAAAAGGTTCTAACCATTGGGTACTTGAAGAGTGATAGTCTATTATTAAACAGAAAAAAAAATGCACCTTTGCTACTGCTCAGGACTAAGAAATCCCGACTCCAGGGTTTGGGACACTATGAATACTGCTATCACGAGATTAGCACGTGTAAGTGTTTAGTGTTCTAACCAACTGTGTGACTTCACATTCTGGGTCTCAGGAGGGTACACCTGCATTTCATTACTTGACATCCTTAAAGCCTCAGCGAGACCTGAAATCAGGCATATGAAGAAGAGAAAGAGTCTTTCTGTCTCTCCTGTGGACGTCTCAAAGTCTATAATGAAAAGACAAACAAAAAGGCATCACAAGGCTCTGCAAGGCTTGCTGTTACCATCATCAGATACACACACTTGGTAGTGGTCCGTTCAGATCTGAAGACACAGCCCCCTGAGAAATCACTGAAAGTGTAACGTCTCCCCACCTGCTCAGAGGTTCTAAGTAGCTCCATGTAGGTTAAGTTCAGAGTGGACATAGTTTAAGAAGTAATGCCCACAGTGTGCTTTTCTACAGTGTCCAAAACACAACTGACTTCTACCAGCAAGAGGCCTGGTAGCTTGTCACGTATTTGGGAGAAGTAGGGCACACACAGCTAGAACCTCCTTTAGACATTACACGTACAGTCAAAGGCATGGATCTGTGGTGGGAAAAAGGCAAACTAAGATGGCAGAGCCTACCCCACCCCATCCCACACTTTCTTCCCCTCTTCTAGTAGGGAATGCCTCTGCATTAGGCTTTCTAAAGGCTCCTATGCTGTGCCTACATACCATGTCCTGATGAGAAACGAGCAGTGAGAAGGAGCTTTGCCATCCCAAATAATCCTTAGAAGAATTAAGAATAGGTAAACGTTCATTCCGTGGATTTGTTTAAACACTCTGAAATTCTGGCAGAGGCACCCACACCAGCCTGACCTTAGCTCTTCTCCTGGAGGCTAGACACCTTTCCCAGACATGGAGCCAGTAATGGGAAATTAAAGGCAATAAAACGACAGCCGGAATCCTGTGAGAGTCCAGGTTTATATTGTACACAGAGCCATTCACACTTCAGTTTCTTTCCAATAACTCTGCTCCTTCCTCATCCACGTCCCAGTTGGTGGCCCCGCTCAGGGTGATGCTGATGCCTCCGGATCTCCACACATTGTTCCAGCTCTACAGCTTTCTCCCTTTCCTCCCTAGCTTCCAGGTAGGTGAATCAACATGGGCATGTCCAGTGCACTGAGAGTATGTATCCGATGCTCTCAAGTAATGCATTTCCCCTTTTACACAATGCCATAATTTTTCCAACTTTATGAGTAACCAGGGTTCAGTAAAGCTGCAGCAGTGACTATTTCTATATCTTTCCCCAAATACCTGAATCAAATTAGACTGGATTGCAGGAAAATCATTAAGTAACTTGTCCACTGATACTTGTCAGTTGGTGGTAATAATAAAGTCATGCAATAGCTATTTTCACTTTCACAATATTAATCCTCTCAACACACCTTTCTACTGTTCTAACTCTTGGTCGGCACAGAAAGAAACTGAGGTTTATTGGGGTTAAATAGCTCCTTTTGGGCTTTTGGCAAAAGTGATAAAATCAGATTTTTAAACTAGGCAGACTGTCTCCAGGATGAGACTCTAAATGACTTTTCAAATAGGCAGAAATTCGTACGAATGTGTTCGTGGGCAGATCCAGGGTCATTGTCATCGGCCACTCTGACTTCCTTGACTAAGAGGGGGAACAAAGGTGACTTGTAGCTACCTCACTGGAAATTGCACTACTGAATGTCATCTTTGAAATGTGTCACATCTGAAAAAAATATTAAGATCTCTGCTTAATGGGGAAACCGAGCGGGTAAACAGATGGTCACAAAACTGTCTGTCTGGGAAGTGTGATGCTAGGAACATGTGCACAGGATCCCAAGACAGCCAAGGAAAGAGCAACCCGATGGGAAGGTTGCTCAGAGGAGGAAATGCTTGACTTGTGTCTTAGAAAAAGAGTCTGCCGAGCAGGGAATGGATGGAATGACAGGAAGACAGACAGAAACATACGCCAAGGAGCCAAAGAGCATTCCGTGGTCATGTCTGCTGGTGAGGAGAGAGTCCTAATACACTAGTGGCTGACAAATGTGGGGGAACCAAGGTCAACATTTATGGCCATGCTTGTTTCTCACTTGGGGTCTTCCCCTGCTTAGGGAGTAGTATTTTAGCTTACAGAGCATTTGAAGACCAGTGAAGGATTTCATGCTGAGCGACTATGTGACCGGATGGCATTTCTGCAAACTCACTGTGGAGAAAGAACAGAAACAGAATGAAGGGGCATAGGAATATCAGGAGCAGAGCTATGATTCTGATTTTCAGACATTAGTGAGTGTGAGAGAGAATATAGGTCTGAGCCTAGCAGAGGGGTAAAGGAAAGATTAGCCAAAAATAGAAGGATTGAAGGTCGAATCGATGGAACCAGTTCTGGTATGCTAAGAAAAAAAGGAAGATTCTAAGATGTATATAAACTTTAACTCAAGTAATTGTGTGAACACAAGCCATTTCCCATGAGAAGAGTACAGAAAAAGAAAAATCTGGGGTATTCAAATGTATTCACCTATTTTTAATTACTTAACTTTCCATACAGGTCTTATGTAGGGCAGGCTTCCCTCCCCATCTGCCACTCCCATCCCATTCCTTATAAAGGCTGGTGTGGCAGTGATGAGTCCCGACTCCAGGATTCACATGCATTATAGCAAGAAAATTACATAGTCACGTGCAGAGGTCAAGCTGTAGGTAGACAAATGTATTTTCACAGAGGACAGGAAGCAGAAAGGAGATGAGACCAAGTCTGGGAACAACCTGCTGTGAAAGTCGGGGAAAGAACAGTAGGGTTGGCTAGGTTCTCAAAGAGCCTGTTGAAGGAGCATTGATAGAAAAGTGAGAAAGGGCCCAAACTGGCTAAAAGTGGAAGGGCTGGTGTTGGGGTACAGGAAGCTGGTGAAAGAGACAGTTTGAGAAGGGTGAGATAAAGTTCTAGAGAATGACCTGAGGTGTGTCAAGGGACAAGGAAATCCCATGAAGATTAAAATCATCAACCTATCCGTATCAAATAACCTAGAAAGGCCAACTATTGGGAGAGCCAAACTGCTCTATAGACTGGCACAAAGGTCTCAGGTGAGCCCGAGGGGACAAGGCTTTATGGGCTATATATAGGTAAAGAAAGGTGAAGGCTATTTGAGCACGTACTCGCTTGTGCACACGCACACACTCACACACACACACACACACACACACACACACACACACACTCACACGAGAATGGATAAGAAATCACACTGCGATCTCCTTTCAAAACACCAAGTCCAGTATCATGGGCCTTCACTTTCACGTTTAAAGCTTTTCTTCCATGTCATAGGCCAGAGAGCCAGGCTATTTATATGCTACTTAATGACTTCGTCTTCCTGATCTTTTTTATTGTAACCAATTAGCTTTTACCAATTTCTCAAAGCATAAGCTTTTAAATTAGCAACAGCAAAGAGGCTGAATAAATCAGCACCTTAGTTCCCTCAAATTCTCTCTCTTTCATTTATCTCCTGGTTTTTTTGACACTGACCTTTCCAGAGTAGCCATTATTCCTTAGTTAGTTCTTTTTGAAAGCTTGATGGCTCTAACTGGGTTGTGAAATGTCATGGCTCCTGGTGTCCAGTCTTGCTTGATGCCCTACCCTTAATGGCTTCAGTTTTAAATCAACCCCCAAACAATGAGCCCTAGTTTCCCTGTCGCTTCTTCCTAGGACTTGATTCAGCCCTCATATTTATGTTTTTGTTTTTAACTGTTAGGGATAATGATAAAATGTTGTTTCACCATATATAATCAGTTTACTTAGTTGAGGAAACATATATCTTGAAAACAGGAGACAAATGATACATTAGGAAGAAAGACAAGGATGTTCCTCTGCATGTGTGTGTGTGTGTGGTGTATACAGGTGTGCTCACTCATGTGTATGCAGTCAGATGTTAATGCCCATATCTTCTTATATCATATTCCACATTAGTTTTGAGACATGGACCTCACTATTACCTGAAACTCATTGCTTCAGCTAGATTAAATGTCGAGAGTACCTCATTATCCATGTTTCCCCATCCTTCCAGGGCTGAGGTTGCAGGTGTGTGCTGCCACACCCAGATTTTCACATGGGTGCTAGAGATCATTTTGTACAGCAAGTGCTTTTATCCATTGAGACATCTTCCCAGCTCCAAAAGGAACATTCTGTGCATGTAGCTTCTTATTTTGAGGAAGGTACAAGTAGGCCTGTATAGCAACTCAGCTGTCTTACTAATCGGCAAACTAACAAAACAGCACCAATTGATCTGTGCCTATTTGCTTCAGATACCATGTTGATGACTCCAGAGAATTTCATAAAAATAACCAGAGAAATATTTAAATAGAATATTTTTATACTATGTAATAAACCCTATATATATAAAACTGTTAGGATAAATACAGATTCACCAATTCATAAACAATACTCAAAACTGATAGTGATCAGATTCTAGTTAGCTACCAAGCCATAATAAGGGTAATTAAAATGACCACAGGAAGGAGTGCTCACGTGCTGTCTTGACCTGTTTGTTTATCTCTTTGCTTTTCATCAATATGATGTCAAGTGGAACAAACACACAGTGTCTCTCTAAGATCAGCAACAATACAGGGATGTCCAATGTCTCCATCCCTATTTCAATGCTTGATATCTTAGCTAGAGCAATAAGAGAAGAGAATGGAATAAAAGGTACACAAATAGAAAAATAAGTCAAAGTGCCCCCTTTTGGAGATGATACGGTTCTATACGTAAAAGACACTAAATATCCCACCAAAAATCTTGTAGAGTTGATAAATACTTTCGACAAAATGCCAGAATACAAAACTCACAGGCAAAAACCAATAGCCTTCCTATCTAATGACATAATATAAAGAAGTCAGGGAGACAATCTCATTCACCACAGTCTAAGAAAAATATCTAGTCATAAGCTAATTTAAATAAATGAAAGACAATTAAATTTTAAGAAAAAACATTAGGAAATAGAAGCATTTCTTATGCCCATGATAATAAGAATTAATGTTGTGGGAAATGGCTATCCTACCAAAAACAATTTACAGATTCACAGAAATCAAAATCAAAATTCTAGGGCCATTCTTCCTGGACAGACAAAAAAAAACTGTTAAAATTCAAAGGGAGGCACAAAACACCAAAGATAGCCAAAGCAATCCTGAGCAAATGAATCCTGTGGAAAGGGTCTTCATTCCTGACCTCGTTATGTTATAGAGCCGCAGTAATAAAAGCTTCATGGTACTCGCATATATAACAGGTGTAGCTCTCAACAGAATAGACTAGAGCATCTAGTGCAAAATCCATGTAGCTAAGCTACCTGGTTTTTATAAAATGTGCCAAAAATACACACTGGAGAAAATACAGCATCTTCAACAAATAGTACCCGGGAATCTGGATATCAATATGTAGAAGAAGTCTAGACCTTTATTTCTTAATCTATATAGAATCAACTCTGCCTAGAGTCTTAATACAAGACAGGATATTTTGAAAGTGTCAGAGGGCAAAGTAGAAAGTATACTTCAGCATGAAGATATGGGCACAGAAGGCCTGAATAGGACTTTAGTGGCCCCGTAAATAAGACCAGTTATCAACAAATGGATCTCAGGAATCTAGAAAGCTTCCGTATAGCCAAAGATAATGCCCACTGAGTGAAGTGGCAGCTCACAAATGGGAGAAAAGCATTTGCCAGCTCTACCTCCTATATCTAGAAGACATAACGAACTCAAAATATGTTAAGAAAGCAGACAACAATTAAAAATGGGGCATGAATCTGGGCCAGTGGTCCTACTGCAGCCAGGGTCTGTGTTGATGTCCAAGACCTGTTTTCCCATTAAAGGCCATTTGGATGACCACTTCTTGTGTTGCAGCCTGAGGCTGTATTGTTGTTCCCAGGCTGTGCTACAGCCAGAGGTCTTGTGGATGTGAGAGGCCTGTGCTGTCACCTGAAGTTATATTGATGTCCAAGATCTGGGCTGCTTCTCATGGCCTTGTCTGGATCCAAGGCCATGTTCACAATCTGTGTGGTCTTCAGAAAACCTGTGGAGGTGCATGATCCATGCATCCCCCGACTGTGAAGAACAAGGTTACCTTTGTTGTGATATTAATGACTGCAGATGCACAGTTGGGGGGTAGAGACACAAAAGGCTTTTGTGACAACCCCCACAAATATAGATGTACAGATAACACAAATGGGACTTCTCATTTTTCTATTTTTTTATTCTTATTTTTGCTTTTCAGAGGGGTTGGTGGCAAACATGGAAGGGCTAGGAAGTAAGTGTGATCAGGGTGCATGAAGTGAAATGCCCAGAGGATTGATAAAAGCTCTGTGTTGGGGGAAATGGACATGAGTCGGAAGAGAGAATTATCAAAATAAGAAATTCAAGTGGCTAGTAAAAATGTGTCTAACTCGATTTGTCATCAAGGACAGGCAAATTAAAAATACTATAAGATTCACTCTCACCCCAACCAGAATGACTATCAGAAAACAAATGCCAGGAAATGCTGGTGAGGAAGTGAACAAGAGGAACCCCTCATTCACGGTTTGTTGGGGAGTAAGCTGCAGAAGCTACTAGGAAAACTAGTGTGGAGGTTTCTTAAAAGCTAGAAACTGAACTTCATTCGTTCTATCTATACTATTCCTGAATACATATCTAAAAGATTTTACATTCTACCATAGAGATAATTGCTCAACCAAGTGCATTATTACAATAGCCAGAGAATGGAATCAGCCTAGATGTCCATCAACTGACGAGCAGATAATGAAAATATGATTCATATACACAGTGGAATTTTGTTCATTTATAAAGAAAAATGAAGTATGCAGATACATGGATAAAACTAGAAACATAATTACACTGAGTGAGATAACCTAGGCCCAGAAAAAGAATTTCTGCCTGGTACTTTAAGCTCCATCAACATCCTAGGACTGAGGTCTTTGGCCCTAGGGTGAACTTACTACTGTTGTTTAGGTCAACTGTCATGGCACCAAGCTATCTTCCAAATATTTATGCTCTTAACCATCATTAAATGCTACCCGGCCTTTATCAGGGAAGCTTCTCTCTGCAATCACAGTAGTTATGGAAGAGACATGTGGCTGTGCAAGGCGCTAAGGATTACACATAATTATGTGTGCAGTCCTAAACAGCGCGTTGACACCATGCTCTCTAAGGCTTAAGAATCATCAAAGAAGAGGAGGTGAAGGATGTAAAGTCTGGAGAGGAGGGGGCAGGGCTAGAAATACTATGTCCTGGGCATGACACAATGTAAGTATGATTTCACTGTAGTAGCTGACTGTACTTGAACAAGACCGGACCTGTCAGCAGTGAAACATGACTCAGAGAAGGACTCACAGGGTGGCCTTGTTCTCTGTTGAACTATTGGCTATTGATGGATTCTGATGGAAGCACAGTCATTGTCTTCCTTGGCATACCTACTGGGAGCCCACCATAGTTCTAAACCCATGACCAATCAGACTGTAGTGGTTAAACTCAGTAGATGATATAAAACAACAAACAAACAAACAACCAAAGACATGCAAGTTGGAAAGGCAATTTTAGGGATAGAGTGAACAAGTAATAGAGATGAGAGAGGGAAAGCTGAGAGGGTAGAGGGGTTATAGTAATCAAAATGTGTAGAATTGTCGGGAAAAAATTCAATAAAGGTTAAATAAAACAAATCTATCCTCAACACTGATAAAATTAAATTTAATTAAAATCTCAATTCTACTTATAAAACAATGACCCTGCTAAGGAGCAGGCATAAAAACTGCTCTGCCTCTTTGTATGTACGGCCCTTGAATAAGATCACTGTGTTTCTGTTGTTTGGGAGAGGTTTGCTCTGGATATTATTGTAGGGCACTTCTGTGCCTGCTACAGGTAACAACTCTTTGCCATTCTTTTATTCCTTATTCTTTTTAAATTAAAATATGATTATATCACTTTACACTTCTCTTTCCTCCTTCCAACCTTTTCCATGCACTATTCTTACCTTTCCTTGAAATTATGGTCTCTCTTTTTTTTTTTTTTTGATTTTTTGAGGCAGGGTTTCTCCATAGCTTTTTGGTTCCTGTCCTGGAACTAGCTCTTGTAGACCAGGCTGGCATCGAACTCACAGAGATCCGCCTGCCTCTGCCTCCCGAGTGCTGGGATTAAAGGCATGCACCACCACCACCCGGCTTCTCTTTTTTTTAAATTATATATAATATATATGCACATATAATTAAGTATTTATATATAAATGAATATCGTGTTTATATAAATGTATGTTTATATTTATATATATGAATAATAAAGTAAAATAAAATAAAAATAGAGATAGGTAAGTAGGTAGATAGATAGATAGATAGATAGATAGATAGATAGATAGATAGATAAATAGATAGATAGAGGTATTGACATGTGTGCAAATATATGTGCATAGCTGTGTTTAAGCACATATGTGTACACATATATATTTACATACACATTCCTAAATGAATAATAAAATGTTCAGTCCATTTAGTGTTACATGTATAGATCTACAAAATACCATTTTCAAGTCTAAAATCATTTTGGGTCTTTCCTGTTTAACATTTCAATGAAAAGTTAAGTAATTTGCTCATTCAATTTTTACTAAACTCCACTAAGCATGATTTTGGGAGACCAAATCTAAGCCAACTCTGCCTTCCCACAATGAGCCTTTAGCTGGGAACTTCCAGGACAGGCACATATATACTTGCTGCTCAGTCTTGTGTAGATTGCAAAGCAAACTTAAGGATTAGACAAAACTTCTCAGAGCAACTAGCTTGCAAACCAATAGTTGAGGGGTAACATGAAACTTTTTAGACTGAATGGAAGGATGACTCAGGGAGGAAGAAAAGTATGTGTAAACTTAGAAGCATGAAATAACACTGAATGGGGTCCAGGAGGGAGTGTGGAGCCAGAAAGAAGCGGGACCTCTATATCGTGGTTTGCATAGTAGAACATGCTTGGACATTACATGGTAAGAATGCTCTCATCTTGAAATTGTGTAAATATTAAAGAGAAGAATATTAGTCAGTCCCCTAAAGAGCAACTGCATCACACCTTTGAGGAAATTTGTTATTGTAAGGGTGACAAATGCCTTCCAGAGAAGGGTGAGGCTTGAGGCTGGAGCACCACGCCAAGGCCATTACGTGAAAGGAGGGCATAGACAGAGGGCTCTTTGTTCTATGGAAGCTTAGTCAATGGGGAAGTTTTTGAGGCAGAAGCAAGGTTGTATAGTGTTAATTTTACAGAGGAAAATAATCAAGTCAAATAAAATTCAGAGTCAGGGAAGAAGGGTGAGTTGGACTTAGAAGAAAAAAACTAAAAGACAGTAATTCATGAGTGTAGGGTTAAGGCTTGAGTCATAGTGCAAAGAAAAGGGGACTGACTGGTGCAATGGATGATGAGGTTGGAGCCACAGATATGACAGATCAGTTCAGGACGTCCCCAAGTCATTTGCTTGATGGCATGGTGTCTGAGAGAATGGACACCTGTTCATACAAATGACTTCTATTCGTCATGAAAGACGTAAGGATGACATGTTTAGAAAAAAGCAACAGGAGACATCTTTATTTCCTAGTTGACACTGGGAGAGAGTGTGTCGGTACCCAGAGGGAAAACATAAATGACTTCCTTAACCAGCCATGAGAACCTCACCATTCTTTATAGAATGTTTCTGATAAGTTATACTACAGCCCCAGCATAGCAAAGTATTTAATGACTTTTCATAATAAATTCACCATAAAATTCTATCACCATAAATGTTCTCAGTTTTAACACAATGTATAAAAATTAGTTGCATTCTCTCTTTAAAATGTTCCCAACTCCCTTCCCCCAAAACCCTCTCACTCATTCTACATGAATCAAACCAGCTATTTGTGTACCACGCAACCAAAACAACCGGTTGGCTCAGTTACTCACTCAGCAAATAGTTGTTTGCCGCCGAGGAGATGGCTGTGAGCAGGGACCCCCTCAGAAGCACCTGAGCAAAGATAAGAGCAACAGTGAGCTTCTGAAGGGTACACTCAACAATGGCCGCTGTTACGCCAATGGCTTTGTTTCGTAAGTACTGCAAGCGTCTGCCGTGGCTCACAAGCACAAAGCGAATGGGAAAGGATGGAGATTAAGGTAGAAACGTAGAGTGTTAGGCAAGCACCATCTGTTCTCCATCGTAAGTCAGTGTTGAGACTTGCTTCATGGCACACGGAACCTGATCAAATGACACTTTCCTCACTCCGAGAATGTCATGTTAAAGAAACAGTGACTAAGAAAATGATAGAAATGGAGCAATGTAGGCACTGCACAATGAAAGAGCCATCAGAGCGGGCTTGCCACTGCATCTCCGTCACCTACCCATGAATCCTGTGTTGGCTTAGTATATGACTAAAATGTCAATGAGCAAAGCTTATTGCTTAGACAGGGAAGATGAAGGGTGAAATTGCTAACTATTATTAACATTCATTGACTTCTTCAACAATCTGGGGGCGTTTAAGGCATGTCAGACTCTGTAACTCCAACAGTGAGTGAATCAGACCGAGCTGGTGATCTCAGGCAGACACGGAATTCTCCTCTGGCGGCATTTGGACCTTCTCAGTCTTGAGAGTCAAGGAAGGCTTAGAGAGTTATCTTGACGTTACTAAGAACATAACTGGTTTTGTTCACATATGTGATCGAGTTAGGAATTGACAGAGATAGCAGAAGGCCCTGGCTTCAAGGCTTTGGGTGATATAACTGCTTTATTGGCCAAAGTAGGAACAATTGAAGGCACTGAAAGTGGTAAAATTTCATTCAAAATATGTAAAAGCTGGAAACAACCTGAATATCCATCAATAAAATGAATGAATAATATTTATACAGTTATGGGGTAAAACACTATGCATCAGGGAAAATGACTGAATTGAAGTCATCTGCAGTGTAAGGAAAAATATAAAAGAGTGTTTATTGCACATCCGTTCATAGCAGATTTAAGGAGATATAACACCAGTAAGTGATGATAAAAAACAGAGAAGTGGCTGCTGCTGGCGAGGGACAGAGCCTAAGATGAGACTCGAGTGGCCTTCTGATATATTAGAAATGAGGTTTCCTTGACCAAGGTTACTACATCTGAATCAATATATCAGATTCATGGACTTGTCGGTTTAAGCCTGGCACACTCTATGAATACCTGTTTCACAATAAAAACTAATGTCAGGAAGGAACTAGCTGATAAAGTGTGCATTTTTGAAGTCGGAATTTCAAAAGGAGCTCCAATGTCACGGCAAGTTAGTCTCCAAGCTTTTCTCAGACTCCGTCTCGGCCTAGACCTGTACCACATCCCGTCAGCATATCTTTCGGGAGTGCCAACTGGCCTGTTTTCCCTTTATCCCTGTCACACAATGCAGCCAGCAATTTCTTCTAAATGTTAGTTATCATGGCCACTCCTCCATGGGCCTCCCTCGAGTCTCCATTTTCTCTACAATATGAAACCTAGCGTTGTCAGCAAAGAAATGAGATCTTTGACAATCTTTTCTCAAACAACTATACTAATGTTCTGGAGAGGTTTTCACTTTATTTCCCGCCATTCCTTGCTACCGCCACTTCTTTCCGCAAATATTTATCGAGTGACCACTTGTGTAAGACATTTTGACGCTTGATAGAGAAATATAAATGAATGGGACAGAATCTTGTCAAGGTGCTGTAGAGAGGAGAGAACAAGTTCAACATACCTACCATCACAAAACCCATCAGAGACGAATAAGAGGGTGGGGGAGTAAAGGCATTTTGAAACCCAGCCTGCAGGTTATTTCCAGAGTTGATGGACAATGCCAAGTCTTGGGTCAACATGAGAACGAGACCCAGTAGGCAGACAGGTAGGTATGATGATCTTCCCAGAGGGGATTGTTTGAGCACAGGCAGAGAGTCATGGTAGAGTGTGGGATAGCAAGAAAACAGGCACACACACAAACAAACAAACCAACAAAATAGAGTTCAGGGAGATAGAAACTTGTGGTTCCAAAGGTGGGGACAAGGCAATGCTTACAGCTGCACACAAAAGCAGACACCACAACATCAAGGGACTGCATGTAACACCAAGAGTTTGGATTTCATCTGCCAGGCAACAGGAGCTCCCAGACACACCCCATGCTACGGGCATGCCAAACGCTCTACATGACTCCCCGCAGCCACCCTCGCTGCTTTCTCAACTCCTTGCTGAAGCAGGTCTTGCGCCCTCAGCTCCAAATACCAGCCGCACCTGGCAAAATCATATTTATTGTTCTGAGTTATATACCTGACAGCACAGAAGTGCTTTCACAGAACTTGGCTTAGACATCCGTCCCTGGTTCCCAGCAGGAAGGCTGTGAGAAAACTCCTCAACCGTCCCGTTGGCTGCAGTGATGTTGTACAAAATTGTGGCTTATACTTCACTTGGCTCTCCTCGGGTAACCACCAAGTCCGATCTTAGCGTGTCAAGAAAAGTTGAGATGAACCAATGGTGGATTTGTGTTTTATCTTAAGCATACTATGATTCCCTTAAAAAAATATTGCTTCTTTTTTAAGAGTTCAGAGCCAACTCTGCAATGAACATCTAACAAACCTTTGGGATCTGACTTCGTTATTTTTGTAGGTTCATCTCACCCGGCTCCCATCCCTACTCCCTCTTCCTCTTTGCTCAGTGCCCCGATTTCCTCATTCACTTTCACACACATTGTCTGCAATTTTGAGATACATCTGAAATCATTGTTGGAGCAATTTGTACTAGATTACATTCATCAACATTTTCCCTGCCTTTGACATCCCTTCATTCTTTGGTTTTTACGATTACTCTTCCGTACTTTGCAGGCAATGTTAATCACTGCCTGCTCAAGGCCTCTGCAAATCTCCCCTTGCCCACTTCTTATTATTATTATTGTGCTGCTTTGCTTGCAATCTCTTCCATCATTGGTCAATCGCCCGTTCAGGAGCTCCCTGGCATCAGGAGCGGAGACGTTCAATATCCTGATTATTTTACAAGAATTCAGTATTGTGCGAGGTGGAGGCACAGCCCACGCTTGCTGTAGGAATAAATAAATAAATGATAGAGCGAAAGGAAACCAGGTTAAACCTACCTCGGAGAGAGCAGGAAATGGCCTAGAAGAACACAAATAAAACAGTGACAACCGTGACAAGGACACCTGGGGTTCCAAACATAGTTTTGAATCTGAAGTTCAGAAATAAGAGAGAAACGGAGGTTGCATTTGTTTGAGGGTACGGGATAAAAGGGCTACCTACAGAACGGCTGGCTTCCAGAAGAGCGCCACTTAAGACTGCTTATTTAGTTCCTGCCGAATTATTGTACTGAAGGCTGTTCTTAGATGCTATAAAAACAGAGAAACAATAACCTTGAAGGAACATGAACCCTTAATCCTCTGACTAAGGGCATGCTCCATGAATTTAAAATTAAAAAAAAAAGAGAGAGAGCAGCATTTAGCAACCCACTTAGAAAAGTTTTGAAAATATTTACTGAGAGCTTTTATGGTACAGTTGCGGTGACTCATTCTCATTGGTACCCGGTGCACTGTTCGGTGCCTCCCTGCTTACCCAGAGCGTCCATGGGCGTGTCTCCCTCTAGATACACAATGGTCTTGGAGAGGCAGAGGAACAATGCTTTCTCCCCTTTTGATAGATGCCGGGACTGAATCTAATCAGGATGAAAAGCTTATACGAATTCACTCACACGGCTAGTGGTTGGCTAGAGGGAGGCTTTCTGACTCCCAGTCTACAGCCCTGTATCGGGTTTATTTTGCTAACCCGACAAGCTCTAGACAGTGCCTGATATCAGCTTACCAAAGGACCGAAACCACGCTGGGAGTTTCGTCACATTGTTTCGTTTATGCTGGCTTCCTCGAACCTCTGGGATGAAGACCAAGTTTCCCCAGCATTGCATTCAAGGCCTTTCTCAAGCTGGCTTCACCGGCCAGGCAGTGTCATTCTCAAAGTTTTCCTGGGACATCTGCACCTGCCCTGCTTCCTTCTTAGAACTCTTGCCCATTCTCTTCCATAAACATGTTATTATAATGTGAGTTCACATGGGGAAGAACATGTATTTCATTCTTTTTCATGGCTTCAGTACATGTCTAAGAAGTATTCCTTATAAGAGGGATGCCTGGCTGGCTGGCTGGCTGGCTGGAGGGTAGATATGGATGGGCCAGTGGGGAGATGAATAGGTGGATGGGTAGGTAGATGGTGTATGGGTAAATAGTATCAAAACAGTAAGGACAAATAAAAATTGATATGTGCCAATCGTTTCAAATGCTTATAACAAACTCATGGTCTTTTTACCCTTTGCACAATAAAGGGAATCTTGCTGGAGAGATATAAAAATCTCATCCATGGTGACAAAAGAAAGGGTGCATTTATTTATCCATTTTCTGGCAAAGATGTAGCAGAAAACTTCTATATCCAATTCATAGTGTTAACTCCTTTCTCTGGGCATTCAGATCAGCCCTTGTCCCTTCAGCATGCACGGGGTGCTAACTGTTTTCATTCTCAGAATCCCCTGGGCCTCTAGTTATTGCTTATTGATTGTACCTATTCTAAAGCAGGCCTATGTTAAAACTCAAGTTTATTCCGTTGTCAAGTAGACAATAGGTGGTCACCAGCAAAGGCAATTGTATTGAAGATGGGCATTGACTTTTGGTTATGTGAAAAGAATAAAGGATGGGGAGAAATGCATGTGCATTTGATAAACTTTAAACTTCTTTCTTAGGAGGAAAGTGACAAACATTCCATGAACCACAGGTTTGCGTGTGTCACGTGATTGAAGGAGAGAAGCGAGGCTGCTTGTGGGAGGGGCCGAGGCTGTTGCACATCAGCGGCCAGGCAAATTTCTGATTTCTGAGGGCTTTTCCAGAGAAGTTAAAATGACATTTCCTTCCATGGAACTTTTCAGTATTAAAATATTGCTATCTCAGCCAATTCTTAAATATTTCATGTGAAATGTTCATGCATGCAGTGTACTGCAGGAAGCTAGGAGTAGAAGAGTTCCCGGATGTATGCTTACTAGTTAGCTGTCCACTGGGCTCTGAGCAGAGCATGACCATGCCATTTTAGAAAAGGCGATGGGCAGGAAGATGTAAGCTGAAAAAAGGAAGCATATAATATTAGAATTCATTGGGGCTGGAGAGATGGCACAGGGTTTGGGTACTTGCTGCTCTTTAGGTGGACCAAAGTTGGGTTCCTAGCACCCACATCAGATGGTCCTTCATTTCACGACACCATGCAGTTCCAGGTCTTGGGAATCTGATGTCCTGTCCTGGCATCTACAAGCTGTCTATACTCACATGAGAGTCATACACATATGCACATAAAACTGTAGGATTTGTGGACACTTTCATACATTGGGATCCATTTTTCCCTTTCACTAAAATGCAAGGGAAACAAGCATGTCTATAGAAAGCATAAATCAAGCCTTTTCGTTATCCTGAGAAAATACTGTATGCAATGTGGTTTTCTGCAGAAAAGAGGGGGGATTCAAAATAAAATGAACACTGGAATGCTGGGAAATATTTCGCCTCCACTTTTTCTTTTAGTTTTTCTTCCTTGTTCTACTGATTCATCCCCTCATTCCTTGCTTTCCTCCTTTCTCTAGGTCCCCCCTCCTTCATGACTCCCATCAATGTTGCATTGGAAGTAACTGTAATGATTTCATTCAAGAGAATTGTTTAAATGTTCTCTAATATTGAAAGACTTGCGAAATTCTCATTTTGTGGTGTTTCTCCCTTGGACCAAAATAATCCATCATCTTTGGCCTTATCTCCAATCACACTCTTTATGAGCTTCCCCTGGTGAGATGGGGTACAATATTGATTTCAGACCTACACAGATAGAAATACTTTGAAGTATTGAGTGGAAGCTGGGTGAATCCTGGTCCAGACTTTAACCAGGGATGGGTAGAAATTTCCAGACAAGAGAAAAGAGGTCAGGGGTTCAAGTTCTGGAGAATCACGTGGACCAAACTCCATGTTCACAAAATGGGTACACACCTATCAAATCCTGTATCTCTTCCGTCATTTCCCCCTTAATCTCTCACACCAACCAGTTACCCTCTTTAAACTCTTTGAAACATCTTCGTTGTTTCTCTCTAACCTTGATGAAATTCGAAGTATTCCCCTTCTATCACATTCTTGGATTGGGCCCTAGGTAGTCTGCTGTGAATGTTTCCACACCCTGCCCTCTGCCCTCAGGCAATAGGAGCTGTACTTTAGTCCCCTGGTCATACGGGTTGTGCTGTACACTCAATTCACACACTGGACTGTGAGTGCAAACCCAAATCCCTGCAACCCGAAACACTCTGAGGTTCAATAATCCCTCATTCCTCTCATATGTCAGTCTGAGTGCTGACCTTTTAATTTATGTTTCCAGTTTAGGAACTCGTAGGAAGTGGATTATTCTATCATCTGTGTGAGGACACTTCGTTCTACTCGATATCCACACCCTAAGTTTGCTTGCTCATCTACCCAGAAATCTCTGACCTATGAAGATTCACTCACTGCCCAGCTGCCAATGTGACAATCTGTGGGGAATCCAGGAAAGTCTCAGTTCTTTTACTGTTCATTAATCAAACAGCTTCCTAGAATGATAACTGCCATCTCATTCTGAACCCAAGTGGTCCTACCCACGTTATTTAATTCCAGCAGCATATAGTAGCAGGCCTGCTCGTGGTCTGCTCAGAGGCCTAACAACAGAATGCGCTAGCAATTCTTAGAGTTAGAGCATTTCTTGACCCCGAGTCAATCTAGCGTGCCACTGATCCCTGAGAACGTCACACAAATCTGATGATGAGGATTCCTCTCCCTCTCTCAGGAGCAAAAAGAAGGTGGATTGATTGAAATTCCAGCAAGCCTGGAGTAGCCCATCAGAAAATGACCCTAGGTGGTGTCTCAAAATTTATCTTTCCTCACATCTTTGTTCCTGGGAAATCATTTCCTCTACCTTGATTCACCTCTCTAAAATTGCTCTTCCTGCGTTGGTTAGGGAGAAATTCGCCCATTTTTTTTTTTCCATCAAAACCATTCCACCAAGCGCAAGTGTTTAGGGGAGAGCAGTGCTGAGATGTACTTGGAAGAGAAGTACATGAGTTCAGCGGATTACTTTGAGGTAGGACGACGGGTGGGAAGCTAGATCTGGGCTAAAGTACGCAGAATAAAATAATAATGGGGAAATATAAGGGGAAAGAATACGGATACTCACTGGAAAATTCTTCTAAACTTTGCTGCACATTTGAAAATTTTTCATTCTAAACTGTTAGAAGTCAAAAAAAAATATCCCACACATGAGACAAAGAGTTATTTGCACACTCTGGTAGCTCATTGATAGCATGACGACCCCCAGTACAATACAGGATTTACTTTCCACTGATGTGGAAATGGACGGGTCTTCATGTTGCGAGGCTGTAATTAGGACTCCAGTTTAGAAATTTGGCAGTCAGCGCTAAACGGAAACAGTTTCTGCTTTGAACTGCGCTCATCAAAAGACAAGACGGAACACGGGCTTTTGTCAGGATAGTTTTGAATTGTAACCCGATGAAGGTCCAATTCAGCCAGCTCCACTGTGCTTCCGCAGGCTGGCTTCTACTCGGGGTAGCAACCGGCTCACCCTGGCCTTGCAGAGAAAGAAAAGAGGGGTGTTCCTGAAGTACTTTGTTATATATCATATATGCATTCTTGATCATAACAAAAGATGTAGATAGGAACAAACACACGACAGCACAATCCGATTGGAAAGCATAATAGGAACCGTTGAAGGGGAATGTTAAGGAGCCACGACTGAAGCAGCCCATCCATATAGATTCATACAATCTCCTGAAAGGGGAGGTCATTGCAAAAGTTGGTGTACTTCCTAACGGGATAATGATGTCTCGAACAATACATTGCCTTTTTATAAAAACCAGAATAATTTTCTATTCACTGAATATCGTTTATGAGAGAGAGGGGAGATGGTTTCTAACCTGATACACAAGCCAGTTAGGGAAAGGACAATGTTACACTTTCAATGCTAACAGCAATTATTGGTAATGCGAGACTACATCGTCCTCTCTAGTTACCTTTTAGAAAAGGAGGCGCTTTCTGTGGCCATCTAAAAATGCTCATTGTTATCAAGACGGTGTCTAGACAAGCATTTGACTTTCCTGTCGTGACCACAGCTGTCAATGTCATCTTTTTAACTTTACCTTGGGCAGATATGGTATATATAAAATACATGTCATATTTCAAAGACATTGCTCAAGTCCATTGTACTTTTTCCTCTCTTCACATTACATATTATCTAGGATTAGTTCAGTTGCGTTCTTTCATCTTGGATTATTTTCTATTTTTCCAAATAGATACCATTAAAAAAAATTGGACAAAAATTCTAGAAGCATCCTGCAACACAAGAAAAAAAAGAAATTCAAACTTGGCTAGCTTCATGGTCATATGTTAAAATGTCATAGACATTTTGTTTAATGGACAAATGTTGGTGTATTTTTTTTCCTCAGATGAAGTTTAATGAATTGTGAGTGATAAATGCCTGCACTGGTTCAGGATTTGGACTGGACAGTTTAATAAATATGTTAAATTTTTATGTACCGCAGCAGTAATTTTATAGATAGTGGAAGGTGATTTTTAAAGTCTTTGTGTGTGTGTGTGTGTGTGTGTGTGTGTGTGAAATAACTGGAATTGTATACTATGTATATGTTTACATGTGTGTTCGCACACATGCTATCAAACATGTGTGGAGGTAAGAGGATTATCTCCAGCACCAGTCTTTGTGGGTGAGGCTGTGCTGGAGACTGACTCTCTTGCTATTTTCCACTGCTCAAACCAGACTAATGGTTTAAGAGCCTGTGGGTGGGCATTCTATCTTCACCCTCCATCCTGCCATAGGAGCACTGGGACTAAGAATGGGCACGGTCACATCTGGCGTGATGGGGTTATGGGCATCCAAATTCCAGCCCTCATTCGTGCCTGGCAAATGTTTACACGCATAGCCCCCTCTCAGGGCCCATGGACGGTGAGTTTTTAAAGAAATTTATTTTGTCTAAGATTATCCATTTATTAAATTTGTTTGTTGAGTTGAGATTCTAATTAAAACTATTAAGTTTGGTGCTTAAATATTTTACCTCAAAATGATTAAATCTTACATATAACTATTTAATGTCCTTCATTAAACTTGAGTCAGCTCTGTCTCCTTTGTTGTCTAACTCCCAAAATGCCATTCTCTATAGATCAGACTTAAGGTGTTGAATATATTGTTACTGATAGCATTAACCAAATACTAGTAATCATATCACTTCAGGATATTCAATTACCTCTCAAAAGACAACAAGAGCCAACAGGTTTATTTTGTTTTGTTTTGTTTACTTTCTTTTTCCTTGTCATTCCCTGGCTCCCTGGCTTCGTCTTCCCTTTCCCTTCTTACTTTTCTGTTTCCACCCACCCTTTTTTGGTCTCTTTTTCTCTTATTTTAGAAACATCTACTAGAGCTTGCAGGTAGAGCTATGAAACAGGAATGCATTTCCATGATGAAATGATCCAGGGAGGCATCCATAGCTGCCCCGTGATTGTGCCGCGTGCCTTATGTCAGACAATCTGGCAAAGCAGAGGCTTTATGACCTACTCGGGAGACTGACATCCCTCCTCTAATGTTAGCGCAGTGATGTAGAGTACCGTCTACAGTTTGATGAACACTCCACTTCACTTACGATGTAAGTAGGCAAGTATTTTTTTTCTTTCTTAACTTGAGAATTTTGAGAAGGAAATAGTTACAGGGTACTTTATGACAATTCTTCCCAAAAATAAAATAGAAGAAGAAAAACAAAGACGGAGGATGAGGAGGAGGTAAAAAGAGGAAGAGAAGAAAGAGGAGAAGGAAGACGTGTGATGATGAGGCTCGATCTGATTAGCGCTGATTATGTTCAAAGTGCTTTCAAACAGAGGGCATCTCGAACCCTTGGAGCTTCGAGTGCTTTCTAAAGGGATGACGGAAACATGATGGGGGATTTGCTAATCCCATTGCAGCACATGTGGGGATAATAACGAGCTGCAAACACCGCAGCAGTTTTCAGGCCTCTCACTTGAGCTCCACTGGGGCTCCATCTTTTCAGATTTTCCTATTACATTCAAGTGGTCTGTGTAGCAATAATTACCACAGTCTTGATTATTTGATACATAGGTTACTGCCATCATCGTTTTAATGCTTTTGACAACAATACTGTATATCTGTCCATTCTTTACAATATATTTGAGCAGTCATTGGAAATGAGCAGTTTCTCACCGCCTCTCCCATTGTATCCATGACAATGCAATATTGGCTGCTGATGTTGAGGGAACTGTGAACAGAAAGGCCCCATGCTTCCCTCTTCTCCTCTAAGTGAGCTATTAGAAGATCACGACCGAGACCACTGGCAGAGTAAACAAGGACTGAGAAGCTGGCTGTAGGAGGCTCCATCTGCAGTGATCCAAAACCACCCCTTAGCAATCTGCTAGGCAATTATGGAGCTGGATGGAGTATGCTTGCTGTTGAAGGCACACACACACACACACACACACACACACACACACACACACACACACAAAATAGCATAGAGACAAGTAACAGCAATGCTAGTTAAATCCATTCTAAATAATATTAGTGCTTCAGTCAGTTTGGATTGTCTCCTTAGAGCCCGAGATACTTTGATATCTGTTCAGCCAAGGGAAGTTTCTGAAAACAGAGAGAGTTACAAATACAGCCCCATTCTCGTTTGCTTTTGATTTCATACCAGCAAAGAGCATGAGATATTCTCTGTTTTGGGGATCATGTGGGGATGTGGGAGTCATGGCTTCTCCTTTTCCATCTGTCATTTCTTTATTACCCAGTTCTGACTCTCTTCATGTGAGGCAGGGGTGCTGAGCCTTAGAAAATGGTAAGATACCTTATGCTTTTGGTTTGAAAGAAAAGTGTTTATCACACAAGCCAAAAGGCCCGTTCAAATTTGCTCCCTGCTGCCATGACAAATATTATGCCCCAAAACAATGTAGATACCGAAGGATTTCACTCTTCCTACACTTCCCTGTGACAGTCCATCATCCAGGAAAACCAAGGCAGTGATGGACCCAGAGCTGGGACTGAACCAGAGAACATTGAGGAACAGTGTTTGCTGGGTTCTTCCTCTGACTTGCTCAGCAGGCTTTCTTACAGAGTGCAGGGCCATCTGCCTAGAGATGACACTACCCACAGTGCACAGAGCTTGCTTCTGCCACGGAACTTCACATGCATGCTGAATTAGACTTCTTAGCAACAAGTGATTGTGTATGGAATAGGGCAAAGGGCAGTCAAGGGCTAAGAAGCAAAAGGTTGACAAAGAGGCTTTTCCCAGAATTTTTCCAGAAGACTACAAGCTCTTTTGTACAACATAGACTGACTCTATTTATAGGGACATTCTCATGCTCGCTCTCCACAGTCACTGCAGAGCCCCAGCTGTTCTGGTGGACCACTATGTAGTACAACACTGAGTCACTGCACATTGGCAGCCGCTATTCCAGAGGGGGATCTCATGTCTCTTCCTTTAAGACTTGCACCAAGCTTCAGTCCTTCTGACATTTTCTAGAGTTTACCAGTCATGTTAGTCATCTCTCCTGATGACGTAGCTGTGTGAGCACATGCCTCCCCTGCTGATACCCGCTTCTTAGGGATGGCACAGCTCACAGTACACAGGGACGCACAGCTCACAGTGCACAGGGATGCACAGCTCACAGTGCACAGGGATGCACAGCTCACAGTGCACAGGGATGCACAGCTCACAGTGCACAGGGATGCACAGCTCACAGTGCACAGGGATGCACAGCTCACAGTGCACAGGGATGCACAGCTCACAGTGCACAGGGATGGTACAGCTCACAGTACACAGGGATGCACAGCTCACAGTGCACAGGGATGCACAGCTCACAGTGCACAGGGATGCACAGCTCACAGTGCACAGGGATGCACAGCTCACAGTGCACAGGGATGCACAGCTCACAGTGCACAGGGATGTACAGCTCATAGTGCACAGGGATGCACAGCTCACAGTGCACAGGGATGCACAGCTCACAGTGCACAGGGATGGCACAGCTCACAGTACACAGGGATGCACAGCTCACAGTGCACAGGGATGCACAGCTCACAGGGATGCACAGCTCACAGTGCACAGGGATGCACAGCTCACAGTGCACAGGGATGCACAGCTCACAGTACACAGGGATGCACAGCTCACAGTGCACAGGGATGCACAGCTCACAGTGCACAGGGATGCACAGCTCACAGGGATGCACAGCTCACAGTGCACAGGGATGCCCATCTCACAGTGCACAGGGATGCACAGCTCACAGTGCACAGGGATGCACAGCTCACAGTGCACAGGGATGCACAGCTCACAGTGCACAGGGATGCACAGCTCACAGTGCACAGGGATGCCCAGCTCACAGTGCACAGGGATGCACAGCTCACAGTGCACAGGGATGCACAGCTCACAGTGCACAGGGATGCACAGGTCACAGTGCACAGGGATGCACAGCTCACAGTGCACAGGGATGTACAGCTCATAGTGCACAGGGATGCACAGCTCACAGTGCACAGGGATGCACAGCTCATAGTGCACAGGGATGTACAGCTCATAGTGCACAGGGATGCACAGCTCACAGTGCACAGGGATGCACAGCTCACAGTGCACAGAGATGCACAGCTCACAGTGCACAGGGATGCACAGCTCACAGTGACAGGGATGCACAGCTCACAGTGCACAGGGATGCACAGCTCACAGTGCACAGGGATGCACAGCTCATAGTGCACAGGGCTTTCACATCCTGCTCTGTTGCTCCTACCCACTCAGAGCCTCTCAAAGAAACAGCACAATAGCACCCCCACCTCTTCTATTTCTATAGATGACGGAAGTCTAAAATATAGTATAAATAAGTAATAATGAGTTAGATTAAAAACCACATTATTGGGATTTGCTAAATATTTACCGAAGCATATTCCGTGATGAGAAAGTAGGGAGGAGTTATATTGTGACTGAAGTTGACAGGGGTGGGAGTGAGTCAAAAGTTTCCTTTTAAGTCTAAAATTTACTTACTGGTCTGAGAGATTAGGAGAGGCCTTTAATGGTCAAGGGGAGATACAGTTGGCTCACTTGCAATGATAAGGTACCCATAGATTGTGATGCAATCCATCTGTACATTTCTATCTGGAATTCATATGCACATAATATATACAAAATCTTTAGCATTGATTTTTGCTCCCAAAAGGAAGAAAATGGAGCCTTCAGAATTCTTATCTTGTGCTATGGCTACGTAGGCTCTAATGTAAAACAGAGACATTGAGAATTGGGGGTGACGGAAAAGAATCTCATGGTAGCTATTGAGTTAATACAGTATACCAATAGGGGGAAGAAGAAAGAAACTGAGCTATTTGTTTACCTGACTGTTCCAAACTTTTATCTAATGGTCCTGACGTGGTTCTGGGTGAACAGCAACTGAAAAGAGCCTCATGTTTTACCCTAATGCACCATTTAACTAATGCTTAGTCCATTTACATGTTGAGTTTCATGTTTGGCATTTACCAGAATCATTTAAATTGAAATAACTAAGAAATTATCACCCTCATCCTAAAAGTTCAAATAGAAAGCCTTGGATTACAAGCATGCAATAAATTATGATACTATGTGATAATGGCAGTTTTAAAAGGATAAAAAAACTGTCAAAGGTTGAATTAATTCAATCTTTCACATCCATGGTTAAAATGAGAGTTGAGTATTGATATACTATGATGAGCTTCTTCAGACAAGCAGTTTGCAGAATTTCATTAAGCAGCCTGATTAATGGCCATCAGGCTGATCAATAACATTGGATCAATACAAAATAAAAAGGATGCCGAAGATCAATGAGAGGTAAGACTCAGAATTATGCCCAAATCACCGTTTGTTGGAGTGCTTTACCAAAATCCACTAATTAATCTTTATTATGTGGCGTTGAGAGTGGTAAGTGCCATTATCCCCAAATAACCCTTTGAAGCACTAGGGACTAGGACCTTTCACAGGAGATACACATAGCAGATGTCCGCAGGAACTCAGATCCAGGACACCCATGAGCTTTTGATAAGTCATCCTGGAAGCAATCTGTGACTGAAAACATACAAGTAGAATCAGTGATGCATGGGCAGCTGGAAAAGTCAGCTCCATTCCCAGCGACCTTGGATGAGTTAAAGTCTACTTAGCTTCAATCTCTTCGTTTTTCAAAGGGGTTGTCATGTCTCCATAAAAGACAGCATTGATGTTGAAATGATTTAATGCTTATAAACTCCTGGAAAGCAGTAAGGGCTCAACAAATGACCGCCATTTATTGTTGTTAGTGCTGTTGTACTTATTTTTTGGCAATAATACTCATTAGCTAGGCAACAACAAAGAATGGGACCTGTTAGGTGGTGCTCACGACAGGATGAGAACTGCCCCTGAAGATGAGAAGAAGGTAGCATGACTTGAGTGGCTGCCATGTGCCAGACATTGAACTCAGTACTTATCCTTTGAGCTTGGTTCTTCTGCTTGGTCCTCACAACATCCCAGCAATGGAACTCCTAGTAACTAATGCTGGAGCCTGGGCTCTTCGCTTAGTAATCCATTAGCTCTCACAGCCTCAGAGAAATCCTTTTGTAAAGTAGCCTCTGCTATAATGCAGATGGAGGGAGAGCCCAGGGCAGTAGGACTCGGCCACCTAACATCATCTGGTAGGCACAGGAACCAGAATTGAAGGCCGAAACCGGAGCAGGGAAGTTAGTAAATAAACCTGACCTACTGAGTAAAAATTTTATTTCTCATGGCTTCTTGGCTATAGCTCTGATCACCCATTAAACTTACTTTCCTCGCTCTTTCTCCACAAGCTTCTCTTCCACCTGCCCTTCCTAACTCTATCCCTCTGTTTCTGCCCCCAGGGTAGATTCCTGGGTAATGATGCTTTCTTCTTTGTCACCAGCATTCAACACAGCACCGGAAACATGGAGGGACTCAGTAAACGTTTGTGCTCTGTAGCTCTTTCCTGTGAATTAGATGTGATTATTGTGACCTTGAACCCAAAGAGGAGTATACAACCACATCAGATCTTTGGCAATGGACGAATTGGGAATTTTATAGGGTCACGTGGTTCACAAGTCTTCATGTGGTCTTCATGAGGACTTCCTGGAGCACACTTGCTTGTAGAATGTGGACTGGTGAGCCTCATAATCTGGCTGCCTCTAACTGACAGGGGGGATAGCTATGCTTTTGAGTCACCAATGCTCTTAGGTCCATTTAAAAGATTAATTGGCTCTCCAAAATAGACATACTGCTTTCTTTGATCTGTTGGTGCCCTCCTAATCTGTAGTAAATGGACATGTCTGTACACCTGTCTCAGGAAAAGCATTGTGACAACCTGCTAAATTAAAAAATAAATGCTAATGTAGAACTCTGAGAAAAGCTTCTGATCCTGTCATCGTCCTTCCCTCCACATTCTTGTCCTCTGGGAGCGCTAAGAGACATTAGCTGGATATGAGAACTCCTAGCGCTATGCGAGAGGATATAGCTAGAGTTCCATAATCTCCTCCTACCTTGAAATCATACGGTTCTTTTATTCTGAAATGGAAACCAGCTCTAGAGACAAGAAAGTGTGGATACCCAGCAGCAAGTTTTAGCACCAGGAGTCCCCAGGGTCCCTGGTAGAAAACAGAAACCAAGCCTCTATTCCTCACACTGGCAAACTTCACTGTCTTCTAATGTAAGTAAAATAACTTGTGAGTGCCCTTTATTTTAATTTTATTTTATTACCTTTTTTCTGAAGGAAAAGTTTAAAGTGTGTCTTGGGGCAAAGGGAACCCGGCATCACCCATGATGCTTTCTGCTTGGTTCTTTTTGTCTGCCTGCGTCTTCTGGGAACTGTAATGATTACTTATTTCAGACAACTCTGGAGCAAGATTTTCTCCTGCTCTCCGGCCTGTTGTGAAGGAGGCGCTGATGGCTGCTCTGGGAGTTGGGGTGAAAGGGTCACTTCAATAGCAGAGGTAGCTCTGACCACAAAGAGAGTGTGAACAGGAGCTGGCTGCCGAGGATGTGAGATAGGGCGGAGGATAGGCAGCTCAACCCTATGGGTGAGCCCTGGAGGAGCTCTTTAAAGGACTTGTTAAACCAGGGGCTTCTCTCAGGCTACCCCTGCTACCCTCCAGGCAGGCCCTGAAGTCCGAACCCAGAGGCAAAGTAAAACTAACAGAAAAGCTGAGAAGGGTATACACACACACACACACACACACACACACACACACACACCACATGCCCACACTTTAAGACAGAGGATAGAAACCGCAGGAGTCTTCTGGAAGACAGGCACATTTGTACCTTATACTCCATCGAAGATGCCCCCTGTGAAACCCATCTTTCATGATCAGGAAATTACAGACAATTAACTCGTTTGCTAGAGAAAGTTCAAGACATGAGCGCTAGAAGTTTATGATTTATTAATCAAATAATAATAGCTAGCAATCAATATATTCTTGGTGACTAATTTCTTCCCTCTTTCCATGGACATCTGTGGAAGATGGATTATGTTACATATAACCACACAGATTTGACTTGCAAATCAGATGATTATTGGTAAAGTACGGCAGAGAAAATTCATGGCTTTAAAAATGTTCTCTTCCGCATAACTATTTAGTACAAGTCTAGACATTTTCTAAGAGTTATGATTTGGTAGGTCTTACTAGCTTTGGTCTTCTTGGTTAACAATGCACAATTATCCCTAAGCGTTTGCATTGATCCAGCCCATTGATCACCATGTCCGACCTGCTAGACTCCGTTCCCACACAAGCTTCCCCCAAACCTAGGGACATGCACTGCAGCACCGTCACCATTATCGAGATGGGAAAACTGACTTTTGGGGGAAACTAAGTCGTTTGGGCCAGTTCCTTGCTAGTTGATAAGTGGAAAGGCTGGGATACAACGACCAACCACATTCTGAAACCAAGCCTTACATAGTTCCTGACACGCACCACCAGCTGTGTGGATTGGATGAGGGGTTTCAACATGCAATATGCACACAAGCACAGAAGTATGCGGAAAATCATGTAATGATATCTAAGAAGGAACGCCACATGGCTAATACTTGAGGAGGAATCAGCGGGAAGTGTGTGGTTAATGAGGAGATCAAGGTAGACACTGAAGATGAATACAAAGCACAAGGGTACTTAATTTTTTTATCATAGATACAAATGGGACATGCTGTATTCTGTATGCTGAACAAAAATAGTGTAATATTTCAATGTTAGTTATAGACAAAAAATGTCGCAGTAAGAGGGACTCTTGAAAACGTCCAATGCGGGCAGAATGGGAGCTTAAAATCAGCCAATGGCGTGATGGGGACAGAGAAGCAAGAAGTCCAATCAAGACCAGCCCTAGTAGCTCAGATTGCCCAGATTTTCCAGAAGAGGGAGTGCAGAGAAGACTCAAGGGTAAGTCCGGGTTTCAGCTCAGATGCACGACATTCTGAGGAATGCATCCATTTGATTCTCTTGGTAGCAAAGCCAGTTGGAAGCTGACAGGTTCAAATTGGGACCTGAGAGGTATGGATGCTCATCACTTCAACACCAGGGAAGACAGAGTAACAGGCTCCAGCGCAGCAAAAATAGGCAGCCTTCTACGTATGCACTAGCAACTACACTGTCGGTCACTTGCATGCGTATTCAGTTTTCACAAAATGCCCACATCGCTAAAGCCACATCTAGTCCTTAAAAAAAAAAAAAAAAAAAGATGGGAAAATAAACCCAGAAAAGGGAAACAGCCTCGCGACGTAAGTAAACAAATAGTTCTAATTTAAACGTAAGCAAGAGAAAAGTTTAAAAATAATCACACTGCACCCCCAAAGCTCCACAACAAGAAAAATGCATTTGGTCCTCGTGGGGTGTCATTGGAGTGCTCCCAAGCACCATAAAAGCAGAGTTCTCTGAAAAGCCATGCAGGTGTCTAGGTCAGATGCAAATAAAGGGATATGCAAATTGAGATACACTTGACTACAAAATCAGATGCTTAAAAACATCTCAGGAAACTGAAGTTTGAGTTGCACAAAACTCCCCCGGCCCTCATTATAATTCGCCTCCCATTTGTGCCATTCATTCAGCAGGCTAAATGCATGATGGGGCTCCAGCTAAGTAGATTTAGAAGCTGATTATGCTGCATTAAATGTATTCACTCCAATTTTAGCAAGATTTTTTCCCTTAAAAGGATTACAAAACCAAAAAGAAAAAAAAAAGTGTAGAAAGTGAGACAGAAAATAAAATACCCTTTGGTGAGCCTCTCACAAGATCAGCAAATAGACGGCTTCATGATATCATGTAATTCCCACTTATCCGATTTAAATAACTAAAAAATACATTTAGTCTCATTAATTGCCTTTACCCTGCTCCTGACACCTCTGTATACATGATTAGTTCATCCCCGAGGTTGTATTTCTTTCAAAATACCTATTTTTGTTACAAATTTGCTATTACCTTCTTAGACTATATAATAAAGTCAATAGTTGTGAGCCTGTGGGATCAGAAAGGAACTCTTGAAGGCATAGAAGAATAGGCGCTCATCGTGGCTCTGCCATTAAGAGTGTTGTCTTGATCTGGTCCTTGATTTCCTGATATCCAACATGAGTTACGCCAAATGATCTCTAAGTCCCTTGACTAGTCACTGAGCAAACCAAATAGGGAAGGGATGGAATCTCTTTTTTTCCATCCTGCCCTCAATTACTTTTTATTTAATGTTGGGGAAATGCAATGCTTAGCACTCTGAGATGGCTCACACAAATACTACGTGGAATGAAGGAAGGTTTTTCTCCAGGTGGCCATGTCCACAGGACCTGCCCAGGTTTCATTTAACAATAGCTTCTTGATCTACCAGAAAAAAAAAAGTAAAGAAAAAATGTTTTCTTTTCTTTCTTTCTTTATTGTTTTGGCCAGCGAACAAGCATCTGGCAGTCAGGTGTTGTTTACTCAGAGAGGAAACGAGGGTGCTGGCTGTTGTATGCGCACACTAATGATACCTGCTACTTATCTCCTCAGCATCTTCTTACCCTGCTTCTCAGGCAGGAAGATGTGTTTCTTTCCGGCCACGGAACTTGGGGCTGCTACCTCATCCTTCTGTCCATTCTGTCTTCTCAGGCCGCACCATAAAATCATCTGTTTTATCTCTCCCTCCCCAAAATGGTTGGCATATGTAGGCAGATAATACCTACTCTGTGCTTGAAAGATCATACCGCTTAAAAAAACTATGCACTTACTTTAATGGGGTCTGTTATTAAGATGGAAGCTACAGCAGGTAGGGACTCCTTTCCCACAAGTCACCTCAGCTTTAGGGTGAGAACTACACATCAGAAAGGGGGCCCAACACTTAACTGGCAACTGCCCTATGCAGGGAAGGACATGGGCTGCAGCTCCCTGGCTCCTGCTTCCTTCCAAACCAACCAATCCTGTATCTCAGGGTGAGTTTCCCATTCTCAGGTTCTTTGCTGGGCAGAGATGATAGACTGATCACCTGGGACCAGTGAGGCCTGATCAGAAGTGAGTGAGCCATTCAGAGCTCAGGTTTAGTCTATGTTTCTCAATTGCCTTTTTGCTCTTCCTCAAAAGTAACTAATTAGTTCATCAAAGAAATATGTTTCCTGACTTAAAGCAAAATGGAATTGAAAGAACAACAGATTTTTCTTCATAATTTTATTTTAACTCCTTTTATTTTATATATATATATATAAACATAGAGAGAGTTAAGTTTTATGGTATGCATTATTAGCTAAAGATATATATAAAGATATATATCTGTAAATATATAGAGATATAAAAAATCTAATATATATACATATATTAGATTTTTTTCTGGTAGCACCACATATCTATTGTGAGAATATTTTGATGTACTTCCTTTTCTGCCTCTTGATCCTTCTGCTTTTATTGTCTGTCATTCACTTGACTTTCATATATGTAACCAAATACTATATTGGGTTTTTCTTTTGTTAAAGATTTAATTTTATTTCTGCCCTTAGGACTGATTTGAACATTTCCTATAAGGCAGACGTGCTAGTGACTTATGGCAATATTTTATGTATGAAATAGCTATTTCCACTTCATTTTTAAAGAAATGTTTACTCTGATGAGATTTTTGGATTGACAGTCTTCGCTTGTTTTCTTCAGTGATTTAAAAGTGTTTGCCAATTTCCTCTTATGGTTATTTCAGATGAGAATTCTTCAGCAAATCTTACTTTTGTTCTTTTATACATTATGTGCCATTCTTTCCCTGCCCCTGGTTTAAGACATTTTTTAAGTGATATTAGGCCAGGCAGTAATGGCACACGCCTTTAATCCCAGCCCAGCACTCAGGAGGCAGAGACAGGACAGCCTGGTCTACAAAGTGAGTTTGAGGTCAGCCATGGCTACACAGAGAAATGCTATCTCAAAAAATCCAAAATAAGAGAAAAGCAATATTAGAGTTCTGATGTTTAATGTTCCCATGAGGCATCTGTGTTAAGGGCCCAGTCCCTAAGGAAGTGCTTTTGTGAGTGGCAATATCGTTAAAGGACAGATCCTTAGGGAGCTGGAGGACAAGCCACGAGAGAGGACTCAGGGGACTACTCCCTTCCTCCTGTTTCCTGACTTATGTGGAATATAGGATTTCCTTGCCACACACTTGCTGCTATTGATCTTTGGCACCCCAGAAGAGAACCAAAGCTGTGGCTTCTATGGTACTTGGTTCTTTCCAGTCCTGGACAGGACATTTCAGAACCGTGAGCTTAATGAGACTTTTCTCTTTATAATAACGCCAGGCATTCTGGTGTAGCCCATAATCACTGGGAACACAATTGTTAGTGAGCAGCTGGTTGTCTTGCGGCTGAATGTAACTCTTTTCATGCTTCTTGTGTTGAGAGTCATTGAGCTTTCTAGATCAACTTGAGTTTGATATAAGTTTTGGGGTTTAGCACTGGGGTTGTACTTAGGGCCACACACCTGCTAGGCAAGCACTCCACCCCTGGTTGTGTACCAAGCTCGTGCTTTCTAGGTTTGCAGATTTATGCTTTTCACCAAATTCAGAAAAATTTTAGTCTCTATATCTCCAAATGTGTGTTATGACTCTCTACTCCTCCAAGATAGCAATATACTTACTTGTACCAGGCCTCTGGAGGTAGTCCTGGAACACATTGTTTCATTATTTTTCTCCTTTTTAAAAAAAAAATTCTTCAGCAACCTCTACCAGAACAGGCTCGAGCCAGGGACCTCTGCAGAAGCAAGTACAAGGGAGTGACCACCAAGGGAGCAGGACCAAGCCAGGGACATCCACAGGAAAAGGTCTGAGCCAGCAACCTCTGCCAAAGCAGGCCTGAGCCAACCACTTCTGCTGAAGCAGGCCCAAGACAGTGACCTCTACTGGAGCAGGTACCAGGGAGCAACCACCTGAACCAGAGACCTCCGAGGGACTGGGTCCAAGCCAGGGGCCTACACAGGAGCAGGCCCAAGCCAGCAACCTCCACCAGAGTTCAGAGCACGAAATTCCTACATAAAGAAGCTGGAAAAATCCCACACTAGTGAGTTAACAGAACAGCTGAAAACTCTAGAGCAAAAAGAAGCAAACTCACCCAGGAGGACTAGATGGCAGAAAATAATCAAATTGAGAGCCAAAATCAACAAAATAGAAACAAAAAATACAAAAATCAATGAGACAAAGAGTTTGTTCTTTGAGGAAATCAACAAAATACATAAACCTTTATCCAAACTAACCAAAAGGCAGAAAAAAAATACTCAAACTAACAAAATCAGAAATGAAAAGGGGAAAATAATGTTGAAGGAGGCTGCTTGTTCGTTCCCGACTGCTCAGCCCGGAAATAATCACACAGAAACTATATTATTTAAATCACTGCTTGGCCCATTAGCTCTAGCTTCTTATTGGCTAACTTACATATTAATTTAACCCATCTCTATTAATCTGTTTGTTGCCATGGGGCTGTGGCTTACCAGATAAAGCTTCAGTGTTGGTCTCCATCAGGGTACATGTCTTCTCTCTGACTCTGTCCTTCTTTTTCCCAACATTCATTTTAGTTTTCCCCGTCTACCTCTACCTTGCTATTGGCTCAAAGTAGTTTCTTTATTCATTAAGGGTAATCTCAGCATACGGAGGGAAATCCCACATCAGCTTAACAACAGATACAGAGGGAAAAAAAAAACAGAATCATTATGTCATACTTTGAAAACCTGTACTCCACGAAATTGGAAAATTTAAAGGAAATGGGCCATTTTCTGGATGACTATCACTTACCAAACTTAAATTAAGACCAGGTAAGCAAATTAAATAGACCTTTAACTGCTGAAGAAACAGAAGCAGTCATCAAAAGTCCCCCCTCCCCAAAAAAAAGCCCAGGACTAGATGGTTTCAGTGCAGAATTCTGCAAGATTTCCAAAGGACTAATACCAATACTCCTCAAATTGTTTTACACAATGGAAACAGAAGGAACCAAACTCTTTTTCTGAGGCTACAATTACCCTAATACCCAAACCATCCAAAGACATTACTAAAAAAGAGAATTATAAACCAATCTCACTCATGAACATTGATGCAAAAACACCCAGTGTAATACTGGACAACCATGGAAGGGGAAGAGGAAGGGAGAAGGGGAGGGAGTAGGAGAACTTGAGGGAATGGGATAGTCTAGATGGAGGAAGGACAGAGATGAGAGCAAGTAAAGAGATATTTTGATTAAGGGCACCATTATGGGGCTAAGAAGATACCTGGCACTAAAGATATTCCCAGGAATCCACAAGGACCACCCCCGCTAAGACCCTAACCAATAGAGGAGAGGGTGCACAAATTGGCCTTGCCCTGTAGATAAATTGATGACTATCTTAAATGTCACCATAGAACCTTCATCCAGAAACTGATAGAACAGAGGCAGAGACCTGCAGTAGAGCACCAGACTGAGCTCCCAATGTCCAGTTGAGGAGTGGGAGGAATGAGAATATGAACAAAGGGGTCAAGACCCTGATGGGGACACCTACTGAAACTGTTAACCTGAGCCAATGGGAGCTCCAAAGAACCAGCATAGGACGAAACTAGACCCTCTGAATCTGGATAGCAGTTGTATGACCGGGATAGACAGCGGGTCCACTGTCAGTGGCACCAGGATTTACCCCTACTGCTTGTACTGGCTCTTTGGGAACCCATTCTTTCTTAATGGATGGATAACTTGCTCAGCCTAGATATAGTAGGGAGAGCCTTGGAACTTCCCCAAAGCAAAATGCCTTACCATCTCTGAGGAGTGGATGGGACGGGGTGGTGGGATAGGTGGAAAGAATGGGAGGAGGGGAGAGAGTGGGAACTGGAATTGGTGTGTAAAATGAAATAAAGATAGTTTATTTTCTTTTTTTATTGATTATTATTGAGCTCTACATTTTGTTTGTTTTCTTTTTAAAATAAAATAAAATAAAAATACTGACAAACCGAATCCAAAAACACATCAGAAAAATCATCCACCATGACCAAATAGGCTTCATCCCAGAGATACAGGGATGATTACATATATGAAAATCTGTCGATGTAATTCACCATATAAACAAACTGAAGAAAAGACCACATGATCATCTCATCAGATGCTGAAAAAGCCTTCGACCAAATACAACATTCCTTCATGATAAACGTCTTGGATAGAGTAAGGGTACAAGGAACATACCTAAACATAATAAAGGCAATATACAGCAACCCAACAGCCAATATGAAACTAAAGGGAGAGAAACTCAGAGTGATCCCATTGAAATCAGGAACAAGACAAGGTTGCCCACTCTCTCCATATTCAATATAGTACTCGAGGTTCCAGCTAGAACAGTAGGACAACAAAAGGAGATCAAGAATATATAAATCAGAAAAGAAGAAGGCAAACTCTCACTGTTTGCTAATGATAAAATAGTTTACATATGTGACTCCAAAAATTCTAGCAAGGAACTTCTACAACTCATAAACTCCTTTAGTAATGAGTAATGGAGCAGGATACAAGATTAACTCAAAAAAAAAAAATCAGTAGCTCTCCTTTATACAGAAAAGAAATGGGCTGAAAAAGAAATCAGAGAAACATCACCCTTTATAATAGCCACAAATAGGATAAAATATCTTGGAGTAACTCTAACCAAACAATTGGAAGACCTGTATGACAAGAACTTTAAATCTTTGAAGAAAGAAATTGAAGAAGACACCAGAAAATGGAAAGTTCTCCCATGCTCTTGCGTAGGTAGAATTAACATAATAAAAATGGCAATCTTACCAAAAGCAATCCACAGACTTAATGCAATGCCCATCAAAATTCTTCACAGACCTTGAAAGAACAATACTCAACTTTAAAAAAAAAAGGCAAAAAACCCAGGATAGCCAAAACAATCCTGTACAATAAAAGAACTTCTGGAGGCATCATAATCCCTGACTTCAAACTCTACTACAGAGTTACAGTACTGAAAATAGCCTGGCATTGGCATAAAAACAGACAAAAGAAATAATGGAATCAAATTGAAGACCCGGATATCAATCCACACACCTACAAACACCTTTAAAAAAAGGAAAAAAAATAAAATGGAAAAAAAGAAAGTATTCTCAACAAATGGTGCTGGCATAACTAGATATCAACATGTAGAAGAATGAAAATAGATCCATATTTATCACCATGCACAAAACTCAAGTCCAAATGGATCAAAGACCTCAACATAAAACCAACCACACTGAACTTCATAGAAGAGAAAGTGGGAAGTACACTTGAATGCATTGGCACAGGAGAGCACTTCCTAAATATAACCCCAGTAGCACAGACACATCGAAAGAAACAATAAATGCAACCTCCTGAAACTGAGATGCTTCTGTAAAGCAAAGGACATGGTCAACAAGACAAAATGGTAGCCTACAGAATGGGAAAAGATCTTCACCAACCCCACATTAAACAGAGGGCTGATCTCCAAAATACACAAAGAACTCAAGAAATTTGTCATCAAAAGAACAAATAATCCAATAAAAAATGGGGTACAGACCTAAACAGAGAACTCTCAACAGAGGAATCTAAAATTGCTAAAAGACAGTTTTAAAATTTTTCTTCATTTAATTATGTGTGGTTTCTATTGTTATGCCTTTGCAGCCACTAATTTTTCTTTAACAATATGTAATTCCAATAAGCTTCATTTTTTAATCTTAAAAATTAATTTAAAAATTAATTTTTAAATTTAGAAATTCTACTGTAAACGTTTGATAGTGATTTTTTTCTTCACATTTCTGTGTATTCATGTAGCTTATTAAATACATGGGACACAAAATTCAGTCCATACCTTTATTCCCTTATTTCAGTACCTTTGCCAGTCCTGGTTTGGTTTCAATGAATGGATAATCCCACATTTTAATGATCAATAATTCCTCAGCCAGTGACAAGAATCTTACTAGGAGATGAGTCTGACGTCCTGCAAATATACTTGAATTTGCTTTAGTACGAACTTGCTTGGAAGCCGGTTAATCATTTTGACTCTGTCTGATAAATGAGTCCTGCTCGAGCAAGCTCCTCCCACTGTCTCCTGTGGCTCAGGGTCTTCTGTTTGGCTAGTGGAAAGCAGTATTGTTCCCAGATCGGTGTAGGTGCTGAGTAATCTTGACGCTAACTCTTTTTAAGTGCTTTCTTCCCAGAGTTGCTTTGTTTCTTCATATACATGCAGCAGGATGTCAGGGAGAAGCATCCCTGGTTCTCTAGAATCTTCTTTTTATGCATCTTCTTTGCCCCGGTGCTCAGTCCTACAAACTGTAGCTACAGTGTCTCTTTCATGCACTCAGATCTCCTCAAGTCAGAGATCCTGTCCAACACTGTTAGGATCCATTTACCATAAGGCAGCCAGGAAACTTTCTTCTCATCCTAAACTGGCACAGTTGTAGGACTCAAATTGTTTCCTGTGTTTCAGAGGTTACTTTACTCCATTGCCTCGTGCCAACTGCGTGTAGCACAAAGCTTTGTTTCACACATTGGACACTTTCTGTCCTTGGTTAGGGCAGGAAGATAAACCCATTGCTACAAGAAGGAAATGACAGTGTGCTTGTAACACAGAGGGAGCAGAGGTTGAAGGCACAAAAGGTAAAAAAAGCTATGGCTAAAGAATGGCTTCTAACTAACTCATGAAGCTAGGCACCTGACTAAGGGCTGAGAAGCAGGTAGAATGATAAAGCTCCAAGAGAAAAGCTAAAGGCAATCTTAATTTCCTAAAGTCCCCAAATGATGGGTTCTCCAAAGATAATGATTACTATGTTGTATAGGAAATGGGCGAATGTTTCTTTATTGTTAGCAACTTCAGATTATAAAAACACATAGATGGATGAACAGGTAGATACAAATGAACAACATTTGCGGGACGCTTAGATAGCCTCACAAATTAAGATTAGATACAATTAAATTTAAATTAAACATTTGCCAAGATACTGTGGTAGGGACCTTAGAGATGGATGGCGCACTGTGGTATCAGGATCATTGGGATTTCCAATTACAATTATTAAGATGAGGATGCTGTGAAGAGTTCAGCGCATTGCAATTTCTCCGTTAAAGCCATGACATATGTGCGCACGGGGAAATACACTTTACATCTGACTCTTTTCACACTGCTTAACATTCTTCCTGCTGTAACTCCCCAGCCAAGAACAAACAGAACCTTTAAAATTAATCCTGCTGTTTCTTCTACATCAGTCTATGAGCACCCGGAGGGGAATGCTGGAGAGAGCATGCTCCGTGCAGCTCCAGCCTACCAGGGACTCGTTTGTGAACTCTGAGTGACCCTGGCTGTGTCCTCCAGCCTTGAGTCTTTATTTCTAACTCATTCTGTCAGTGATACCATCCAATCTTGTGGCCCTAAATACCAACTTTATATTAAAGTTTAGTTTGTGCTAATCTCTCTCCCTGACTGTGACAGCAAACAGCCTCCTTAAACCTCTACTTGGAAGCCGAACACACATCTCAAAGGTAACATGAACATATCTAGATGGAAAAGTCTGGCCCAATCCAGGCTTGTTCTCCTCTGCGTCTCAGTAATAGCAGACTGAAACCCCCTACGTGCCCAGGGCCAATACATGGGGGAGTAATTCTCAATTATTTTCTTCTACTCGCATTCCCCTTTGAATACATCATAAAACCCTCTGGTCTCCGACCCCCCTCTCACCAAAGTTAGCAGACATCTGGGCTGGCTTATTTGAATACCCTGCTATGTGTCTCCTTGATTTTGTCCTTGTCTTCTAACAACCTGTGTAAGAGTAGCCAGTGATCTTGTGATAAGAATGGCAGATGCATGCCCAGCTGCTCTTCAAAATTCTCCAGCAGTTTTGCTCTCATTTAGAGCGTATGCAAATCCCTTCCAGTGACCTAAGAGGATTAAAAATGAACCTCTTATCACTTTCTGATACTATCTCTTTTAATAATGCGCCTAGTATAGAATATAATATGAGCCATATGAGAGGCAGAATACAGCGTCAAATCTTTCAGTAATCACATTAAAAAAAATCCAAAAGAACAGATGCAATTAATTTTAATATCTGAGTTTATTTTACACAATATATCCAAAATATTATCTTCACAACATGTAGTCGGGAAAACATTACATGTGTCATATTTTACATTCTGTTTTTACTCAAAGTCTCTGCAATCTGAGGCAGAGTTTCCAGTCAAAGTACAGCTCAGCTCAGAACAGTGTGTCCTGAAAGCATGCGGCAAGCGACACATGGCCCGTGGTGTCATACTGGACGATGCATTTCTATGTATTTCCTAAACAATTACCTGCACTATACCAGGCATGTCATAGATCAATATTCCACAGCTCTTGTTCTTCAGTCTGAAATACTCTACTTGAGATCTCCTCTTTTAAAATGTTCTTCAACTATTTTATTTTCAATGAAACTGCCCTTTTATACAATATTCAAAATTACAACCTCTCCCAACAATGGCATTTCCTACATGATGTTTGACTTATTTCCTCCACCGTACTTAATATAGTCTAACAAATTACATAATATAGAACACATCCACAAAACAATTGTGCATTCTGTTTCATCAACTTTAATCTGACATCATGCCTTCACCCGACTGACATACAGGAAATTCTACTTCGCTATTATTGAGTTTCTCCCTTCCCATTCCAGAGTTGTGTGAATGTCCCACCTACCATAATTCAGCATGTACGGAGGAAGTTCTGTTCCACCTCCTGCTGGTTCTGCCCCAGTCCTCATAATGTGGGGAAAGGGAGGCCACTCTTTGTTTTTGATAATTCTTCCAATTGTCTTAATATGTCATTTTCCAAATACCAAGGACTTTGTGTCCATCAGTTCCCTGTAATATATATGTCCAGTGACTTTAATTTTATAAATCAAAATCCTGAATGTGTAAAGAAGGGTGGTAATCGGGCATGGTGATTTGGGAGGCTGATAGACAGGATTCATAAGCTAGCTTTTTAATAGAAACCACAAGGTCACATCCTGATCTCCTTAGGTTGGATGGGGTCATAAAAACGGCTAAAACAAGTTCTGTAACATATTGCTCCAAACTTTTCATGTAACTATAGTATTACTTTTGGAACATTACAAAAAAATGTTTTATACCTCATATTTATTTTCTTTACTCTAGCTGTTATCAGGAGTATGAACCTCAAAATAAAAAGCATAAGGCCTCTGGTTTTGGTGAAAGGAGGAGCAGGGTAGAAGTGTTAGCCATCGCAGATCCTGAGTGAACAGGACCTCTGAAGAAAATATCAAGGGAAAGATATGTAAAGAAAAGCAGGTGGTTGTCACAGAGAGTAGAAGCCTGCAGGACCTGGGTTAGAGAAGAATGGAAATTGATCAGATTTGTATGTTGGAAGTGGGAATAGAGGGAACATTGCATGAGATGTCCAGTTACCACAGGAGTTTCCTGAAGATGGGTGTTGAGACAGACAGTGTACTGTTGTCCCAGTTTATGAGGGCAATTGTTTGGCTTGAGAACTTGAGATTCTGTGTACACACCTACATAGGGTATAAAACTGACCTTAGCTGGGTGTCCCTTCTGTGCCAGGGACTCCTTTTCATTTCCACCACAGAATAATTAAGTACGGAGTCTTAATTTCATTTCTCAAATGAGAAAGCAGGCTGGGAAAATTGAATGCATTGCACAGAGTCATACTCTTATAAAGTGATGGACCGGGAAAGGGAAGACATGTAACTAACCATAGGTCCTAGACTCTTGTTTGTCCGTTCCCCTAGATCTCGCTTTGTGTGAGTCATGTGATTTTTTTCCTTATTGATCTCCATAACTCATTGCTCAATGAAGAACATCTTGTTCCTAAAGTCTTACTCTCCACCCCCTTTGTGCCTAATGTTATCTTCCACACATGCTACCATTACCTACACAGTGAACTCGTTCAAAGAAGCGAGCCGTCTGAACAGGTAGACGTCCATCCAGCATCTTACTTGCCCACACTGCAACTGTGGACGATGGGAGCCTGCATCTATCCTGTAAAGACTGTTCATTACAAAATCAACTGTACAGAGCAGTCCAGGCAGTGTGACCTGAGAAAGACAAGGTTCCCACCCAGGGCAATATATGCTAATCAGTACAGGGAAACCAATGGATTCTGAAGAAATTGAACATATGCATGAAAAACGTTTCTAATTTTGTATTATTAAGATTTTATAAGATATGTAATGATTCTTTGGCATACTTTGTTACAAGGCTCGTTATAAAATCTGCAAGAGGGGATTAAAATAAATCTCAGATATCAACACGATCTCCGGGGCAATTCTTCACTAGGCCAAACGATTCCATCCACAGCTGCATTATCCATGAGGCTGGGAATGGCTAATGAAGCACATCAATTGTGACAGGTCCTTGGCCATGCCTCATGACAGCTTTTGTCCTCTCATTCTAGGGTTGTGCCTAGCCACTCCTACGGTGAGAGCTCAGATTTTACAGGTAAGGAAGACAGTGAAAATTCAGCGTCAGTTTGCCCAGGAGACTTTGAACTTCACACAGTCCTTGGGTCGAATAGACAGTCGTCTTTGTCATTTTGATCGTTGTCAGTTCCCTGAGAACCAAGATCTTTGTCCAGGGTCATTGTGTATCCCAGATACAGACTAGACAGAGTCTGACACCTGATAACAACAGCAAACATGCATACATACATAGTAAATACATACATATATGAATAGTTACGTTTAAATATTAAAATTTGTTTATGCAACCGTAATACATTCCATGTACCCCTTTGCTATCCCTCTGTCCAAACCATATGTGTGGGTATTCTATGAGAAACGTTTGGAAATATGATTTTAAACAACCTCCTGGTTCCTAAATTCAGGGACTTGTTTATTCCACTACTTTCAGCCTCCTCTTCTGGCTACAGATGTCTCTAAATAGCACTGTGGTTATTTGTGGTTTTGTCTATAATTATTTTCTCAACAAGAGTTTTTTAATCCCTGTGTAGGTTTTAAAGAAAAAAAAAACACTTTTAAAAAAATCTAATTTCTTCTTCCCTGTCTGAAAATTTCTGTGTGGTGTAGAACAAACCCCAATGAGGACACTTGCATGATGCAGGCTTGCTCTTATCTTATCATAGCTCTGAGATTTGAAGGCCACTACAGCTCTTCAGTTAGAATGGAGACAAGACCTACCTTCATAACATGGAATGCAGAGGCTTAAAAAAAAGATAATCTCCAGCTCAATACAGAGCCCAACTGACGGCTCTTCCTTGAGTCCTGATCAGAAAATATCAATCTAAGTTAACAAGCTGGCATACATTTTCTCTTTACACTAAGTTATTTTTGAAATTTGTAAGAGCTGATACAGGTCATCAGATTTAAACCCACGTAGTTGTTCCAGGTAGTTGATAAATGGAGAGCTTGGAACATGAATAGATTCCAGATAGTTGCATGGGCGAGTATTATCTACATTGTATCACTGAGTAGATACTGAAGAAGCCCAACCTACCCACATCAAACAACGACCTTTTATTTACAAAATGTCCATGGATATTACCGAGTATTGTGGAACCAAGAGCGTTCTTAGTTTAACGTGAAGACAAATATCCACATTCAGGTAGAGATCACAGCTGTTTTGTGCAGTCATGGTCTCAAAGGCAAATGCTTTGTTTTAGAGGTTGAATGGGCTATTTCCCACCATGTCTGATTACATGCTGTGCATCTCAAAGCATATTGACAATTTCATTATACTGAGTGCAGTAATCCATATCAACAGCTCATCCCTCCGTTGAATTATAAATTCAATGACTTAAAAGGCCAGGTATGAACAAAGGTACCCGCCTTTAGTCCTTCTGAGATTGGACTGGGTCCAAAATTCAGCAAGATGTGACCAGATTCTAAAGCTTGAACATTTTTTTTAATTGTCTTTTCACCAAATCAAGGCTACGCAAAAGATTAAAAGATTAAAGGCTCTTAAAAGCTCTCCTCTTCTCCTTCTAAAAAAATAAATAATAAATTCTTATTAGTCACACAAGCTGTCTAGTCATTTAAGGGCAAGGCTTCCTCAAATCGTATACCTTTGCCTCAAATCAAATGAGAAAGTGCAACCCTGTTTTTTTTTTCCATAAGTGCGTATCGGTTATATACTTCCAAGAGCAACAGGCAAATACTCAAACTGAAATCAGTTTTTCCTCTTGAGTAGAGTGAGTCCAAAGACAGCTTAGGTTAGGCTTGTCTGTGACTCTCAAGACAGAAGTCTTCCGGATTTCAGTGAAAAATAAATGTTTGAAAGCAAACAAATGGACTACAAACATTAAAAACAAAGGCATTCATGATAAACTGATGAATATGTTTAGTTGAGAAAGTAAAGGAGGGAACAATTGGCTGGCCGATTGGTTTGGGTTAGTAGCTGGGGAGACCCACGTTTGACCTTAGCCAACCTAATTTCTACACCTTGTTTTCTATAAAACAAAAGTCCTAATGGTACCCCCCCCCAAAAAAATGCTAGAGAAGGGACTACATGGAAGAAATTGAATAAGATAATACACGTAAGTGATTTGAACAGTTTGTTATGATCAAAAAATCATCAATATGAGGGAAGGATGAGACACACAATAGTGGCATTTCTTTTCCTGTTTCATCATTCTCTGTATTTTCAAAGGCAGAAAGGGAGGAAGATCAGTGTTGAAACAGAGGGAAGGATGAGACACACGGTAGTGGCATTTCTTTTCCTCTGTTTCATCATTCTCTGTATCTTCAAAGGCAGAAAGGGTGGGAGATCAGTGTTGAAACAGACAGGCTGCCATGTTCCAGCTGCATTGTGTCAATTATCATGACAAGTCACCACACTCTTCCCCTGGACTGGGTCCATTGTGAAGAGGACAAAACAGAGACTCGGGAGAATGTGGCCTGCTGAAAGTCTTGTGACTGGGGCATTGCAGAGACGGAGCCTGAAACATGAGTCTCCGATGCTTATCCCATTTCCTTCCTGTTATAAAATGCCCAAGTTTGTCAGTTTGTCATCCACGCCAAACACATACACACACACACACACACACACACACACCCCTGGTTTTTGAGGCAATTGGGGATTTGTTTGGGGTGGAATAATCATAGGTTTGCACAACCTGAACATACTGGCCATGGCATTTAATCCTCTAAACAGCCTGCTATTACCATCATCTCTATTCCATAAATGAGTAAATTTAAGCTCAGAATATAAACAATTCTGTCAAATGCTAATTAGTAGCAGATTCAAGATCAAAATGGAGGTCTGCATCTGACAGCAATGTTAAAAAGCAAAGATCGGATCTATAGAAATTATCTCTTAACCTGGGCTTAGGGTCATAGTCCTATAACTTCAGCGGCTTTGGAAGTGGAAGGTGGAGCATTGCAACTGCGTGTCCTGTCTGGGCTCCTGAGGGAGTCCAAGGGCAGGCCTGGGAACACACAGAGACCTTGACTCAAAATAAAAATGGAAAAGAATGGCGAGGTAGGTATCCCAGTGAGAACAGAGAGGCAGCCCAGGAACAGAGTATATTCAAGGCCCTCTGTTCAATCCCCAATATTCCACCCGACCTGACACATAGAAAGATTAAATTATACGTGCAATTTCACTTTTTACTCTCTTGAGTTAGATGGGAGCTTTACTTTCCCCGTGGGAAAATGATTTGTTGCATGGCAAAACTTTTCGTGCTGAACAAGTGATGGGAACTGACACCCTTTGAACTGGACAGATAGGATGAATCGCTCAGACACGGGTGCCCCACTGGTTTAGGTCTTAGGTAATAAGGCATCTAACAAAGAGGAAAGAGCCTATTTGATTTCGACTAAATGTGGAGCCTTGCTGCTCCACTGCGAGCTTCCTTCCCGTAGCAGCGTCCTTCCATCCTTCCCTAGGCAGTGAGGTCACCGTGCTGGCCGTCTGCAAAGCGAGCTTTAATAGTCCAGGGTTTTCAACTACAGGCTTTCAAATAAAGCCTATCCTTGGCCCTGAGTTTCCAAGCTACTCACAGATCTCTGTCTGAAAGAATTAAGTAGAGCAAAGAGCTTGAAGGGCAGCTCAGTAAATGCCCATGGAACCAAAGAGCCAAGCAGAAACTTTTTGTTTGATATATTAATGGAACGATTAATATATCCTTAGGAAGGTGTTCTAGGGAGCACCCTCAGGGAGCCCTGGTCTGCGCTGGGTTACCTGAAGAGTGTACATACAATCCCAAACACTGGTTGTCATCAGTTTTTGAACGGGCATCTTGGTAACCAAATGGATTTTTAGATTATTGCTATCTGACAAAAGCCCTCAGAGTCCATGAATTCTCCAGCACAGAACCTGGAGATGAAAACTTAAGAGCAAATTATGCATATTGGCCCCAAACTCATATACTGTTAACTTTTGTATTATAATAAGCTATCAGTTTGAAGGACAAAGATTGACAAAGCCAAGATATATAAATAGCCCAACATTTATTGTCTATTAAAATACTTAGGCTGGATATAGCCATGCTCCTTTGAAATATAAAGGCATTTAATGCTGAAAATTTTCATTTTCGGTTTTAAGTGTGGTACTTAAAAGTCTTAATTAAAAAGTATTATCACGGTTCTAAATTTAAAACTTGTCAGAAAACAAGCAAAGCTAATAATAAGCATGTCAAAAAGAATGTCTTATCCATGAATCAGTTGCTTAAATGAAAGAAATGCAAGTCTACAGAATGTCACTTTTCCAACCCAAATTCTAACTGCGATCTATAGCAACTGTGGATATTATTTTCCCTAAGCACCATAAAACTGCTTCAATGCATACATTGCATGCACAGATCCAGTGCAAAAACATGCATGATCTTAAGTGCATATATAGGAAATAGAAATGGATAGGAAGGAAAACACACACACATGCACATAAGCATACACGCACACATCCATGCATCCATGCATCTGCACACATGTTTTCTCCAAAGCACTGCTAGTCACTCTCAATGGCAAAGTCTTCTTTTGGCAGCCTCTGGCTAAGGTTTCCTATCTAGTAGTTAACTGCTCCAGGTCTGTGCTCAGCACCCGGAGAGCAGGTGTTCTCTAATAAGCGCCACCCAACCTGCAGCGAGAGATAATTTTTTAGAATAAGAAGTTGCACACGATGAGCGCTTTCTTGTAAGCTTTCCACAAATCCTCTTTGTTAGAACAACTACATTCCATCTCCATTTTATGATATTTATAAACCTTGAAGAAGGTAATAATATCTTTCTCCTCCTCGAATAGATAGATGCATTGTCTCATAAGCCCATGAACAGTTGTGTTGGTTCAAACCATGACAAACCTCCAGCAGACTCTATTGCTGCCCTGGGATGTCCAATGTGATTAGGTTGTTGGCTGTGGAAAGAAGCCAAAGTTTACAATGTGTGGTGGGATGTATTCCATATGCATCTCATTAGTGTCTAAGATTTACCTATGAAGCTATTAGAAACAGGGACTCCCAGGTCTGACTGCTCTCCCTAAGGCTCTGCATAGCATGAGACCTTTGAGGCAGCTGAAGAGCAATCGCGCTTTGGGAGTGACACAGAATTTCTTTTCTTCACTTCCAGATAAAAAAATTGAAACCCAAAGGAGGAGAGTGATTTATCAATGATCGCATCAAAAGTTGCTGCAAACCAGAACTGGGGCCCAGATCTCCCACTTCCCAGCCTGATTGTTCCATGTCTGTCAGGTTCTCTAACTCCAGCACATAAATTCAAAAACACCCCCCTGTGAGTTTTCTCAGAGCTCAAGACCGTTTCCACTGTGAGGTCTTCAGTCCATATTGCATGTGGTTTAAAGGTCAGAGTAGGTGAGGGATGGAGGGGTGTTTCAGAGTTAAAAGCATGTACCTGTAGAGGGCCCAAATTCATCCCCAGCACCCGTGTTAGACAGTTCACAACTCTAATTGCAGCTTCAGGGAACCCAATATCCTCTTGTGGCCTCTGGGGGCATCTGCACTCACTTGCATATATCATCCCACAAATGCACACATATAGATGCTGTTAAAAAGTAAAATAATTTTAAAGCTAAAAATTGTGCTGACACGATATCTCAGTGAGTAAAGGCATTTGCCGCCAAGCTTGAAACCCGTAATTCAATCCCCAGGATCCACGTGATGGAAGAAAAGAACCAACACCTTTGGCAGGTTGTTCTCTGATCTCCACACATGCATTGTGGCACAAGGACACACAGACACATAGAAACACACATGCACACACACACATGCAAAGACAGAGACACACAGAGAAATACACAGATACCGACACACATAGATGTGCACACAGACACACACATTCAGATACACACACAGACACATCAACCAAAAAAACTAAATTCTTCACCTAAAAAGAACAAAATTTCACAGAAAAGCCTGACATGTGTCCGTCTAAGAAACTCACTTTGCAGAGGAATTGATTTCAGGCTGCTCTGTTGCTTGAGCCCTGAGCAGACTGCATCCGCTGTCTCATTCCCTCAGTCTATGCAATGGAATCGCTTCATGCCCAATGGAGTAATTTTCTTACTCCACTGCTATCATCAAAAGTAGAGAGCAGCTCAGGAAGCAAGGGAGGAATGTTCCAAGATGAAGTTCAAGGACAGCCCGGGCTATATAGCCTGCCTTGTCTCAAAGAAATTCATAATCAAAATACAGCAAGGACCTACATAAGAAATTTAATCTCACCTCTCAAACCATTCAGCCATCCTACCTGTAAATAACTACATGTCTGTATTTCTATGCCAGTATTAGCACCAAAGAAAAGAAATCAAAACATCAGATCATCAGTGCATTATAGGATTTAGCATCCCCTGGGGACGCTTGTGTATGTCCAAATATGTCACAAGCTGACATTTATGTCCCAAGCCAGCTGAGATACATTTGCTTATATAGAAACGTACACTGGAAGTGAATCTGATCCACTTGGTATGAGTCTTTCTATAGCTAACTTTTTTGGGGGAGTGGGGGACAATAAAACATCTGAGATCTTTGATTGGTTCAATAATTCATTGTGTCTGCAACTGGCTTTATATCCTCAAATAGAAATTTCTCCAATACTCGTCTGCTTGACTTAGCTAATTTTATACAGCTTCATTTACTTACACGCAGTAGGTTAAGGCGCAGAGCGATTGAATTCATGGACTGTTTCACAATAAAAAAAAGTGCTTAGTAGGGGGAAAGTAGTTAAGACGTTCCCAGTACTGGATTATTAAATTACTGTTTTTCTAACAAATAGGTCAGCTTATTCAAGTACGGCCTAATTATTCACTCACCCATTCAACAATATCGAATACTTACTTGGTCTAGAAATTGCTACAGACTGGGGCATGACCATGAATGGATTTGTCTTGCTCATGGATGCACAGGGCTTTGAAGGAGGATGTAAGCATCTCTCATGCAGTCCCAGCAAAGAGAAGCTTCTTGTTCGGCAGTGTAAGATGGCGTGTACACAAGTGAAGTCAGAGACCACGTTTAAGAGTGATCACCAACTCAGCTGTAGCTGAGGGTGTGAGAAGCTCCTCAATGAGCAGGCCATGGAAGAGGCAACGATACGTACATGATTACGGCTGGGAGAACAAGCAGGCAGATTCTAAAGAAACTCCCAAAGCAGCTCCATCTCTCCAAATATTTTTAACCCAGTGCTGAAGAGTCATTCATGGTCCCGACCATGTAATTTAGTCATCGAAATACTTTGAGAAGCAGAAGACCTGGAGAATTTGCTGTATTCTACCTCTCCGGTCTTGAGAGCTGAGGTTAATAAAGCCAACTGCCTGGGTCACGGGAGGAGTGGATGGGGTTAAGTATGCAGAGCGTTAGAAGCTGAAGAATGCTATACATAGTCAGAGAACTGGAAATGATTGTGACGGCAAGTACTTCCTGCAGATGAACGACATTGCAATAAAAACAAAATGTAGTACCAGTAAGGTAATGGCCGTCTCATTTACAGGCATTTTTCATGCAGCCATGCCAACCAGGATAATTTTAAAGTGCTGAGAACCCAATACAAGATGTATTTAGCCAACCAGCTGCAACAGCCAGAGGCCAGCTTCAGTGCCTTCCTGTGTGTGGCAGGGCCAGTTAAACTCGGTTTTACAGTCTTCCAGGAAAGGTACTTCACCTACTACTCTGACTCCTATGTCATGAGGCTGTGTGTTGTGGGTTGTTTTTTATTCTTTGTTCTTACTCTTTTGGCTTTTGGGGAGACCCACCACCCATCCCCCAAATAAATCACACACAGAGGCTTAGTCTTAGTTAGGAATGCCTGGCCTTAGCTTGGCTTGTTTCCTGCCAGTTTTTCTTGAATTATCCCATCTACCTTTTGCTCTAGGTTTTTTTCCTTCCCTTACTTCTGTTTATCTTACTTTCGCTCTGTGGCTGACTGCGTGATTGGGTGACTGGCCCTCAGTGGCCTCTCGCCTCCTTTATTTTTATGCCTCTTCCCCTTGTTCTCTGGTTTGTTTATTCTCTCTGCCTGCCAGCTCCACCTATCCTTGCTCCCGCCTCAATATTGGCCATTCATCTCTTTAGCAAACCATCAGGGGTTTTAGACAGGCAAAGAACCACAGCTTCACAGAGTTAAACAAATGCAGCATAAATAAAATCAAACACATCTTTACATCATTAAGCAAATGTTCCACAGCATAAATAAAATTAGCACATTTTAAAATAATATTCTAAAAGAGCTGTGTGATACAACCCTGCCCCAAGAATCTGCCATGTAAGGTTCCAAGGTCAGGATTTGCTTACTATCATCAAAACAGCCACATATACAAAATTAAATCACATATTCCTCACCCCCAGGTCTTGAACTGCCTGGAAAATTCTATTGTTTTTAGCCTCTACTGTTTTAATTTCCATCCTAGTGTCTCCTCCAGGTCAGCGAAGGACCCAAGGGAAATTATTCTGTATCAAAACGTCTTAACAGAGTTACACTGTAGTTATAAAATTAAAAGAAAGGACATTCTTGGCTAATCAATTTAATTAGGGGTTGAGCATGGCAGGAAGGGTACTAAATAGAAGGAAAGGAAATGGATCTGTCCAAAGAAAAGCAGTGAGTTAAAGGTTTCCATGCGAGAGGAGGTCACGTGGCTCAGGAAATCAGAAGAGAGAAACTGGGAAAATATGCTGAGTTGTGTTCGATCTAGACGGGAGATGGACTATGTACGGGAAACAAAAACTTAACGTGACAGTGTTGGCTTTAAATTCTTGTGTTTCTCGAGGGGCAGTGCTGGTGCCAACAGGAAGTGTTTTATTATCTTTGTTCTTGATGCTATAATTCTGCACATGTGCTAGATGCATGCATGTTTTCTGTGCACAAGGGTGGTGGTACTGGTGGTGTGTGTGTATGTTTTAGCTACCTCACAGTAGCAAATCTTAGTTTCTGCAAAGCATAGAGCCTTTTGCCCTCCATTTTACCATGGTCCTCATATTGATTATGTGGCCAGAGTAGGAAGCTCTTGGAGGGCTTTGATACTGAGTGGTCATCCTGGAAGAGAAGCCTGTGGAGCACTGAACTCACATCAGAGAGGATTGCTCCACATGGCTCCGGTGGAGTCACAACTGATCTAGGCTGTTAACTAAAGCATGCAAAGACACCCAATGGGTTTCTCTATTTGTTTTCAGTGGACATTAGAAGCTTGGTCTTAACTTCCTTTAAAAACTTGTTCTATAATGCTACAAGCTTCCACCCCACCATGACCTTAAAGTAATAATGATGTCAAGTTGCAGTTGACCCCCTAGCTTTCAGTCCTGGGTTGAAGAACATCCAGATTGTTACTAATTCATTCTCTTTCATTCTGCACATCAGAATACATCTGCACACATGCGTGTCTTTATGAATCTCAGCTTCAGCTCCTCCTCCTTTGGTATAGTCAGTTCCTGGCCACATCTCAAGCATTGCACTGTGTAAGCATCTGTGACAGGGTTGACCATGATAGCCCACGGTCATGAGTGCCCAGTGTCTTCAGCAGTTCTGGAGCTTGCTAGATATAGAAGCAACATACTTAATGAAGCTAGAACTTTGCTGTACCTGGGGAAATCTGGGCTACTCCAGAAGTAGCAAAGACTTGCTTGCCCTCTGTGAGGAGAGAGGTTTGGAGCTGTATTCCCAAGCACAGTGTTTACAGAGAGTGTCCACTTGATCATCTCTTGCATTGTTCTGGGAAAATATTGCAACCTTCTGAGTCACTCAGGTTAGAAAACTCAAAGTATTCTTTATTTCTGCATTTTCCTTAGCCCTTACTTGCCATTAGCTGATGGTATGTATGACACTCATGGTGAATTTCCTTCTAGTTAGCACCTTTCATATTGTGTTAGTTTTGCCTACATTGATTTTCTTCTCAGCAATGCTCTCTCTAAATCTTTTTTTTTTTTGTCTTACCAATCTATCATCTACACTTTCTCCACGTTCATTTTGGTAAAATAGAATTTTGAGCATAATACCGAAGTCCAAATTATCCGACAAGTCTGAGTGACCATATTCGTATAGGCTGAAGACAAAAACCCTTCAAGGTTTTCATTAGCCTGACCCCAAAGCAATTCTGTATTATATATCCTCTTTCAGACACTAGATGGAACAAGCAGAAAGGATGTTTCCATTTTCTATCCCACTTTTTAATTCACACTTCTAGGTTTTGTCTATAATATCACAGCAAACCCATCACTCTGCCCATTACTTCATGGGAAATGCAATCTCATCTTCAGACCACAGCATAAAGGATAAGCAATCCTGTGAACTTCCCCAACCGTCTCACTTCTGGTGAGCTGTGCCCTCCTTTGATCCCCACGCATTTTCTCTATATATCTATTTTGTCATTTTAATTATACTTCTTGCTTATAAACACATTATCAACTACAATAGGAGTTACATAATGGCCCAAGATGTTTTGCTCTGTGTGTGTTTCCCAAGGACTGAGAACACAGTGAACAATTAGCACAGGAGAATGAAGAAAGGGAGGGAAGTCCAATGAGGACTAAAAAAGGCAACAACTAGGTGACAAAGTCTTTTTTAAAAGAAGCCAAATTTCCTAATTTTTAAAACTTTAAAGAAATTAGGAATAAAAAATATTTTATACCTTAAATAAGGTTCTATCTCAATTTTGATTATACTAGTATTCTTTATTTTAAAATATTGACACTTAAAACAATAGTTCGCATTTCATATGCATTATTACCCTGCTTGTCACCACATGGAACTGAAGCTCGAAAAATGAGGTCCAGACCCACAAAGTGAGGCTTCTAGAATTTAATAAATTTCTAGAAGAAATAAAAGTGTGACTATGGGCAAATGCTGTCTTTGCCATTTATGGAGCAAGGTAAACAGGTATAAAAATGGAAATGGAGTTCTCAATCTCTGGACTGTCCATCTCTGGATTCAGCCAATCTTGAACCAAAATTTTCAAAACATAATTATTTCTATATGTTCTTGCCAGCATTCCCTAGACAGTACAATATCACAATTATTAGCACAGAATTCACACTGCATTAGAAATTGTATGTAATCCAGAGGCTGTTATATAGGCAGAGGGTATAGGTCATATACAAAAATTACCCTCACCTGGAGAGGAATTTGCCCCCGCTCTGCATCTGCATCCTGGACACAATGGCCTGGAGATACTCTTAGCTACGTTTCTCATTGTGGTGACAAAACATCTGGCAAAGACAGGTCAAGGAAGGAAAGGTTTACTCTGGCTCACAGTTTGGGGGTGCAGTCCATCACAGTGGGGAAATCATGGCAGCAGGAGCTCGAAACAGCTTGTCACCTTATTATTTGTAATCAGAAAGCATAGAGAATGCTGGTATCCAGCTCATTCTCTTAGAACCCCAGCCTAGAGGGTAGGGGAGGTCTTCCCTTCTCCATTAACTTTGCTCATGGAACCATCACTTGATGATATTATTGGGAATCAAGTTATACTCTGTCTATTCCAAAGCGTGATAGCTTTGTAAATATCTCATTTTTCATTCAAACACTTGTAGGGATGTATTTGCATTTATTGAAATGGTAGGCGTACTACTTAGAGTTCCTATGAGAAATATTTCTAAGGGAGTACATGAGTGGGTATGAAAAGGGAAAGGAAATTTGGAGGAGGAGAGGGGAAGGAGGAACAAGATAGAAGACTCTCTCACACACACACAAAGAGAGACAGAGAAAGAGAGAGAGAGAGAGAGAGAGAGAGAGAGAGAGAGAGAGAGAGAGAGAGAGAGAGAGAAGGGGGTGAAATGGAGAGAAATAGGGAGAAGAAGGCCAGAAGTGAGGAAAAAAGAGGAGGAGGGAACCCAGGAGCGAGGGGGAGATGGAATGGAAGGAAAATGGAGAGAGATGACAGAGAAGGAAAAGGATATATATGGAGACAAGACGGGAAGAAGCAGGGAATGTAGGAAAGAAGGGAGACAGAGATTTGCCATAAGTAATTACTGTCAGGTGACTAAGAAAGCTTGAGAAAACATCACTATTGATTGTGATTACTTTACCAGATCTATGAAGATGAAGCTACTGTAAATGGAAAACATGTTGCTTGATGCAAAATTTGAATAATGGCCAAATGGAGACTGAGCATTCCACAGGGAGGCGGGATCTATTCATAACGTTCGTGTCGACACTTGTACGGCTCTTCCTCATTTTAGAAATGAATCAACAAAACAGACACCATCAAACCAGTCCTAAGATGTTAACTTACGAAGAAGGCCTGAAGGGGGTGATCCCACAGCAAAGTGTGCTGACAAAGTGGGCCAAGTTATGCTGGTATTTCTCTTTGCTTTATTTCAGGTGGGAGGTTTCAAGTTTGATCAACTGGGCTCAGAGTCTTGACACTTATCTAAAAAAAATTTTTTTTAAACCATCCCATGCTTGGTAAACGTAGGTGATCTGAGGACTGTAGGGTGGGATAGTGAATATAAGTGTAACAGTTCAAAAGACAGAATCAACGTGCTTCACAATTCACACAAAGAAACAAAACCACAAGCATACCCAGAAGATATTGTTGCATCCTAGCCATGGTGGTTAGATTGAGAAATTCTCCCTCATGGGCTGAGGTATGTAGTCTCTGGTTGGTGGCACCATCTGGAGAAGTTTTAGCGAGGTATATCTATGTGGGAAGAAGTGTGTCACTTGGGACTGGGCTTTAAGAGTTTAAGGCCTCCGGGAGCCAGAGGCTGGCATATCACAGACTCAGAATAGACCCCAGCAGGACTGACAGTGAATGAAAGGATTCCTTTTTTTTTTGTTTTTTTGTTTTTTGGATTTTTTGAGACAGGGTTTCTCCGTAGCTTTTGGTTCCTGTCCTGGAACTAGCTCTTGTAGACCAGGCTGGCCTCGAACTCAGATCCGCCTGCTTCTGCCTCCCGAGTGCTGGGATTAAAGACGTGCGCCACCACCGCCCGGCTTGAAAGGATTCCTAATGATGTTCTGCTGCACTTAGAGATTGGTGCCTAGCCCAATTGCCATCTCAGAGGCATCGTCCAGCAACTGAGAGAAGCAGATGCAGAAACCCACAGTCAAACTCTGAATGGAGCCAGGGGAACCCCACAAAAGAGGAAGAGGAAAGATTCTAGGAACCAGGGAGGTCAATGACACAATGAGAACACGACCCACAGAATCAACTAAGCAGGCCTCATAGGGGCTCACAGAGACTAAAGTGACAACCACAGAGCCTGTATAGATCTGAGCTAGGTCCTTGGCATATATTCTATGGTTGTATAGCTTGTCGTTCTCATGGACTCTAACTCTCTGTCACTTTTCTCTGCACTGGGACCCCTTTCCTTCTACTGAGTAGCCCAGTCCAGCCTTGATAGGAGGATTTGTGCCTAGTGTCATTGTAACTTGTGCCACATTTGATTGATGGATATCCCTGTATTCCTGGGCCAGGGAGACCTGTTGTTTCTGCTTTTTCTTTTGAACGAGGAAGAATAGATCTAGGGAAGAGAGGCAGTGTGGGGGACTTGGAGTGGAAGGAGGGGAAACTGTGGTTGGGATGTAACATAGGTAAAAAAAAAATGAAAATTATAAAAAAAAAGAATTTAAGGGCTCAGACCACTCTCTGCTACACACTTGCCATTAAAGATGGTGCCCAGCAGTGGTGTCATACGCCTTAATCCCAGACCTCGGGAGGCAGAGGCAGGAAGATCTCTGTGAGTTCGAGGCCAGCCTGGTCTACAAGAGCTAGTTCCAGGACAGGCTCCAAAACTGCAGAGAAACCCAATCTTGAAAAACTGAAGAAAAAAAAAGATGAATAGATATAATAGATATCCCTGCCTCTTGCTCCCTGTCACTTGCTACCATGCCTCTGTTCTCCCATGATGGATTCTCTCTCTAGAACTGTAAGCTAAAGTCAACTCCAAACGCTGCCTTTGGTCACTGTGTTTTATCATGGGGACAGAAGAGGAGCTAACACACTGGCCAAAGTTAGAGTTCAGATGACAGTGCTCACATGGATGAGGGATGGAGGACAAGGGAAGAGAGACAGGAGTGTAGGTGTGTGTGCTCTGAGACAGGATGCTGCATCATGAAGGTGGAGTCTTGGGCCAGGGAAGAAGGGCGACAGAAGTGACGATGGCTCTCAGGGTCTCACAGGGAAGACTGTTCCAGATCTGCTGCCACAGTCTGCTCTCCTGGCCTGTGGCAGACACCTAGAGGTTATATGCAAGGTTGGAAAGCTGCCTTCAAGGCTCTTGGGCCCACTGCTCCCAGCCCTCAAGAAAAGCCACTTTGCTAGCAGCTAGAGAGAACCCAAGCAGGTGGAATCCAGGGACAGGTGAGCAGTAGCCCCTTGGGGCCACGAGGAAGTAAGAGCCAGCATTATCTAGGTTTGGACATCTCTTGAAGATGATCTGTTCTGTGTGTGACATCAGAGGGTGGTCCTGTATGGTAGTTTGAATAAAAATGGCCCTTATGGGCCCATAAGGAGTGGCGTTATTACAGGTGTGGCCTTGTTGGTGGAAGTGTGTCACTGGGGGTGAACTTTGAGGTTTCAGATGCTCAGGTCAGGCCCAGTGGTTCACTCTCTTCCTGCTGCCTGCTGATCCAGATACAAAACTCTCAGCTACCTCTCCAGCACCATGTCCGCATGCAGGCCTCCATGCTTTCTGCCATGATGATAATGAATGAAACTTCTGAACTGGTAAGCCAGCCATAATTAAATGTTTCCTTATAAGAGTTGTCTTGGTGTCTCTTCACAGCAGTAGAATCCCTAACTAAGATAGCATACATGTATATTACCTAAGAGATCAGCAGGGTTGGGGTGTGCCCAGCTTCCTTCAGCTATTTGTCACAGAGCAGTGCAAGCAAGAAGGAGTTCTGGACGATACCATGAAAAGGTCAAGACTACTCATTCAGTTTATTAAGTGAAGAATTAAACTTAGTCTTTGACCGGACTAGAGGGAACTCTGGGCTCCTGAAGATCTTTGAATTATATGGAAAATTTAGAAGTACTGAGACAGAATGTGGACTGAGGGGAGCAGTCACCTCTTCCAAGGTATCACAGACTGAATGATGAAGAAAAACCAGGGTGAATAATAAACTCCGCCAGCATATATGCTACCTCCCCTCCCAGTCTGTGTTTCCTCTGCCTTTAGCAAGCATCTCAGCAGGTCTTGATTCTTTTCCTGGAGGAGTGACCCATAATTTCATTCCAAAAGGCTCCGTGCCCTTTGTCAATCTTTTCTGGATTAGAGTGCTGTGATTTCCCATTGACTTTAATCACAAGGCATGGTAACACCAGGAGATGCCCTGGTATTGATTTGTCTTCATTAGTTTATTATTCCTATGATGAAAGACCATGACCAAAAGCAACTTGGGGAGGAAAGGGTTTATTTGGCTTACATATCTTGAACCATAGAGGGAAACCAAGGCAGGAACTCTAACCAGATGAGAACCTGGAGGAAGAGCTGATGCAGAGGCCATGAAAGGGTGACTCTTTCTCAGCCTGTTTTCTTATAGAAAGACCTAGACAGGCTTTCCTACTGCTGAGCCTTATGGACACCATTTCTCAGCTGAAGTACCCACTTCTCAAACAACACCAGCTTTCCCCAAGCAGACCTAAAACAAGCCTTAGCTTTCATGCTTCCATGGAATGTAAGACTTGTATTACATTTATCATTCATCTGAATCGGGTTAGCATTTTGGTACAGTGGGCTCTCACACAGCACACACAAGCTGCTATTAACCTAAGGAGTAGTCCTCATCAATTGGCAGCCTCCTCCCTGAGACAGCACACGGAAGGATCACTAAAATGAGCCACAGCAGGGATGCTGATGTCAGAAGGTCATGCCATAGGCTCTTCCGGACCCCAGAGAAGGTATTCTCTTAGTTTACTCCAAGTTCTGGGTCAAGAACCTTCCTCTCTCAGTGTTGGTGCAGGCACAGAGGGAAACAGAGAAAGTAGGGAACTCCCTGGAACCAGGGGACACAGGTCAGTGTTGGTGCAGGCATAGAGGGAAACAGGAGATAGGGGACCTCCCTGGAATCTTTTAAATTGTCCCCACAGATAATCTGTTTGTTGAGTCAAATCCAAACCTGACTGCTAAGAACCACTGACTTCAATTGGTTGCGAGTTTTATAACAACCAGATGAATATTGCTAAAAAAAAATAAAGCAATATCAGTCACCAACTCTATGACTTATCAATAGATTATGCCATTTTCCTGTTATTTGGGCAACTTTGGTGCATTTAGTCTGATAGTACATGTGGTGCAATCCGGCAATATTGTTTCGAGTGTTCTGTGATTTCTTTTCGGGGACTGGGCTAAAGTAAGACAATTTTCTATTCTGCGTCTGCAAGACTATTTCTATACACGCTCAGAAAGATGGATGACTACAGAGCTCACCAAAGTGGTTTGTGAATAGTCTCTTAAGTGATCAGTCTGGACTGTGTGATCAATCGGGCAAGGACTGCAAGAAGTTTATCAAGGTGACAGGCGGTGGCCAAGCACACTGCTCTGTCCTGTTGTTCAAAGATGTGCTTATTAAACATGTAGTGAGCACTTGAAATAGAAGGGCTAGACGGGTCCCCAAGGACTCGCTTCCCAGAACTTCACAAAAGATAAATTCAAGACCTAGGAGAGGGATTCTTTTTAAATCAGAATACACAGTAAAATGAGAAAAAGAATCATTGAACCAAAGATCTCTGTCTCTGGGAGAAGATACTTGGGGTATATATACATATAACTGACAAAGGAGTTGTGTATATAACATAGGAGAACACTTGAAAATTGATAAGAAAATTAAATAATAAGCTAATTGAAGAGAAGAGGAAGATGTTGTGACATCCTGTTACTTACTACAAAAATTCAGCTAGAGATGCTTGCTTAACAAAATATGGGCTTATTTTCTTCATGTAAACAGACATCGAAAAGGAGGCCACCCAGGATTGACACAGCCTCCAGAGATAAGTTGAGTTTTATTTCTTTTCTGTCAGATGAGTCATTCTGACATAAAACATATTTCATCCTCTTCTCAAGGTATCTGATCTATGCTCCAGAATGGTATGTGTATATATGGTATAATACAATGAGAGTAAAGCATCCATCTTTTAAAAGTTTCTGGAGGGAGACTGGGGAGATGGTAAAGTACTTGCTTCCTAGATATCAGGTCCTGAGTTCAGATCCGCAGCACCCACACAAAAGCAGACACTGCAGTACTAGTCTGTCACTTTAGCCCTGGTGGCAGTGAATACAGACAGGCAGGTCCCACGGGATTCCTGATCAACCAGTCTAGCCGAAACTTCAAATTCCAGAGTCAGTGGGAGCTCTGTCTCAAAAAATAGAAATGGAACCTTGTGGGACGTAGGAGAATCTCAAATTCAATAAGTACCTGCTGGAAAATATTTAAAAGGACGGCTGGTAGAGGGACAACTAACCATGTCAGCCAAAGAAATTGAAGTGTTAGCTTGTTCAAAATTACTTGTTCAAAATTACCACTAATCAGCCAAATGGTAATTAAAAATAAGCTGAATAATAAGATAGCATTACATATGCTGTCTTTGTCAGTGTCCTAATTCTGTGAAGACACACCATGCCCATGACAATTCTTATCAAGGAAACCATTTCATTGGGGCAGGCTTATAGGTTCAGAGGCTCAGTCTGCCATTATCAATGTGACAGGAAGTACATGGCCGCACACAGGCGGCCATGGAGCTAGAGAAGGAGTGGAGTTCTCCATCTGAATCCTCAGAGAGCAGAAAGAGAATGAATCACTGGACCTGGCTTGAGCCTTTGAAACCTCAAAACCCACCCCCAGTGACGTATTCTTCCAATAAGGCCACACCTACTCCAACAAGGCCACAAATCCTATCTTTTCAAACAGTGCCATTCCCTATCAGCTTGGGGGAACATTTTCATTCAAACTACCACACATGCCTTATCAGATGAGAATGTCCTCTGTTGACAAAAATTATGCTAGAACAGGTGAGATGGCTTAGTGGTTTGCCGAATAGTCCTTAGGACTCATGTGGTAGAAGGGGAGAACCAACTTCTGCATATTATCCTCAGACCACATAAGTATCATGGCACATGTGTGTCCTTCTCTGCAACACACAGACACACAAAACTTTAAAAATTGGAGCAAAGGAGAAGTTCCACACACGGAAAATCCAAGCTGGCATTTCTACAATTGCTTTGGGAGACAATTTGTACAAAGTAAATTTTGTAGGAACCAAACGTGCCACCTGTAGGCACAATATTTTTGGTGTAAAAATAGACGTTCACATATGTTCTTCCTAGCACTGGAGCAGCACTGGTAAGAACCAGGGTCCTTCTAGACACGGAAGGATAAGTGAGCTGAGAGGCCCAAGCAATGAGACCATAGACACCAACACAGTCTGATCCATGGTATGACATCACAGACCACAGCTCCTGCATCTCTGGTAGTATTCGGTGATACCCTAAACTGGTCTGTGCTTATGAAGACTGCTTTGTTCTCAAGACAAAATGTCACAGAATCTCATCTTTGGTGCACAGTTTCCTGAAGATGTTGAGAACATACTAATATACTAAATGTTCTTACTTTGCTTCCCCTTAACATGTCCCCTAGCTTTATTCTAGTCTGTAGACTCTCTGCCCTGGACTATGAAATCTTTTGTTTGTACACAGAACTTCATCTGCTTCATAAGACTATCTCAAGACATGCATATGTGTATTTGTGCATTCACACATGCATTACACATGTTTATACATACACGGAACCTGAGAGAAGATTTGGTGACCGACAAGACCTGCCGACCTGGATTTTTTTTTTTCCCAAACCAAACTATCTTGTTTCCTCTGAAAAAAAAAATTATACTGCTTTCTGGGGGGAAAAAAGGAATTTTTGTTCACCTGGTCACCCGTCTGTATGACTTTTATTGAACTGGATCCTTCCTCAGCCTGAAGTACGATTATTGTTAAATTCGTGGTTTGACATGGAATCAGTGAGCTTTTGGAACCCTGGGAGCAAACAGATACAGTTAAGCCCCAAATTCCTAAAAGTGCAAAGGTGAAATAAAGCATCAACAGAGAGAATATGGTAATTGTACTGTCAATGATAGATTGGACAGTGTGAAGTCCTATCCTTACCTACGTTTACAGATTGAAACACAATATAAGTATTAGGGTGAGATAACCCAGCTGCATGTGCTTGTGCTTGCTATATAGAAGATGGCTGAAAGCTCTAAATGCTAATGGATGGCCCTCTTTCCCAGCCCTAGATGTGTTTACTTAAAACACATATTTTGTAAGCAGAACAGCATATAACAACCATATGGCTAATAATTTACCCGATCTGTAAATCATAGCTGAACCCGGGCATTTACTTTGTTATAAAGAAATATGGCAATTTATGCAATGATTGAGAAGAATTATGTGTTAAAGAGAAGGGAGCTTCATGTTTTGATTATGTAGGCAAGGAATGAAATTAAAGCGGCCTGTGCTGATTTATAGCTGAGCATTCTGTGACTACATAGACTAGAAAATGTGTGCTTGCCTTATTTATACCTTAGCCCTTTGGAAGGAGGTGCCAAGGCCAGCTCCGAGACATATTGTTGCTTTGTTTGTTTCAAACCCAGTCCGAGCAGTGGAAACTAGGTGTGAGAAATTTTTAAAATATAAATGTTGCTTCAGGATTTTCCAGCTAAGCCCTAATTTCCAAATGCTATTTAAAAAGTCCTAAATTATCTAAGTCAGGCTAACCCTGCTGTTTGCTGAAACCTCTTGACTAACACTGCTATTATTTGCTGAAACCTCTCTGTTGTTCATCTACCAGTTGCTAAACCTGGAAATGGTGATCAGGACATGGGCGTCAAGCTGAATGAGGGGAGCCAGAGGTTCCGAGATTAATAGCCACATAGCAGAGAAAGATTTTTTTGCAAAAGGCAATAATGCGAATCTAAACAGCCTAGATATGGTCAATCTTTAAATCCCTTTTGTAAATCTGATCATTTTTCCAGTCATCTCTTAATGGTTGGAAATCAGTTTAGAAAGAATTTATGATGTTATTTTAATGACACATTTGCAATTTATATGTCACCTAACTCTAAAAGTAATAGAAGGTAGCAATTATTCTGATATAATAAGTAAGAAAAAGAAGGTGCCAATTATTATGCAATAATAAGTAATCATCTAGACAGTTGAAATTGATATAAGGTATAAAGATGTATGAAAGGCTAAAAAAGTATAATTTGGTCCATGATCTAGACCAGTGTCATGCAATAGAAGTTTCTGCAGGGATGGGACTAGTAAAGAAGGTGCTTTAGTAGAGCGATGGATAGTGGACACTGGAAATTAGTACCTGTAGCTGAAGAAGCACATTTTAAACTTACTTGGAATAGTCATGTGTCTTTAGTAGCTACCATACAGAACAGCCACATTTTAGACTCTATATATTTGTATCAGCCAAGTACTAATTTTCAAGTCAGTGCCCCTCGGGTACTTAGAGAAGCCAGTTTCATTCATCTCAGATAGCTCAGGAATGCACTGCCCCCGACCTAGCCAGTCAGTGAATGATTTCTTGATGTGATGCTTTTATAGAGTTTGCGGTGATGTTATTCATGATGCCATTGTTAAAAAAAATAGAGTCCTGATCACAGCTAACAAAAAAGGAACAAGTGTGATTCAGGAGTGACGTATTTATAGGAGGTCAGATATGTGCTGTGATGATGTGATTAGCAAGGAAGAAGCTGAGAAAAACTAAAGGAATAGGCAGAGAGCATAGCTGTTCATCTTCACACAACATATACCTACATATATACATAGGCAGAGAGCATAGATGTTCATCTTCACACAACAAATACCTACATATATACATAGGAAGAGAACATAGCCTTTTCATCTTCACACAACATATACATACATATATACATAGACAGAGAACATAGATGTTCATCTTCAAGCAACATATATATGCATTCATACGTGCACACACAGAAGCATGAAAATTTAAGAGAAAAACAAAAAGCATTAAAATGGTACATGAGAAAAGTTTGGTTTATGAAACTAAAATATATTTAATATCAATATTAGATATTACACATAAAAATATTACACATAAAAATAAACTAAAAATAAACATACTAATTGTGAGCAGCAGCCATTTTCTGGTGATAAGGTTATTACTGGTGTATTTTATGACATTTTAAATACCCTAAATTAACATTTAAAACTTTTATTACTTAAGAAATCATTTATTTGTGTGTGGGGGGAGTGGCATTGAAGCTATGCACTTATATGGAGGGCAGAGGACAGCTTGCAGGAGGCAATTCTCCCCTTCCATCATATGTGTCTCCAGGATTGAACTCAGGATGACAGACTTGGCAGCAAATGTCTTTGTCTGCTGAGCTATCTCACTGACTCAGAATTTCATATTATTAATGGAAATGCATACGTAAATAAAATAATAAACATTTGTCTCTATGATGTGACAATTTCATTCAACTAACATGAAATGTTGACATGAGAAAGTAATTTCAGTGAGATTAGAAAAACTCTTGGTTAACCCATCATTAGAGGACAGAACTTAAAATGATGTCACAAACATGGGTGTCTTAAACGTTTAAGATCCACCAGGACACTTTCCTTCCCATGGCTAAGACTGTGAGAATGGCTTCTTTGCTGTCCTCCACTGTAAGGCTGTGCTACTTCATCCTTTCAGAGAAACCAAACCAACAAATGCCGATCCCATGGGTGGTGTTGAAGCAGATGAAATAAGCTGCCTCAGGTAAACCATACAGGAGGGTTCAGGAAAGATCAATCACCCTTCTCCCATCTCCTGCCTGTCTCTCTATGAAATGGAAAATTCTCCATGTCCTACAGTATGTAAGTATTCCAAGAATATCATGAGGAACTATCTTTAAGCGGCTGGTGACCAGTATTCAAGATGAAGGTATTTCCAAGTCTCATTCAGGGTAAAGGTTGAGCTGTGGTCTGTGACCGTTTTCTAAGGAGAAGCATATTGACTACTATGACCAGAAACCAGCCCTGGCTGCTTCTCAGAGCTCTTGGGCAGCTTGTTGTGTCAAATCTACCAGTTTTCTGACGAAACACAGAGTTACAGAAGCATTCTCTTTACTTCTGGGCTCAAAGGCTTGTGCTAAACTTAAAAAAAATAAAGATATTAATATTTCCTTTTTAAAGAGGAATATAAATATCTTTAAATGGTGAACATGCCTGTGCTGATTTAATTAATTCTCTGTTTGGGCACAATATGTAGGTATTTTAAGGAATTTTTTTGGCACATTTTTATTTTTTATTTTTTTTTTTTTTGCATGTACCTGTACTGTTTACATATAGGTAATTGGGAGTCAGAAAGTGACAGACAGAAGAAAAACAACAAGAGAAGCGGGAGACGATAGCTGACAAGTCAGTCTGGAAGATGCTGTCTACAAGTGACGTTTCACATGCCTCCTCTGTGATGGCAGGAAATCAAGGGTTACCAATCCAACCGTGGGAAAGAGGGATGTTGCTTGTCCGAAGACGCAGGGAAGCACACTCCAGTGTTACTGTACAAGCCTTGCATTCTTACCCAGGGAGACTGGCAGCATACTGTGCACTGGTCTTCAAAGCCATTCCTGAGTCAGTTGTTGGGAGGAGGCAAATACACTTGGCTTTCTGTCATTTCTGTCTGCAAGTATAAAGCTTGGCAGGTACATCAAAAGCAATCACATTGAAAAGATTAGATGGAATGGGATTATGTACTTAAATTTTTTTTTACATGTATTTTATAACTCAGCAAGAAGCTAAAAACAAAACAAACAATAACAACAACAGAACATGGGTGTCATGGTTTGGATCTAAAATGTCCCTCAGAGGCTTCCATATCTGTACACCGGCTCACCAGCTGGTGATGCTGTGGGAAGCTGTGCTAGAGCATGTGGTCAATGGTGGTAGGTTCTTAGGACAGTGTAATCTGTGGCTCCTTCCTGTCGCACGTTCTACTAGCTAGTCTTCACTATGTAAGCAAGCTGCTCTCACAGTCTCCTGCCACCGTAAACAACTCACTCCATATCCTCTTTGCCACCATGGTGAACTGTGACCCCCTATAGCCATGAGTTAACGTAAAGCTTGCATCTGACTTGCCTTAGAAAACAACAACAAAACAAGTAAATAACTTTAAAGAGCTGTTTCACCACAAATATGCTAAAAAATGGTTAAAATAAAGAAAAACAAAAGCGAAAAAGCGTCGAGAGAAGAGGTGACTTTTAATCTCAGATTTGAAAAGTTAGAGATGAGTCAGCCATGATGGAATCGGGGAAATAATGATGCACGCAAAGAGAACTATCTTCATGTACACACACAGCAAGAAGGCACGTGAAGAAAGCACAGATGTTCATGGAGAGCCAGAGCAAAAACGCTGAGGTTAGGAAAGTAGGTAAGGATTCTATGCAGTGTAGACTTTTGTGGGTACAGGGAAAGATTTCAGCTGGTGATTCCTTCTCTTGTGTATGTCTTTCTTTTTTCTCTAATGCATTCCCTAAGGAGCACCCACATATGTGGGTTCCTTCGAGCACATACCTATACTCTCCTCCCCAAATAGCTAGTTCTGTCTTTGAATATTCACAACTCAGTCTGCCCTGTAAGGGAAAACCAGAAGAGAAGCCTACATGTGTCCAGGGAGCTTCTTCCGTGTCTCTGAAATGAAGACAGCTGAGAGTAGACCAGTACTAACATGGAGACAGCTTGTGCTCTGCGGAACTCCACTCGGCTCTAAAGACCATTTATACATGGTGACAATGGGCCTGAGGGGGATGGTTGCCAAGGTGGACCAGTTTGAGCTCTTTAGATATGTTGATTTTGAAAGCCATGAGAAGATGTTTTACAAATAACAACTCAAAGTTGGAATTCAATCCATCCATGCCTACTGGCCTCAGAGTTCCTGAGTCTCCTTTGAGGCAGTCCATAAGGATAGAAGGTCACAGAAGAAGAACACCCCTCAGCTCATGGAATCCAGGAAAAGAAAGACCCAAAGGGATTGAGGACTGCAGTTAGACTTCCTTTAGACCATCAGCTCACAAATAATAACACGGGCACTTATTATTAACTATGAAAGCTCAGCCTTAGCCTAGACTTTTTTCTAACTAGCTCTTACAACGTATTTAACCTGCTTTTATTAATCTATGTCTCACTATTTGTTTTTTTTTTTTACATTTTTTTTCATTCTGTATATCTGTCTCCTTCCAAGTCTTGTTGGCATTTCCTTTGCACCTGAATTATCTCCTACTTCCTCTCTCTGCCTGGAAGTCCCGCCTATACAGCTGTTGGCCATTCAGCTCTTTATTAAACCAACCACAGCAATACATCTTCACACAGGATACAAATGTCTCACAACAGAGGACCTGTCAAAGGCATACCCCAGTAACCTTTCTCCAAATAGGCCCCACATCATATTTTCCTCACTGTCTAATAATGTCATCTAATTATTAAACTATCAATGGGTTAGTTGACTGGAGAAGTCAGAGCTTTTATACTCCATTCACTTTGCCAAAGATGGCACCCTAGTCATTAAAAAAAATGAGTTTTCAAGGAACACTTCAGACTCCAACAGCCCCTATTCCCACTTTCTTTATATTTGATTGTATTCTTATATATATAAATACATTATAACATGAGAATTACTATGAGCTGAACTGTTTTCTTTAAAAATTTACACTTGAAAACATAATTCTCAATGTGCCTATATATGGAAATAGGACCTTGAATGAAGTAACTAAAACTAAATACTAAGAATTGCGATCTGATCCACTATTGCTCTAATATTACAACAAGAGAACTGGAGATACCAGGCTGAAATACAGAGAAGAAAAAGACCATATTAAGACACCACAGACAAATGCAAAGGCCACAGGAGAAATCAAGGCTTCAAGTACCTTGATCCTTGGCATTTAAAGTTTCAGAGCGATGTGACATAAATTTATGCTGTATAAGCCACGGAGCATGTGTTTTGTTGTGGCCATCCTAACAGACTAATACAATAATACTAAATGTGATCATAATATTTTCTTGTGTGTGTTTTTTTTTAATTTCTGTCTTCAAACTCTCTATAGGGTGTGAGTCCATGGGAGTTAACTGAGCCCTCATCACTCAACAGTATTTATAAGACAGTGACTCAAGTTTGGTGTTAAAATAGTTTAAAAACCCAGAGCAACTAATTCTGAATTCATTGATCTGTGAATGTGGTCTTATCTACATACAATCAAGCTTATTTCCTTTATTAGAAATATAGTCAAATTGTTTTATGGTGTACTCACAAATAACCCAAACAGAGTTCATGCTGACACAATTAATTATCAAGAAATCAAGTAAATCTATCTTGAAGTGATTATTGGTTATTCACAGTGTAGAATTAATTGCATTCTAAGAGAATTTTCAATAAATCCTGTTAGAGCTTCATAAAATTAGAAGTTGTAAAATACAGTTTGTTTCAGCACTTTCCCTCCACATTTTTATTGGCATGCTTCTTTTTCTGAAAGCATTAAAATCTTAACGAGTTCTCCACTCAGTCCTGAATATACTCATCACAACAGAATGAACAATTGAAGTCTCAAAACCCTGAACACTGTGACAAGGCAAGTTCATGGAGCCGCTCACCGAGTGGGGCAGCCACTTGCAGAGGAATCACCGTGTACACAGAAGCTCTGAAAGAAAAAAAGAACAAAATTCACAGATGTCACTTGAAGTTGGCATCACACTGAAAGCTAATCCTCAGGCAATCCAAAGGAGTATAGAAGAGGAAAAGGAATCTTTCTCGTTTGTTCTCTCTGAAAAGTGTGAAGACTATAGGGATATGTGGAAAAGGGGGAGGGGGGAATGCCTGTATGAATCCTTACATAAGGTGCATCTGAGCATATTTCTGATCCTGGCTAGACAAAGCCTTAGTATCACATGAACTAACTGTCATGTATTAAACATGGATCCACAGGTCTGGGACCCCAAAGAAAAAGTGTATGTAGAAGGTTCACACCATATTCATCTGGGCTTTCTACTTGGGATCACATCCAACCCTTGACACTGGAAAGTAGAGCCAAGCAGGTAGCAGCCATACACTCCACAGAAAGCCAAGAATAGACTTTCAAGACTACTGACCCAGTCAAAATGGATGGGGTGGGTTAAGGGAAGAAAAGGCTGTTGGCCAAATGCTAAGTGAGGCACGCAATATGGGGAGAGTCTACAGGACTTACTGGGGGCAGAGAGCAGAATGGAGATATTAAATCGCACATGATACTGCAATTTGTCATAATTCTACCAGATCAAGATAATGATCTACCAGATCAAGACAATGCTCAGTCAGCAAAAAATGCCAGGAAAGCAAACTATAAAAAGGAAAATTATGCCCTGATTCAAGTAAAGGCTCAGAAAGACTCAAGATAGCAGTCCTAACACCAAGTCACCATTTTATTTTAATTTAATTTAATTTTTTAAAAGAGTGGTGGCATGTTGCACAATACCTTGTATGAAAGTGTACAGAATCTGATAAGCTCGAACAAATCCTTTTCTGGAAGGGATGAAGTTTATCAAACAGCAAATTTTCAGCCTGAGAAAATAAAACTTAACACTCTGAGTAAAGCACATTCATAAGTATGCTATTTTGTATTTTAATAAGGTTCAGAAATTAATGAAAAAGTGTATGAAGAAGCATAAAATTATAATCCCTAGTTAGAAAAAAATCGTATCTTGAAAATGTTAAATCAATATGTGGTTATTTGTGTAAATATGCATTTATATATGAGTTTATTGAGGAATGGAAAATATATCACATACAGGGAAGGAATGATATAAAACAGACAACTTACCATCAGAAACAATGACTACTGAAACATGATAAAACACCATAATTTACATTAACTTCACACATATATCCCTAGATTAAGTTTCTGGATTTATAACAATCTTCCATAAAAGAGAAGACAAGCTAAACTAAGCTAACGTCGGAAGCAGGTTCCCACTGTTTAAAAGAGGGAAAGAGTTAACTAAGCACTTTGCTATAAAATATAAAGAAAACATAACACCACTTACATTAAACACTGTATTAAAGGAATTAAGACATTAAGGACAGGAGAGATAGCTCAGTGATGAAGAACACTCTTAATCTTCTTCCAGAAGACCTGGGTTCAGTCCCAAGCACCTACATGGTAACTCACAGTCATCTATAACTCTAGTTCTAAGAGATCCATTGCCTTCTTTTGGCCTTCACAGGCACTGCAGACCTGTGATATACATCTGTACATGCAGGGAAAAGACCCATACACATTATATAAAAATATTGGTTAAAGTGTGAATAAGACACAAAGACAAAACATTGGGAAGAAAAAAAGGAACCCTGCTTTTATTCACAGGCATTTCAATTGTTAACACAGAAATACTTAGCAATCTTTAAAAATTGTTTAACTAATAAATGAATTTTACATTGATCAAAGGATATAAGTTCAATTAAAAAAATCAATTTCAACCTGTACACCAACTTCCAGCAGCAGAAAAGTAACATTTAAAATAATGTTACTGGGAACATATTTGAAGTGAAAAGCATTTGGGAAGACTTACACAGGGGAATATTACCCTCACACACAAAATTAAAGACCTAAATGGAAAAATAAAACAGATACAATTATATTTATGAACAATGAGACACAGTGTTGTTAAGAGGCCATTTTCTTCAAACTGATCTCAAGAATGAGAATAAGTGGTGACCATTCAGTGTTCAGGGCTAAATGGGACATCGATGTCCCTTTAATAGCAGGGACCATCTTGGCAAGTGGTGGGAGAGAATGTAAGAGCTAGGGAACAGAGAGGGGCATTGTGAGATGTCATGTACTGGATAGAACATGGCTGTTGCTGTCACCAATACACAGCAGCTGTAGCCTCGTGTATAAGAGCAGCACACACTCACAAGCACAAAGACAGGAGGGGCACAGCTGGGAAGAGGAACCGTGTGAGCAGGAGTAGAGGGGGTGAGAATGCCACAGGAGGAAATAGGATTGCAATACATGGTATACATGGTATACATGCATAAAACTCTTGGAATAAGAAAAACTAATCATTACAGAAGAAACTTTGAGTTTAAGTGATAAACTGTAAGATTTAAGTGTAAAGAGTGTAAAATGGACAAAGGGCTTGACTTACCTGCTATTAGTCCTGTATACACATCTACAAAAGTTAACTGAATATTAGCAGCAAGACAGACAAGTCCAGAAGAAGAGCCTTTTTAAATAAAGGTGCCAAAGCAGTCAACAAGTAGGAAAAAACTGTTCTGCCCAGGGAAACCTGTAACACTTGCAATATGAGGTGCTAATTTTCACATTTAATAGTAATTACTTTAAAAGAATTATTAGGTCCAAATATATTATCTAAAATAATAAACAAAAACATAAAGCCATGGTAACTCAAACCTTTAATCCCAGCACTTGAGAGTCTGAGGCAGGAGAGGTTGGGACAAACCTGACCTGCAAAGTAAAGCACTATCTCAAAAGAACAAACAAACAAAACCCAACAGAACAAAATAAACCTATAAAGAAAGAAAACACCTGTCTAAGTTTGTATATGTATTGATATGCATGTATGTATTTATGTATTGGCATGTATGTGGACTAAAGCAAAGGAATAAGGCTGAGAATTATGTAAAACTTCCATTCAGTAATAACCCCCCAAAAGTGGATCAAAGACAAGCAGGCACCTTGCTAATTGAGATATACCAATGGGCAGCAATCACATGGGGGGAAAGCATGACTTTTATCAGAATGATAAGAAGGGAAAAGATTAAAAGGAGTGACAAATAGAGACGAAGCTGTGGAACAAGTAGAGACTGTGCACTGCACCCGAAGCACAGAATGTTCCTGCATTGCTGTAAGACTGTACAGAGTCTCCTGAGTAGGTGGAAAAGGAGCTTTAAATCACTTTGTCAAGTTCCCAAGCTGATGGGTCAACTGAAGTGTGTGCCTTCTGTGTCATGTATTACCGTGTTTTCAGGTGGAGGAGTATTTTTCTATAGTTTTTAGGGTGTCAACTTTATTTTTCTTATTTGTGGTGTACATGCATGCATGCGTGTGTGTGTGTGTGTGTGTGTGTGTGTGTGTGTATGTTATGGAGGGGGGCAGTTACATCACACCACACACCTGTGGATATCAGTTTTGTGGAGTTGACTTCTTCCATCATTGTAAGGATTCTGGGAGTCAAATTCGGACAGTCAGGTTGCCCCATTGTTTTGACACTCACGCGCCCTTTGCTTTGTTTTATTGATTTTGGGGATGTGGAGGGTGGCCAGGATCTCTGACTGATCTTGTATTACACACGTAGCCTAGTCTGGTTGGCTAGTGAACTTAGAGGATCCACCTGCCGCTACTTCCCCACTTTATCCCAATTTTCTAGTGCTTCTTGAGTCAAAACCTAGCTTCTCTGCTCACCTCTCAAAAGCAGTTGATGCCTCAACACAGTATGTATTTTATTCGACTGTGCTTTATGGGCACTTCACAGCTTAGTTTCTATCTCCATCTAATTATCTGTATCACCAGGGCAAGGCCTAACCCTGGTCATCAGTATATCTCCAAGCACCTGCATCACATATAGGCTTGCACAAGATCCTGGGGTCACTAAATGGCTGCTAAATTAACTTGGCTTCTTTCCAGAGTAGCTTCATGTGACATCAGTAGCATCCCTGCCTGGCACAGGCTTCGGTCACCATTGCATAAGCTCAGGAAGGCTCATCAGATAGAAAGCAACCTGCTATTCTCTTCCTACAGCTTTCTACTAAACTCTTGCTCCTCCCCAGTGTCAATAACAACAGCAAAAGCCGAATAGACTGTACTCTGAGAGTTCAGGAAGGAAACAGAAGAAACCATTGACAAACATAGTAAGCGATGACCATGGGTTGGGCAATACACTCTTGGTCTTTATCTCAGTTAATTTTCTTCTTTTTTTTTTTGAGTATCATAAAGGGTCATTTATTTAGGGATTGACTCACAGATCACAGTCCTCTACACAAAAGGGAATCGGGAACTGAAACCAGTAGCTGGAAGAGAGCGAGAAAGCTTTTCTTTGGCTCTTACAGTATAAGAGGTCAAGACCTAGTAGACGGGTACCTTAAAGGCTACTGGCTGAAGGAGTTCCTATAGCAGTTATTCAAGGGAAATCTAACATTAAAACTTTGTTCTAGACGCAATTAACTTGTTTGCTTTATTCATAATTCTCTCTACACATTTTTTTTTTTTTTGCAGCTGTCCCCTCAGTTAATTTTCACAAGTCAGTTAGTTTAGTTAACAGAAAGTACGTTGGTCTTTAGGAATTGAGAAGACACCTCAGTTCATAACGTGTTAGCATTTTAAGGACCTGACTTTTGTCCCCAGATCTTACATTAAAAATTCATATTTAGTGGTACACACTTGTAATCACAGAACTGAGTGGGGGGGGGGGGGGGCAAGGGCAAGTGGACCCTTTTGAGTAACTAACCAGACAGCCTAGCCTACTTGACTGGTATCACGCCAGTAAGAGATCCTGCCCACCTTCCCTAGTCCAGTCAATCAAGGTGGATGGTGCTTGGGTGTTCAAGGAATGACAGCTAAGGCTGTCCTCTGGCCCTGTGTACATACAAATGCACAGGCATACACACACATGAATGTATAGATGCATACCAACATACATGCGCACAAAAGTAATAGGTTTCGGGTGCTTAGTGTCCTGAGGGAGGTCAGAAAGCTGGGCTGTCACAGGAGAAGCATTATATAAACCCATACACTTTCCTTTAAAGAGAAATTCCAAAAAAGCACAGATGCAAGTTAGTTCTGGTTTGGTGAGATGGCTCCATGGATAAGTGCAGTATTCATGTAAGCCTGAGAGCCCACGTAATGAGCCAGCTATGGTTTCACATTCTATAATCCCGCGCTCCTTGGTGAAATGAAAAGCAAGGGCAGGAAAAATCATGCAGGAGCTCAGAAACAGGGAGCCTGCAGTGCACAGCATGACGGCGGCAATAAGAGAGGCCCCGCCTCAAACAAGGGCAAGGAGAGAACCATGGTACACATACACTAACAAACATGCATACACATGCACATATTTTTTAAAAGTCAGTTCTACTGGCTTCATTTGTAATAACCACTATATTAAGAAGGAAAATAAAAACGAAATGAAATTTATGCTGTGGCAATGCTGAGGCATGCATAGGCAGTCCATATATGGCGGTTCTGTTGAACTTGTCCATGTTGGGTTTCATGGTCTAAGTTGATGAGAGGATGACTGACCAGGTCTCTTCCTCGAGAGGGCCCCAGATCTCATCACAGATGGTTGTGAGCCGTCATGTGGTTGCTAGGAATTGAACTTTGGAAGTGCAGTCAGGACTCTTCACCGCTGAGCCATCCTGGGAAGTCCAAAAGGCTCATTTGCTTTTGATAATTGAAGGAGAAGAATTGGGGTTCTCCACCCTAAATAATACATTTCATATATGACCCACCCTTGAAAATTGAAAGGGAACAAAGAAGAATGTGGTCCCACACACTACATATTTCATTTGTGACCCATGAGAACTATTGCCTAAGAGATGTAATATCATCATTCATATGGTTCAGCTTGTCTTATTTCCATTGTCATTTCTAATTGCAGTTAATATTGATATATTTCTGTTCAATTAAATAGGTTTATAACTGTGTTGTTAGTGAACAATGCTGAAGCAAGTGAACTCACTGGAACTGCATTCCAAATGATCTGGACTTACTCCACAGCCTCTCCAGCATAAGCTATCATAGGTGTTTATGATTTACCCATTCTGACAGGTGTAAGATGGTATCTCAAAGTTGTTTTGATTTGCACTTCCCTGATAGCTAAGGAAGTTGAACATGTCCTTAAGTATCTTTTGGCCATTTGAAATTCTTCTGTTGAGACTTCTCTGTTCAGTTCAGTATCCCTTTTTTTTTAATTGGGTTATTTAGAATTTTAATGTATAGTTTCTTGAGTTCTTTATATATCCATTGTTGGTGGGAATGCAAACTTGTGCAACCACTTTGGAAATCAGTGTGGTGGTTTCTCAGGTGTCAACCTACCTCAGGATCCAGCAATAACACTCTTGGGAATATACCCAAGAGATGCCCAATCATACTACAAAAGCATTTGTTCGACTAAGTTCATAACAGCATTATTTGTAACAGCCAGAACCTGGAAACAAACTAGATGCCCCTCAACTGAAGAAAAGATAAAGAAATTGTGGCACATCTACACATTAGAGTACTACTCAGCAATAAAAAACAATGATATCTTGAATTTTGCATGCAAATGGAAGGAAATAAAAAACACTATCCTGAGTGAGATAACCTAGACCCGAAAATATGAATATGGTATGTACTCACTCATTAGTGGATTCTAGCCATAAACAAAGGTCATTGAGCCTATAGTTCGCCATCCTAGAGAAACTAAGTAATAAGGTGAACCCAAAGAAAAACATATATAGATACTCTTGGAAATTGGAAGCAGAAAAGATTGCCATGCATTTGTATGAATGGATTTTTTGTTCTTTTATTTATTTATTTATTATCTATTTATTTATTTAGAAGCAAGGCCTTATGTAGCCATCAAACTCTGACTCCTGCTTTTCCTGATTTCGCTTTTGAAGAGCTGAGATTATATTCACACATGACCATGCCTGAATTACTTTCTTACTATTGAAGTTTAAATGCTTTTTATATATCTAGTTACTGGTTGTTTTCTAGATTTGGGTTTACAAATATTCCCCCTCAGCCTGTGTTTTTTTTTAAAAAAAATACCTGTTCCTAAGCAGGCCTTTTACTATGAGTACCTTTTTAATTTTTATAGAACCAATTTGTCTTGTTTATGGGTCTGATTTTCCTGTTGTACAAAAACAACATCCAAGAAGAAGATTCCTTCTCAAACTTAAGATCACATAGGTTTTCTGCTTGTTTTATTTCAGATGTTTTCATTTTAAAAGCTTTAGCTATAGGTTAGGATCTATTTGGAGACTGTGTTTGTATAAGCCTTGAGGGAGATGTTATAATTTGTCTTTTTCCACTAGCATTTGATTGTTCTAGTGTCAATTGCTGAAGGGCTAGTTTTTCTCTGTGGAATCAGCTTCTCACCATCGTTACAGACCAGCGCATGTTAATGGGTCTATTTATGACCTTCTTATCTGTCCCATTGACTTCTCTGTGCATTCATACATTGCTTTTATCTTTGAATTTGGTCACTTCATCTTCTAAGATCATCAGTTTGGAGGTAAATAAAAGTTGGATTTTCTTGCATCAAATGTTTATTGCATTCTGGGTTGAATTCTAATTATGATGCATTTTAAATATTTTGGTGCATTTGAATTGAATTGGCAATTTTTATCTATGATGGGAAAGTATGTGGAATTTAATTAGATGAATGTTATGAGATCATGGTGCATTCTTTCTACCAATGTTCAGAAAATACTATCTAGGAAAAGTGCAAATGCTTCCTTAAATGTTGAATAGAAGCTTTACTCAAAACCACCTAAACCTGGATCTGTCTTTCTTCCTTCTTTCTTCTTTTCTTTCTTTCTTTCTTTCTTTCTTTCTTTCTTTCTTTCTTTCTTTCTTTCTTTCTTTCTTTCTTTCAAGTTGGGCATTATAATTTATTGAAGACCTGAATGGAACTAAAAATAAATAGAAGGGAGGCAAATATACTCTCTGCTTCACATGGGATATCCATCTACTCTTTGGCTATAACTCTTGGTAATTGTGCCTTGAGAAGCAAAATATATATCCTTTGTTGTAAGACTTTTGAATTTAGGCTGGAACTGTACCCATCTGTTCACTAGGCTTTCTGTTTTCTCGTGAATCTTCTCGACCTCTCTTGTCACAAAATCCAATCCCTCAGAATTAGTCTATCTACCTAACACTATATGTCCACCTACCTACCGTATTGATTATGTATATGTGTGTACATATACATTATATATATATACATATTGACAAAAGTCTAAACTACTCTATATAGGATAAGCAGGCCAGAAACAAAGACAGGAGTCAGTATTGGAGTCTTCAGTCTGAAATTTACATGGCAAACTGACATGCTAAGGAGTATAGAAGATTTGATGTAAAATGTCTTCAGGAAAACCAGGTTTTGCTCTTTAGGCCTTCAACCTCATTGAATGAGGTCCTCCTCTTCTTCAGGGTTCCCTGAGTGCTGAGTGGAGAGATTTGATGGACCTCCCCACCCCATTTATGTCTGAGTGTTCCAAGGTCTCTTTCTGTCCACTGTATGATCGTGGGTCTCTATATTGGTTCCCATTTGCTAAAGGAAGAAGCTTGTTAGATGATGGCTAATAAGACACTGACCTAGGATTAAAGTAGATTTTCGTTAGGGGTCATTTCATCACTATGGATTTTGTTGTTTGCTGCTTTTGTTTTGTACCACCAATAGTGGTGTGGGAGGTCCTTCTGTCTTTGTGTTGCTTTTATTGGTTAATGAATAAAGAAAATGTCTTGGCCTGTGGTAGTGCAAATGAACAGAGCAATACTGGGGTCTCCAGTTTATTATCCATCCACATATAGCAGAGGAGAAGCAACAAGCATGCCCAGACCATTAACACAGTGTGTAACCCTTGGGTAATTAGGATCCAAGTGGTACTATGACAAGAACTGTAAGTTCCTATGTGTAAGTAGGTAAAACTGTTGTCTAAACTGTATTAAAGAAGAGAGTGGGATAAATGTCTAAGTCAAATGTCTAAGTCAAAAATTATCTATGACTCTAGGTAAGCTTAATGGATAAACCTAAATAGCATATTTTACCAGTGTTTGCTTCTATTTCTACAGAATAATTAGCTGTTTTTATTTAATAAAAGTATAGGCTATGTTTATTTTTGGAAAAAATCAAGCCATCTGGAATCTTTTAAATGTTGAATGAAAGTTTTTTTATTGAATCATATTTGATATTGCCAATGATTTCATTTATTTAATCTAAGAATTGGGCAGATTTGCTACATTTGTGTCTTTGGGCCTGATACCTTGCATTTGAGCCTTTCCTAAAGCAGGAGGGAATGCTGCTATTGGTACCTTACCCACTTCTAAAGCATCATTAAAAAGTCCCCTGTTTCCAGCGCCAGCCACTGCGTTTCAGCTGAGATAGCATTCTCACGGTCAGGTTTGACATACTCTGCACCCGATGTCTTTTAGCAATGCGGCACTTCTAGTGTGAAGCACAAACACTGTATTTGGTTTGTCACATAGCTCATTTAAATTTCCTTCACCACATGCGGTAGTTTTGTTCAAAACACTGTACTTTGCCGGCTCAGAGAGCAGGACAGGAATGGAAGAGAATCTCTAAGCTTGTTTTCCTTCAGTGTAAACCCTCATGCTTGACAAGCTATTCACTGGGTTCTGAATTACTTGACAATGAGCCCCATTAGGATTATTTTATATTATTTTTTTTCTTTTATCACTTTCAACCATGACATGATAATAGCATCGAGAGAACAGAGCTACACAGACAAAAAGAATTGTTTGTAAACTCCAGATTTCCACTTAGGATCTCAGCCCTGTACCTCTCAGTGGACTTCCAGGTGGGCCTCCAGGTGGCACATTTGTCGCAGAGCAGGGAGGGTTGTCATGCACAGCTATGACACTTCTTCCATATTGTCGTCTTAGTTTCCAAAGGACTTCAGTCTACATCTCTCTTATATAAGAACCAAGGACTTTGCCCTTCCTGAGAGAATGCAGTTGGTTAGAGTAGCCAGACAGCTCCATTTTCAGAAAGGAAGCATTATCTCTGACATAACTTCAGGTAGGACCACGCATGCATACATATACATATACATACATACATACATACATACACACACACAGTGACTTTGGTTGAATTATTTACAACTTCCTTTTCTTGAAGTTGAGATGCAAATAAGACAGCAGCCTTGTCACCCCAAAACTTCCTTTGACAACCACATTTCTTTCTGCTAAGAAGAGGAATCTATCATTCTGGGGACATGATATTCTCAAAGATTCCTTACCATCTTAGGATTTAAAAAATTCTGAGACTTAACAAGTAAGTTAGATGAGCCAGGCAAGGTGATGCTTTTCTGTAACCCTCGCACTCAGAATATGGAGGTAGCAGGAATAACAATTCAAAGCAGACTCTGGCTATATAGCAAACTCTAGTCTAGCCTATGCTTCATATAATCTTGCCTCAAAAACCAACCAAAATACTAGATTAAACATATGATCTACTTCTCAATGTTTTTATTTAGTTACTTATATTAAAATTTAATATATTCTAGAGACTGTTGCCACTAATAGACTTGCACTGATGCCAGTTTCTTTTGGGGGAGGATAGGAGTCCATTATTTTGAAGGTTACATGTAACCAGTGATTGTCAAGATGGTTCACCAGGTAAAGTTACTTGTTCCCAATCTTGAGGACTTGAGTTTGATCCCCAAGTCTCCATGTTGGAAAAAGAGAATTGGCTTCTACAAGCTGTCCTCTGACCTAAATACATGCACTGTGGCATGCACCTGTCCCCAACACCTTTTTAAATCTTTGAAGAAAATTACATGCAGCTATTAGTTAAAAGATTTAGCAAATATAAATACACAGGAATTGGTTAAATTTGAATTCTGTATAAACTAGAGATAATAGAAATAATACTTTTTGTAAATGTCTTAAATATTATATAAAGCAATAATTTATGAATAAGCGTGGGCATAGCCAACATCTGTTAGGGTCTGAAAAATCATGGGATAAAACCGGACTCGCTGAACATAGTGGACAATGTGGACTACTGGGAACTCAAGACAATGGCAATGGGTTTTTGATCCTACTGCACATACTGGCTTTGTGGGACCCTAGGCAGTTTGGATGCTCACCTTATTAGACTTGGATGGAGGTGGGTGGTCCTTGGACTTCCCACAGGGCAGGGAACCTTGGTTGCTCTTTGGGCTGAAGAGGGAGAGGGACTTCATTGGGGGAGGAGGAGGGAAATGGGAGGCGGTGGTGGGGAAGAGACAGAAATCTTTAATAAATAAATAAAAAAAACTGAATGAAGTTTGGGGAACAGGTTATAAGAAGGAAAGTTGAAAGAAATTTCCTGAGCATAGAGAAGCTTGCATAACACTTTGCTGCATTTAACACTGTCAAGTTAACAAATGTAGGTCCACAAGGACCATAGCCCCAAGTGGAGGTGATACTAAATCTTTGCTCTTTCTCAGAATGATGGAGAGGTTCCTTCTATCTTGAGTTGGTTTGAGGCGACTTATAGGCATAGAAGAACTCACATTCTCATGTAGGGGAATACAAGAAGAATTTCTTTCATTCTGTGTTCTGAATCATGTCTTACATCAGTCAGAAAAACTTAGATGTGTCACCTATAGGAGCTCCATCCCATGCTGGAAGTCTGTAAGCAATAAATAACATCTTACTATCTTGTCCAACGAGTCACAACTGTTGAATGTACATACCATAAGGGTCAGTTAGTATTAGGGCATTTTAGAAGCACAAGAAGCAAAATAGGTACTATTTATCTCAGATAATCTAGAAATGTGGGGGCCATGCCTATAACATTCACCGGAGAAGGCACAACTGGGTACACATACCGTCCTCACACCCTGAACACTAAGGTGTATGCAATGCTTGCTTTCTGTTAATGCATTCATTGATTACAAGATGGTGATAGATTAAGAAAATTGTAATTTTCAAAGATTACTTTTTCCATAGTGTCATCTTTCCTAAAAAAAAAAAAAAGAAGGAAGTTTTTGTATCTGAAGTGGGGTTTATTTAATGGTGTTCCTAGAGTCTTCCTTGCATAAGCATGGCTAACTCTAGAAACAGTACCATGAGAGTTAAATCAGGGTGTTCTCTGGAAAACAAGCTTTAATTCTCAAATAAAGGTGATGAAGGAAGCAAGGAAATCTCAAGAAAGTAACAATACCGTGTTGAGCTTTTGTGACTTTATCTTTGTTAATGTAATTCTATGTCAGGTCAATGCCCTTGATCACTCTTAGGTACCACAGCATCCATTATTCATTCATCCATTCAGTTGTCCACTCCCTTAAAAATTGTTAAAGACAGTTAACTTTCACATTCCTAAATAGACATGTGTGTACACACATACACATGCATGTGCATGCACGCACGAGTGTGCACATGTGCTACAGAAGCATCTTTCGGCTTTTGCTCTGGAAAGAACCCCTCATTGAAATGTGCCTCTTGCTTATTCTGTCCCCTGAAGAGCTACTCTTTCTTAGGGGCACGTTTGGGACAGGAACTAAGTGAGAACTGTTAGCCAAGTGAGAGGATGTTCACTATTCCTGGTTTCACATTCCAAATGAATAGAATGCAGGTGGGGCTGAGACTTGCTGTAAACCAAATTGACTTTGCTTCGCCTAAAGATCATTTCGTGTAGATGTCACCAAGTTGGATCCATTGCTGATTTGTTCAGCCATGTGGAGCCATACATTATACTGATGATACTGAGAAACTGATTTTGAAGAAGAGTGACATTTTCTAGAAGATCAGCAGTATGTCCCTCCCATAAACAACATCACAGCAGCAGAAGAAAGGCGAGATAGCTGATTACTCTTTTGTTTTCCTTTTTAATCCTCCATCACTTTATCCTTTCTCTCCTCGTTCTATTCTCCCCTTATCTTATCCTTTCTTTTTTTGTTGTTTGTTTGTTTCCCCACATTATCTCTCCTGCCTGCTGCTCCATTATTTTGGCACTACCTGACAAAGCACCATACCAACACACAATTTTATCAGCAGTAATGTACTGTCTCAAGGTCCTAGAATCTAGAAGTCCTAGAGCCAGGTGCTGGCCCATGTGCTTGGTATTTGTTGGGGGCTGTGAGGGAGAGTGTGTTCTTCTTTATCTTCTAGCTTCCCGTGATTACAGCCTGGAAATTTACATATTTTCCATTCCTGGTCTGTAGGTCTCTGCCTTCAATATCACAATACTTATTCTCCCTGCCATAGGTCTCTAAAACACTGACTTAAAAAAAGGAAATTATTCACACTGGAATAGGTTTATCCCCACTAAATTTGATGCTCACTTAAAGACCATATCTGCAGCTAAAGTAGTATTCTCAGATGAGGGGCAACGCGCCTTTGAGAGGATACAGCTGAAACCACCGCATCTTCCAACGCCAATGACTTGCAGAAGTGCCTGGAGTATCAGGTGGCGATGGTCCTCCTGCGCATGCTTGGTACCAGCAGAGAAGAGGGTAGCTTTGCTTAGGGATACTTTCGTAACATAAGAAAGGCTGCTATGGTGAATGTGACTCTGCGCGCCTCTGCAGCCCTAGTGAATGGGAAGCCATGAAGACAATTGAACACGGGAAGCTAATCAAGTCATGTTTTTCTGCCATATTTGTAGGTGACCGTTCTTCTTCATGCATAAACAAACATAAGTTTTCATATTGGTTCTAGGGCTCTGTCACAGAGGTAGGAGGTGGATAGGGTTGATAAAGAAGAGAGGAAGATTGTCTACAAGCATGGGGAGGTAGAAACAGAATTCTGCCTCTGTCGTTGGCTAGTTTCATGACTTTGGGGACACTAACACTCACCTGTGAGTGCACACTAACATGGTCAGCAATGACTGACACGGTCCACTTGAGTCTGCTGACACACCTCCTCGGGAATAAATGGCCAGTTTCCCTCGACAAAAACAGCTCTCGAGTCCCACTGTGTGATTGGCTCCTTCTATGATGGCCAGTTATCCGTTTCCTTGTCAGTCTGTCTGTTCGCTTTACTAGAAAACGCGGACGCTTGGACTGTATGAGGACTCCCAAATAATGGGGATAAATGAATTTGGCCAAGAAATGTTTGTTATTCTGGTGCAATCCTTCCCCATAAAAGAAGCAAACATTAAAAACCACCACCTTAGCAGCACTCTTGAAATAGGGGCTGCTCGCTGAAGAAGGAGAAAGTTGACTGCTTGTTGCTCTGAGCATAGTACAGAAGCAACGGGAATTAGGAAACCGGAAGCAGGACGGATGGTGCACAAAAGGAAAAACAAGCCTTGAATGAGCATGCGTTGTCCTGACGGAGACCAAATCTGACAAAGAACAATGATTCTGCCTGAAAGAGCAGCCCAGGAGACTGTTCGGCGGCAGCAGCAGTAAATTGAACTGTGAGGATGGAGCCCACCAGGAAAAGCAAGGGCACTTCAGTGTAGAGCGCAGCGAGGAGTAGTTAATGCATTGTTTGCCGCGGCATGCATTAATGCCATTGGTGGAGACAGCCCAGGTCACTTCTTGAGAACATAAAAGGAAACCTTGAAAACCGCATCAGGTGCTAAGGTATTTTTTAATTGTTCAAAGTCAGGAGCACACAGCCTCTGAGAGGAACGGTGAGGGAGCAAGGTGGTAGCATAGGCTGTGAACTGAAAGTATTTCAGAGTGCCAGCATCGGGATCTTCAACCATGTAAGCCTGGTCAACATCTTCCTAACGTCTTTGGTCATGCCACCATTTTATGACATAGCCCCGCCACCGAGGCCATGAAACGTCTGATGATCCGTTCAGCTGAAGCATCTTCTGACTGCTTGCTAATTTTCCTCGTGTGCCTGAATAGGTCAGAGGCAAGGGGAGTCCGCTGCTTTGGGGCGAAGTGTTCCGCTGACCCGAATAGGTCAGAGGCAAGGGGAGTCCGCTGCTTTGGGGCAAAGTCTTCCGTTGAAGGTCAGGTTTATAATTCCGCCATGTTCTGTCTGGCCACTCTGCTGCATAAAGTAAAGGTAGCGTGTGTTGTTACAGTTGAGAATATATTGCTCATGGATATATACTGCAGAAAATTCCCATGTAAATTTCCCTATAGCTTCAAGTGTTGAAACTGTAGGCCAGTTTATCAAAAGCACAGCTGCTTTCCTTGGGGTTAAGGGAGGCTCATAACAATTTTTTTTTCCTCCCAAACTTACAAGAACACCCTCAGGAAAACAGCTGCATTATTGCAGAGAGGAAGAACCTCAGATGCGTGCGAAGTATTGTAATTTAAATGAGAGCGCTATTTTCAGGCCTTTTCATTTAAAGATCATTTCATTATTTTATTTCCCCCCCCTAAATAAGTTATCTAGGAAAATAAGAGAGTAATTACTCCAGGGACTGCAGGCACTGTAGCAGGCAAATTAAGGGTTTTAATTGAGAATATCAATTGTTGTACTACGTGATTAATAGAGACATGGTGGGAATGTTTACATATGCGGGGTATTTACAGTACTCACGTTGTTCTGTTTAACTGGGGAACCCAAAGCAAATGGAAAAGGCAGGCCTTATTAATTGTCTTTATTTGCCCAAACGTGCTGTTTGTTTGTTCCTTTCACTCAAGACAAATGTGACTTTTCTCCTTCCACTGACTGTAAGACACACACATTTTTATCAGCAAACGTGAACACTCTATTCTTCACAGAACAAACGAAAGAAATTGCTTTAACTTTTAACTGTATCTGCTTCTAATCTCCAGGTGACTTCCTCTTGGTTCCTGAATGTCTTTCTCTAGACCATGTTTCTATTTCTTATTGTCTGCTCCTTACTGTACAAAAGTATGGATTCTAGAACCACAGAGAGCAGAGGCTTAGAGAATACTTCTGCTCTACACGCAGGAACACCAGGCCAAGGTTGAGGGACTCTTAATGACTCCCGCGAAAATATGCTCAAGGCTGCATAAACTTGATGGACACGGAGAAAACTGAAATCTTCAAGCATTACTACAGATCAGGGACCAGGAGCTTTGAGAGATGAAATGACTTGTCAAAGATTGCACGGGTACAGAGCCAAACTATGAAACCCAGAGCCTACAAGAACCATTGGCACAGAAGACTGGAGAGAGAATACCTTTATATTTAAAATGATAATAATAAAATCTGCACCATGAATTCACCACATAGATTAGTAAGATCCCACATTAAACACATTTTCCACTACTTGACAATGAAAACACCTGTCCTAGGCGATGGATTCCCTGGTGCAACAATAACGTCATATAGATGAATCTCCAAGTAATATATTGTCCGTCTTTGCCTGTATTCACATTTGTGCATGTGTGCGTCAGATGCACTCATATATGCAGAGTCAGCTCTTAGTGTCTGCTTGCTCTACATCTCTGGTTGCAGCCAACAGTGGATAGAAGTCTTGAGGGAAATATTATGTCTGCACTGAACACATAAAGGCACCATCTTTCTAATATTTCTTTTGTTTTAGTTTTGTTTTGATTTTGTTTTTTTGAGACAGGGTTTCTTTGTAGCTTTGTTGCCTGTCCTGGACAGTGTGTGTGTGTGTGTGTGTGTGTGTGTGTGTGTGTGTGTGTGTATGCATGTGTGTGTTTATGCACACATTCTCTCTCTCCCTCTCCTCTCTCTCTCTCTCTCTCTCTCTCTCTCTCTCTCTCTCTCTCTCTCTCTCTCTCAGACACACACACAACACACACAAGCTATTCAGAGTTAAAGTGATGTCCTGGTGGTTAAAAGCATGTTCTTTCAGAGAACTGGGGTTTGGGTCCAAGCACCGGTAACGCCACATCAGGTAGTTCAAAAGCACCTATGACCACAACTCTACTTCTGTTATCTCCTTCTGGCCTCTCTAGGTACCTGCACACTTACATGCACACACACACACACACACACACACACATACACACACACACTAAATAAATCTTAAAAAACAAAAAAAATATCCATATAGAGAGGATAATCACATACTTATCCTTTTACTGAAATTAGAAGTTAATTTGTTGCTTTTGACTTACCTGCTATTATATTATATTCCAATAATTCTATTCTAAAGTTCTTTTATCCAGAAAAACCAAGTGCTGTATCTGCTGCATTAGAAAACAATGTTGGATAACTGCGCATGGCTTCCCTGATACCCGATGTCCGTATCCCTTTCTGCATTTCTATCACTGATCTCCCCCACCCCACCCCCACATTTGTAGTTTATGCTACTTAACATTCCTTTTTAATGATGCTTTCCCTGTGAGGTTTATTTAGCATGTTCTTATTTTACGCTAGTGTTTGTCAGATGTCTTCACTGTGCATATAGTTATGGGCTCTGAAGGAATCTTGTTATATTCTTCTGTCATGGAGATGTCAGCTCTCCAGCTAACCCAGGGGTTCTTAACTTGTAGGTTGTGAGCCCTTTGGGGGTTGAATGACTCTTTCACAAGGGGCTCATATCAGACATCCTGCATATCAGATATTTACATTATGATTTATAATAGCAGCAAAATTGACAGTTATGACGTAGTAAAGAAATCGTTTTATGGTTGGGAGTCACCACAGCATGAGGGCTGTATTAAAGGGTTGCAGCATTCGAAAGGTATTATCTGACCTCTCTATCTGTAACTACTTCTTAACTCTCTACCTGTAACTACTTCTTGCCTCTCTTTACCTGGCCTTTTGTTTTGAATTTCCAGTGTCCAAATGTGGCCTTCTTTTAGTTTTTCTTCTTGTAGACTTCCTCTATCTTCTATCAGTGCCCTTAAGTATTGCGAGAACATTGCCAACACAACACACATTATAGAAGTTCCTCTGTCCCATTCTATATATTATCCAATATCTTCAATTAGACAAACATTAAGTTTTCTCGCTATCACTTCCCTTGATATCTGTTTCGCGTATGTTTGTTCTGTGTGTGCCTGGGTTATGATTTGGACAGTTGGGTAGGTTTTCTTTCCGATCGCTAGCCCTACTCTTTGGGATAGTTATGATTTAAACAGAGAGCTTTTTAGTGCTGGTGCTGCAGTTTTTAATCTCAACCTGTCCTAATTGATTCTTATTAAAGGATGCTCTTCTGTTTTTTGTGATCTAACACTTCCAAGTCAAGCTTTCAAGCTATGTTTTATTTAAATACCCTAAGAATATTTGTTTTATTTTTGTTGGCTATTAAGCTATTTTATTAATATTTTATTAATATTTATTATTTGCCAATCTTTAGGGCAGACTTCTGACTATTATGGGTAAGGATATGTGTGTAAGGATGCATGTGTAAGGACACCTGTGTGTGCACTTGCATTTTGTTATTAAATATACAACGCACATTTTTTTTTGTCAGATTTTCAATGGGAATATTTTGACTCTCAATGTGAACCTGGTTGATGGGATTTGGCTCTACTTCTTGGCAGAAAAAAGAATGAGGAAACTAAAATTAGTTAGTTAGTTACTTTGTTAATTAGTTAGTTTTGTTTTTTCGAGACAGGGTTTCTCTGTGAAACAGTCCTAACTGTCCTGGAATTCATTCTATAGACCAGGCTATCATTGAACTCATAAAGATCTGCCTGCCTCTGCATCCCGAGTCCTGACATTAAAGGCCTGTGCCACCACCACCCGACAGAAACTAAATTTAAATATCACATAAATAAAATAAATTTTATTTTAATGACTGAATACTGGATCTAGATTAGAAAGTCTTGGTTGTCTTGTTTTCCTATAGCAGAGGTATATTCAAGAAAGTCAAATTTAATTTCTCATTAATATTTGAGTCTTATTCAGATAATTTTTGCTTATCTGTCAAATTTTCATATGTATATTCAAAAAAATAAAATTATTATATCCATTCTCCCATTCAGTCCTCCAAATTTTCCCAGATCCCCTGGCTCATTTACCAGACCTGCACATAGATAAGAGGTGACAAATGCCTGTGTCAGGGGTGAAGCACCATTTATATGGGAATTCTCACCTTTGCTTCTTGAACGTCCTGTCACTTGGTTGCAATCTCTGTGTGGCTTGTACGTCTGTCTTCTTGTATCGTCTTATCTCCTCTACAGACTACACAGAATCTAAGACTCTAAAACTTGAACACTGTCTGAACAACCAAGTCCTTAAGCATACGCTTCGAAATACAAAGGACTGGCTGGTTATTCTGGGATGGCTGAAGCATGTGAACCTCTCCTGGGCTCTATGGTACACCGGAATCAAAGCCAACAGGCCCTGTGCAAACAGAATCTACCTCATCTCTAGCTTGATCTTTTTCATCTCTATCCACTTTGGCTTTTTTTTCTGAGGAATATGGCTGCCCACAACAAGAGTCAAGATTCCCAAATTTTCTTGTAGAATATTTGTCACATGACCACATCTGACCAAAGTCATTAGAGAAAAAAAACAATTGTCAGGCTTCCAGAAAACTCTACAAACAAGGCTCACATCCTCCCCTGTAGCAGTGAGATCCACACATGTGCTAACAGATTATCCAACCTTGAGAAGTTATACAGAACCCTTCCTGCTGAGGACTCTATGCTACAGCAGCGCCTCCATAGCAGCCTAAATTTCAAGGACAGCAAAAATTAATTTTTATCCTACTTAAGTTGTTACTAGTTTGGCTTTTCTTAAGAACACCTCATCTTAGCTAATGCCGGTCTCTGTCAGAGACTGAGCTCCAATTTTGCTTAAACAAAAGCCTGTGATTGCACGCATCCGGTACAGGGCTACTCCTGAGGCCTCCCTTTACTTCAGCGTCTTTAATGTGACATTGTCAACCTGGCCCTTTCATCTTCCAACCAGTTCCAGAAGGGGTGAGTTTTCTTATCATGAATCGTTGGTATTAGGTTACAAAAAGCCACTTAAAAAATAAACAGTGACCTTTGTACTGTAATTCCTTTGGTTTGAAGCTATTAAGAATTCATTTATGATTGGAACATATCCACTGACCGGGGGAGAGCCACTAATGAATAGGAAATGGAGTTCACAGCCGGTGAAGATTGTATTTGGGTGGATGACCACAGCCACAAGAGTGAAACTTGATTTGTAATTACAGCTTTTTCAAGAGTGAAGTCATTCAAATCGCTCTCCCTCCTTCGTCTTTCTTGAGTCCTTTTGCCCACCCCTAACTTGCAAACAGCACAAAGTGGCTAGAACACTGGTCTTTCCCACCCTACACTCCTCTGCTCCAATCTCAGAATCTGGGAAGTAGAGGTGAAGGTGTGACGTACAGAAACAAGGAGCCCTAACTGGAAGCTTTCGTGTGGTTGCAGTGACGTGGACTAGAAAGGGTCCTTTCTCTTCTCGTTCTGCTAATGTCAAGAAGAGATGCAATGTAGGTCTTGGACCTATGCTGGGACCACTTAGGTCTGAAGCACACCTAGCCATACCCACTTTGGGATGTGGTGGCCTGTCTTTGGCAAGTTGTGTTGAGTAAGTGGCTCTTCTTGGGCCTTGGAAATAGGTTCTTTCCTGCTCGTAATGTACAAAGGATAAAAGTATAGGACTGGCCATCTCATCCTCCACCTGAACATTACCCCAAACCTCAGAGGCACCCCAGGAAGCGAGCCCTAAGTAGAAGTACAGGGACAAAGCGTAATAGAAACTGATCCAATAAATGATCAGTTCCCCGAGGTGACAGACAGAAAGGACTGAAGCTTGCCGAGCTGTTCTGAAAACAAAGCAGGAAAAAAAAAGAATTAAGAGCACCCAAGGCAATTATAAAAAACATTTCCAAGGACAAATTAGTGTACGATCATATTTGAGAAATTATATGTTATAGAGTGAGGTGAATAAAATCCAAGAGCAGAGAAGACACTGAGGCTCTCTTTCCCACAAATAGGAGAACACAGTGATTGACAGACTTTCTTTTCATAAAATGAGAAAGAAAATGTTCAAGATAAGATAATTTCATTATCTTTCTGAAAATGAAAATGGATTCCCACTTTACTCCCTCCCACATTGAAATAAACCCCAAATATCCATAATCTTTAATGTAAGAAGTAACATTTCAAAACCACTAGCACAATGGTTCTCAACCTTCCCAACACAGGGAATACAGGAACTTCAATACAGTTCCTCATGTTGTAGTGACCCCAAACTATAGAATTATTGCATTAATATCTCATAACTATAATTTTGCTACTGTTATATATTGCAATGTAAATATCTGATATTCAGTTGGTCTTAGGCAACTGCTGTGAAAAGGCCATTTGACCCCCTGAGGGGTCATGACCCAAAAGTTGAGAACCATTGCATTAGAAGGAAACATGGGCATATGCGTATCATGGGTATATCATGAAAACATGAGGAAGATGGATTAGCACCAGGTATTAAGAAAACCACCAAAAGTTAAATCTCGAAGAGGCAAATGAATTATCTGAGGATATTGAAGGATGTGGAAATTTGAGATGTCTAAGAGCAAAATTAAAAAGGGAGAGAAAAAAGGAAAGTAATTTGCAAGATGTAAAAGTAGCAAGAATTAACCAGATCTTAGATGGCTTCCATGGATCAATGAGAAGTAGCAGACTTGTAGACACTTGAGTAATGAGCAAAGTTGGGCAAGGCTCAGAGAAAGCACCATGTGTGTACCCTAAATACTAGAAAATACATTCAACTTCACCAGGGAAATGAGAATTAGAGCAAAAATATGTCATCCTCACTGAAATGGAAAATTCTGAAGTCTGAAGATACATAACTCTACAGAAATATAAAAATTGGCAAGTTTAAGTACTTTAGAAGAATTTATTGCTACCTAGAAAAACAGACATGGGCATGAAGTTCCCTATGATCTTTAGAAATGACCACGCCAGAAGAGATCTGGAGAAAGCATGCATGCAGAACTCCTGCGCAGTAATAGCACATAATAGAGAAAATAGGAGTGATTCAAATATCTCCGTAGACGAATGGGGAAGCCACTATCTTCATATAGGGCACAATATTAAAACTGTTGAGATGAATGAACCAAAGCCACATGTGCCCATAAGAATAAATGCCAGAAAAAATAATGATCAGAAAACATAAGTTGCTGAGCTATGTTTTAAATGAATTATATTCAAAATCACATATGTTGTTTGGGTAAATTCCTCATGCCTACATGGAAAGAAGGTCTGCATTAGCTGCGAAACAGTAGTTACCCTTATAAAGGAAGGTCGAGTATGTGAAGACTTAAATATGTCTCCAAATCTATAGAGCCTTATTTTATAGAAAGAAGCAGGCATGGTAGCTGAAATTGACAAGTTATGTATGTGCTTATATGTGCATTTATATGCTGTTTATGTGGGCAGACCGTGGTCTGCAGTCCTGGATTCGGCCAGCACACTTGGTTTCATGCCTGTATTTCCCAGGCAAATTATTTCACCCTTGTGACCCGAGTGCCCTCTTCTTCAATAATATATATTCCTAGGGGTCATCCTAAAGGTTAAATTAAAATATATGTGGCATAAAATACGTTAGTTTATTATTAGCACAATGCCTGGCACAGAGTAGATATCAATAAAATGTTATTATTTTTATCCCTTCAATAAATATCTACTTGTGTATTACCAAGCTTATAAAAGTAAATTGCTTGGAGTCAAATTATAATGTTTCATCAATAACTTTAACATCATATGCAATAGAGTTGAGTGGCGCTCTTTTGACAGTTTATAGGTACAATTCCCAAGTGGCCTGAAGCACTTCTCATCTGGAAATTTCTCCTAAAAAATATTGTAACTGAGTGATAGTTAAATGAATTCTCTTTAAGGATGAAATCTCTTCCGTATTGCTCCACATAGTAACTCTTAAACCCCCGGAATGTGTCGAATGACACAGGGACAATGACTTTTCATTTGACCTAATTTTCATTAATTTCATTATAAATGACTGCTGTTGGACAATGGCTGCCATTTGGAAAGTGCAGGCTTAAAAAATGAAATACCAATAATCTCAGCACTGGGAAGGTGGAAACAGAAGGATCAAGAGTTCAAGGGCAACCTAAGAGACATAGTCAGCCCTTACCTAAAAGGAGAACCAAAACATACAGGTTTTTTAAAGCGCGGAAACAATAAAGGTCTTTTGAGACAAGTACCTACTGGGCAACTCTTCAGTGTTGAACAATACGTTGATGGATAGGGAAACAGTAATTTGCTCTCTTGAATTTATTATCTGTAAAAGGAAAATAGACTCACACCCTTAAAACTTTGAACTGCAGGAGTCAGAAGAGACGGAAAGAATGTGAGCACAACCTAAGGGTACATGGCAAACATTCCCTAGATCACACTGGACAGCTATCATGAAGGAGGGCTCCTCGACTGGGGCAGGCACCATCAGAATTTAAGACATGAATGCTCTCTGAAGAAATGGGCAAGAAAGAGGAAACACTCTGACACGTAGGTCAACCTAAGCAGAGTGGAGATCTCAGTGGCCAGCTCTGCTGGGCAGTGCCCGGTAAGAAAAGTGTGTCTCATGGGAAACTGTTAAGATGACCTCCTTTATGCTCTGATAATCCCAGCCTTGTTTATCATTATTCCCAACTTATACACATACACACAAACACACACACACACACGATGTGGGATTTCCCTCTGTATGCTGTGATTACCATTAATGAATAAAGAAACTGTGGACTTATAACAGGGCAAAACTTAGGTGGGGAAAACTAAACTGAATGCTGGGGAAAGAAAGGCAGAGATGAGGAGAAGCAATGGAGCCACTGCCAGAGATAGACACTAGGAACTTCACCCAGTAAGCCCATCTCTGTGTATCACTAGGTGATACAAAGATTAATGGAAATGGGTTAAATTAAGATGTAAGAGTTAGCCAATAAGAAGTTAGAACTCATAGGCCAAGCAGTGATTTAAATAATATGGTTTCTCTGGAATTATTTTTGGAACTGAGCAGCCGGGAACCAACAAGTGGCCCCTCTCCTTCCACACGCACGCATGCACGTGTGCGCGCACACACACACACAGAAAGAGAGAGAGAGAGAGAGAGAGAGAGAGAGAGAGAGAGAGAGAGACAGCTATGAGTCACACATAGTTCATCTGCTTGTATCACGTGCCTAAAGTCCCTGCTGCCCAGATCATCCCTTCTGGTAAATTTCACTCAAGCATGGTTTTCTCTGTGGTGGCCTTTCCTACCCTGTCTCCTGGGTATATGAGATGCCTCCTTTGTGATTTTAATAGTTCCTGGGCATATGTCTACCATTGATTTTTATTATGTTCTCATAATGAAATCCATCGTCCCTAATTGATTAAGAGCTCTTGAAAGAAGAAACTGGGTCTTTGTATGGCTAGATCTTATTATATTCTGCTAAATAATTCTGTCATGCAGTAATGGAGATTCTCCAAAGACTTCTTCGCATAGATATGACCTGACCTTTGAAGCATTTAAGAAGCATAATTTGTTAATAATATTCAAAATAGACAAATCAGCCTAAAGCTATCTACCTACTTTAGGAGGTAATAACAATGATTTGAAACCATACTGATGCTTTCCATTGATAACTTTGTGTGTGTGCTTGTTAGTGTGGAGAAAGGTGCACATGTATGGTGGTCAGAAGTAACTTCAGAGTCATCTTCAGGTGTAATACCCCACCCCTCTCCTTCCCCTCCCTCTCTCCCCCCTCTCCCTCATCCTCTTCCTCTCCCTCTCTTTCTTTCTGTTTTAGACAGGGTCTCTTATTGAACTTGGAGCTCTCCGAGTGAGCTAGGCCAGGCTAATGCCCAGTATACCCAGTGATCTGCCTTTCTCAGCCTTTCCAGAGCTGGGATTCCAAGTATAGGCCACCACACTTGACTTTTTTATGTGGGTACTAGGCGTCAAAGCTAGGTTCTCATGCTTGAGGACCAGACATTTTGCCAACTAAACCATCTCCTCAGCCATATTTCTAACTCTAGGTAATGTAAGTTTTTTCTAGACCAGTGGTTTCTCAACCTTCCTAATGCTGCAGCCCTTTAACACAGTTCCTCATGTTGTAGTAACCCCATCATTAAATTATTTTGTTGATACTTCATTACTGTAATTCTGCTACTCTTATGAACCATATATAAATCTGATATGCAGGATATCTGAGATGCTAACCCCCAAAGGTTGGAGACACGCAGGGTGAGAACCACTGTCTTAGATAATCAGGACAGCAGTGATTTGCTCTCATGCTTCCATCAAGTCTTGTCCAAAGGTCAGTTTTACAGCCAAGCCCAGACCCTCACCTGCAAGGCTTATTTCCACCTTACTTTGTTTTTCCCTCTGCACAATACAAGAGCACCTCACATAACAATTGTATTTCTTTCTTTCTGTGCATACAGCCGTGCATAGACACAAACACACAGATACACAGACACAATGTGACCAAAGAAGCTATATCTTCCTTCTATTACCTTTACTACTGTATTCTTAGCATCTAGAATGAAATCTGTTATGTCCCCTGTTGGAAGGGTGGCTATTTAAATTGTTTTAATTAGCTTGTGTTTTTTGATGTCAAAATAAGATTTTCCCAGTAACACAATAAGTAATAATGCCAAAGTATGCTGATAGATAATCATCTAAAGATTATAGCAACTTCACACAGTAAGGAGTAAGCAAGGGGCTAGAAAGATGGCTCTGCTGTTCACACATGAAGCCTGGGGTTCAGAGCTCAGCACTCATGGGAAAGCTGGGTGTAACATCCTACAGGATTGTCAACCTAGCACCAATGTTGGTAGAGATGGGAAGATTGCTAGGATTTGCTGGCTGATAGCCTAGCTGGAAACCTGAGCTTCAGGTTTAAGAAGAGGCTTTACCTCAAAAGAACAAGCAAGAAAGAGATAAGGAGGGGACCAGATGACCTCCTCTGGTCCCTCTGCGTGCATAGTCACATACAACCTCAAAAACATGTGCACATAGCTCTCTCAACACATCAACACACACACACACATACACACACACACACACACACACACACAGAGAGAGAGAGAGAGAGAGAGAGAGAGAGAGAGAACCAGGAGGATTCAGATTTTAGTGTGTGCTCCATTGTATATCTAACAAGTATCTTCTGCTCACATTAGCCAGGCCAGTTTCTTATTAGCTAGAGTGGGGGCATGTGCCATGGAGCGAAGTCCATTCAACCTTTTGCAATTCTTGGGCACTGAGGTAATGGCTGAGTCACGAAGGTTCCAACCTCCCTTTCCTTTCTTTAGTTTGAAGGTCAAGAAGTATTTTTGATAAACAGTTGAAGAAGTAAAAAGCAAAGAACTCTTAAACAAATTCTAATATAGATTCTACAGCATCATCGCAGAGAGGAATAGGTAAGAAAAATCAGTGACATCAAAGAGAGTGAATGACACGGCATGGTCATCAGAAGGAAGGCCACTGTTTCAATTTCCAGGCCCTTTTATGTTGTTATTGTTTGAGGTGGTTTGAGAAGAATATAGAATTTTTTATTTTGCCAGTCTATGCTGGATGACTTAAAAGAAGTTAAGTTGAGAAAAAAAAATGTTAGAGAGATAATGAGAAGAAAATGACCTCTCCACATCAGAACTGTGCCCAGAGCGGAAAGAGGATGCTATTAAGACTCACTGAGGATGGCGAAATCTAGGTCAAACCAAGTTTCAAAGGAGGTCTATTGGACAGAAAGAGTGAACATAAGAGAAACTGATACAGACAAAATGGAGAGCCTCTTCGCACACCTACATGCATCGTGTATACTGATCCAACAAAATACCAGTGCACAAAGTCACAGCCACATGGAGTTCAGGCAGGCACTAGTATAACTCCTAGGTAGACCACGCAAATGGGAACCACCTGTGCTAGTGATGCCCGGGAAGACATTGATGTGGTTGCCTTAAAGATTTCAGACTATCACAACTCTATTTCATATTCATATTTCATGGTCAAGTTCACCAACAGTTTCTCCATGCATGATCGCAGTTACCACACATACTGTATTTATAAAACGGACGGATGTTAGCAATCCTGTTTGCCAATCAAGAATGAACAACTTAAGTCAGATCCTAGTACCCATGTCAAAAGCAGATAGAATCCCAGCACTAGGGAGGCTGACATAAGAAGATGTGGGCCTCGGGGTCATTCAGTCCTGCAAATCAGTACACTCCAGACTCGGTGAGAGACCCTGTGTCTCACAAAGGAGGAGAGCAATTGAAGAAGATATCAGTTCTGGAGTCTACACACACATACATGCATATGGCCTTGCACATCTGTGTGCTTGTATGTGAACCTCCACATGTATACAAATAAAGCAAATAAATTTAAGAAAGTGTGGTCATGTATCTGGTCACCAAGTTGCACTGGTTCTCTGGACTGGGTGGCCAACTGTTTTCACTTCAGAACTTGGGAAGTTTGGTTGAGCTTTCCAGTGACTGATCTGGGGCTTCTTGTTAGAGTTGAACTCAGTCAAATGGGGTAAGTACCAGCGTGCTCCTCACTAGCAGGTGCAGTCAGATGAAAGGTAGCCTTCTCTGTCCCTTAAGGACTAGCTCCACATTGCCACAGCTACACTGGCTTGAATTTTTAATTCCATCTCATAAAACAATACCATAAATCATCCTAGATCCCACTTTGAGTTCTGTTTTCCAGAACCATCTCAGAGGTAATTAAAGAGGAACTACACAGGTCTCTAAATCAGCTGCCTCGAGATACAGGGAGGCAACAACACTCTAGAATTCATTTTCCTTTCCTTTTACCCCCTGCCCCTCATTCATTCTGGCTATGACAAACTCTCACCCCCAAGCCTTCATTCACAAAATTATTTATGAACCATTTGTGAACCTTTAGTCACTGAGAAATATAAGCGGCCTGACAAATGTGAGTTATAGGAAAGTGTACAAAGTCTTACTTTAATGGAATCCATCCGGCCCCAAGTTCAGAGATTAATAAAGCAAACCTGACTCCAATATGATATCCAGACAAGCGCAATATTCCAGAATCTTGTGGCTACATCCTGAGACTCTGCAACTCAACCTAACTTGCTTATTGTCAACATCCTCAAAATAAAATAAATGCATAAATAATAAACCCACAAGAGCTTCCCTCAGCCCCCGGGAACATTTTCACAGAATATACAAAGCAAAACAATTTGAATGTTTCCCAAGCATGCAGGTGTTAAATACTCACGCTTGGCAGGAATAATTATTTGCTGTATTTCTTTGGTTCTTCTATTTTGTTAGATTTAATTTGTTTTCAATATTTAGAGGGAGCGAAAATATAAAAATACACCCCAACAGCAGAAAAACCTTGACAGTCTTTGAGAGATTTACCACAGTGCTTGTTATGAATATTGCTTAGGCAGCATAAAATTGAAAAATAGCAAGGTGGTATCTGTCCCTGGTATCTTTCCACTCTGAAGCACATAGAAAAGCAGGAACTAGAAACAATGCAGAGTGACATGCTAGTGCCATGAATCACACGTGAGCCCAGATCACATCCTGCCAAAAGGAATATTTAGTGACTTCTCCATCCTTGCTCACCAAATGACATTCTGTTTTACTGACAAAGGCATTGCTGATGGAACAGGTTTGGGGTCGTCCCAGGGCCCTAAAGATTCAGGAAAGCAAGAGTAGGTATGGTCGCCAGGGTGGGGGTATGTTGACTGAGGTTTTTGTTATGTCTGGACCCACAGCTGTTCAATCCCAAAGAAACACACAGAGGTCTATATTAACCATAAACTTGTTGACCTATTAGCTCAGGCTTCTTATTAACTCTTACAACTTACATTAGTCCATAATTCTTTTCTGTGTTAGCCACATGGCTTCGTACCTTTATTGGTGAGACATTCTCATCCTGCTTCCTCTGTGCCTGGGTGACAACTGCCTACTGATTCTTTCCAAGAATTCTCCTGTTCTCATTGCCTGCCTCTACTTCCTGCCTGGCTACTGGCCAATCAGGGTTTTATCAAAATAATACAAGTGACAGGATAAAAGACCATTGTTCCTCAGCAAAGCCAGAGAGAAAACAATTTTATATATTTTTTGTTTAGTTTTGTTCTGGATTTTGGTTTTGATTTTTGGTTTTTGGCTTCTCTGTGTAACAGGCTTTGCTGTCCTGGAACTAGCTCTGTAGATCACATTGGCCTTGAACTCACAGAGATCTGCCTGCCTTTGCCTCCCAAGTGCTGGGATTAAAGGTGTGTGCCACCGCCCCAGCTGGGAGTAGGGGGTCATATATGTGTGCTTCAGGCAACAGTTCTCGAAACTGCCTCCATGTTACCATGAAATGTAGGTTTTGAAATCTATTTCTGCCAGAAAACAACTCAAAACAGAAAACACACATACACAAACACACACACACACACACACACACACACACACCACACAAAACAGTTAAATCAGAAATTTTGCCCATGAGGCTCTGGCCCTGTTCTTGTAAGGGATCATCCCAGGATTTTAGCTAGCCTGAGAACCACTATTTGCAGGTTGATTTCCATTGCTTGAACTGTGATTGGCAGTTGACATCTGTGGAGCCTGGCTTTGGGTGATTATTTCAAAGGTAAAGCTAGGGGACTCTCTTTGAAATATAAGTCACACTTGGCATGGCTTGTATTATGCTTAACACAGAACTGATATTTAAAAATAAAAACAATCAAAACTAAAATTCAGATATATCACATGAAAGCATGAATTTTTGTCTCCTCCTGGACATGTTGCCTAGCCCTTGGTGATGCCTGTTCTTTGGTCATCACACCCCTTTCCAGAGCACACCAGGCCCCTTCTCTCCTCTACTACTTTCATGCTTCTTTGAACACCAGCATGACCTTAGTTCTCAGACCCTTTAATAAAGACAGAAAAAGAAGCTTAGAAAGTGCAAGCTGTTTCTTGCTTCTTTTATTTCCTAAGCTCTGTCATGCTTTCTCCAATCCCCATTTACCTAAGCCAAAGTTCCAGTGAAATTTGTTTTTGCAGATTGGCCCGTTAATATTTAATGATGTTTCTCTTTGAATTTTAAAGTAGTAATTAAATTGAACTGTTCAGAAAGACCACATTAATTCCAATTTTAAAAATATGGATGAGAATACATCTTGTTCAAAACAAGAACATGGTAAAGAGTGAGCATTAATTCTGTAGGGCGAGCCTGGATATCTTTTATTAAATATTTATTTCCATAATTAGAAATATATTCAGACAAAAGTTACCAGAGAAACATAAAATAAGTTCTCAGGACAAATGTTTCCATTCTCTAACTTTTTTTGGCACCTCTGGCTGCCAACTCTCAACTTTGAGCTATTTCAAAACCTGCTGATGACCCTCTGATATATTATGACTGTGTGTGAGCTCTGACTTCTGCTTCTTTTATCTTCTGAGGCTATAATCACAGATAGATAAGGGCTTGGCATATAATTAGTACTTGCTGAATACTAATAGATGTCAAATAAAACTTTCAAAGTAGAAGCCAGAAATAAATATCTAAAGAAGAAAAAAAAACAAATCAACAAAAGAAACAAAATCTATGACTGGAATGTGCAAACTATAACATACTGAGCATGCCATATGCATAAAATTAATGCGATATAACAAACTTGAACTGAAAGGCCTAAAAGTGTCAGTCTGAGGTAAACATAAGCCTCCCATGGAAAGAACCAAATGCCCAAATCCATTCTGTCCACTACAACTCACCATGGCTTCCATTATAAAAGGAAAATTAAACCCTGCGAGTTTCTACACTCCCCCAGGTCCTGAAGCAGGGAGGAAGGATGTCACTGTATTAATGCATCCTTGGGCTTTGCTGGCTTCACATTACAGAGGAGACTTTAGTCTCAAAGACACTTTGCTCAAGGCATGCAAGCTTCAGCCAGCAAATGGGAGAGCTGAGTTTCCCCTAACACCTGGATTCTACACACACACACACACACACACACACACACACACACACACAGCCTGCAGATTTTGTTCCAGTGGGTCTGAGGTCCTGTGGTCTTCTCCCGGCCCTCTTCCAGAACAGAGCTGTGGAGACAGAATTGCAGCTTGAGAGACCTGAAAGGCTGTCGGGTCACAGAGCAGACTGCTTGAGGTTCTTCAGGCACCACACACTGTGAAGGCGATGAAAGTGTCACAGGTTCAAGCTTTCTCTTTTGGCCTCGGAGGGCCCTAAGGCACCGTGTTACCAGCTACTGTCATTATCTCTTTTCACTTGTTCTTCTGGCGTCCTTTGCTCTTATTTCCTGCTGAGAGAGAATTGGGATGGAAGGCTCTCTATGAGAAAATTTTCATTTGCAGCATTGAGAAACAGGGCTGGAAGTCATTACCTCAAAGGTTTTGTGTTGGGTCCTAGACTACAGTCAAAATCAGAAAGAGGTGCCCTGTGGACCAACACAGTCACCCAAAAGTGCAGAAACACTACAGAAGACAGATTTCTCCAAGAAAATCCTCTGGCACTTTGCAGACCATTTTCCCCAAAGAAGCATCCCAGCTGAAACCCAGGAATAGTGGAAGAATGGTGTTAGTTCTCCATGGAAACTTGACTGGGTGTCTAGATGTACATTAAAACAACATCTAGGTGTGTCTGTAGTGTGGTTGGAGATGGGATTCACACTTGGTTGTTAGACTAAATAAAATATAAGCCCTTCTTAATGGGTACACTTCAACCAAGCTACTGGGTAGAAATAAAGGTCTGGCCTATGAGTCAGGAGGAGAGGGAAACCACTCCCTCTGCTTGAGCTAGAACACTGATCTCTGTCTTTTAGACTCAGATGGAAACATCCGCTCTTCTCAGGCTCACATCTCCCAGCTTTCAAACTGGAAGGCATAGCATTGACCCCCTATCTTAGTGTTTGCTGCCAAGTATGAGCTTCACTGTGGACTCTTCACTGTGGACTCTCATAGATCTGTCAGACAGTGGCTCTCTGGACTCCTCAGCCTCCATGACAACATATGCCAACTGTTTGCAATAAATAAATCCCTCACTCTCCATGTTGTACATATGTACTTACATACACACATACATATATAAGCACACACACATATGCATACATCTATATGCACATAGAGATGCACACACATATATGTTATACACAAATATATGATGTTTATATATATATATGTGTGTGTGTGTGTGTGTGTGTGTGTGTGTGTGTGTGTGTGTGTATCTATGAGTCTCCTTCTGTTGGTCTTCTTGCTTTTTTCTCCCTGAAGATCACTAACACACTACACAAAGGGTCAGAGTCCAGAAAAGCATGATAAATTGGAGAAAATTCAGGAATTCAGGTGCAACACAACTTTGGAAAGTCAGACCTGTCAGACCAAAGCCCGGTAGAGCAGGCAAAATTATATATAGATGGCCTCAAAGTTTTGTGGAACATCTCCTCTATATGTTTCTACTTCCCAAAGAAAAGGATTTTAATAAAAGAAACCTGAAATTTAAAATACCGAAGTGAGAGACTAAATGTCAGAGACAGTTCATAATGAGAAATTGTCTGACCTGTTATTAATTGCACTGATTAGTCATCTGGGTCAGAGGGAGACACATTGATATTACCTCTGATCACTCATTCAACAGAGATTTTTCAAAAGCATTTTATGAGCCAAGAAGTTTCTTACATTCCTGGAAAACATCAGTGGACACTGTCTCTATTCCCAAGCCTTGTGGTAAGGACAGAAATCTAGACAAGACCCAAGTCCTCTCTTTGATGTGCCAGCTAGAGAGAACTTCCTTCCATAGAGAAAAGTAGAGCAATAGATAAAGTTCAGGGATGAGTGGTGCATAGCATTTCTTAGATAGCAGCAGGGCATCATTAGTAACGGGATAAGAGCTATACAGGGATAGAAGGAGGTAAGAAAGAAGCCCTTTCCTTCAGGAGACCTAGCAAGTACAGTCTCCTTGAGGTATGAATATATCGGGTGTGTTTGAGCAATAAGGAGGCTGGTATGTCTAGGAAAGTTTAAGAAAAGTGAGGCCTAATCTCCATTAATCCTAAAATGACTAAGCTTCAACATGTATGGCCTTGTAGGCTAGAATAAAGATTTGGCTTTACCCCGAGATACAGGGATGCTACTACAGAGCACCCAGCACAAATGATATGATCTGATGGATCTTGATTGACAGGATCATGTTGGTTGTGGGAGGTATACATGGTATGGGAACACAGCCTTAAAATTTAAGAGACCTGTGAGGAGGCTATTACAGTAGTCTACATGAGACATGTAGCTAGTGGAGGCACAGACGGTGTTGGAGAAAGTCGTGAGGGGTGTGTATATTTATTTTTCAAGTAGCAATAAAATATATATGTGTGTGTGTGTCCCACAATCATTTTAATCATTCATAAATCTATAACTGAGTAGCATTTAATATAGTCACAGTTCTCTGTAACCCTTGTAACTATCCACTCCCATTTTTTCTTCATCCTTCTTGCGGTTTGAATGAGAGATTGCCACCCCTTCCCCCCACCATGTGTTTGAGCATTTGGTTCCCAGCTGGTGGGAAGGTTGCTGAACCTTTAGGAGGCTCAGCAGCTGAGAAAAGTGGGTTCCCAAGAGGAGGCCTTGAGGTTTAGAGACAGTCCCTCATTCAACCTGCTGCTTCTTAACGTCTGGAATCAAGTGATGAGCCACCTCACTCACCCATCCCCAGGACCTGTTGCTACAGTGGACTATAGCCGCTCAAAATATCTTCCTTAATAAACCTTTCCTCCCTTGTGTCATTTTAGGTAGGTATTGTACCATAGTAATAAGAAAAGCAACTGCTATAAGCCCTAACAAATGCCTTGGGCCTAAGAAAGGGCAACTTCCCCTCTTGCCCCGAGCCATTACTATCTACTTTCTGCCTAGATGAATTTGTATATTCTAGGTGTTTCTTATAGGGAAAACCTCTCTTGTTCTCCTGTGTCTGGTTTATTTCACTAAACAAAATGTTTTCAAGATCCATCCATGAGGCGGTGTGCATAAAAATTTAATTCCTTTTCACGGCTGAACGATATTCCACTGGGCATAGGTACCATATTTGTTTAGCCAGTTGTTTGTTGATGGGCTCTCGAGCTGTTTCTGCCTGGCAGCTGTTGAAATTAACAAAGCTGTGAACAGGAATGCACAAATACCTTGTCCTGTCCTTACTTTCAGTTTGGTAGGATTTGTATTTGAGTCCAATGCTGAACTCCATCACAGGCCTGCAAATTAACTTTCAAAAAATGTTAAATTGGTTTCAATGGTAGCTGTAGCATTTTACACCCCTGTCTGAAAAAAAAAAAAGTCTTTCTTTTAATGTTGGCTCAACAGAATTTATGGAAGGGTTGAACGTGAGATGTCAGAGACACAGCTTTGGAGTAGCGAAAAGCTGTGCTGTGCCAAACTTTTGGATTGAGCTATTAGAATAACAAGATGAGACAGAAGACTATACTGGGAGCTCATAGGGGTCCATGTCAAAAGCTGAACCTTGTTTATAAAAGAACTTATGATGTCCATGGAAAATAACAAGAAGATAAGCAGAAGAGGCTGAAATCTAATAGAAGGATCTAGAATAGACATAATATTTAGAGATAGTCTCTGTGCCCTGAAGAGATGACCAAGTAAATAAGTACAAGAAAAATGATCTGTGGGGCTAGAGGGATGCTCAGTCACTAAGAGCACTGACTGCTCTTCCAGAGGACCGGGGCTTGATGGCCAGTACCCCACATGGTGGCTCCCAATCCCCTGTAACTCCAGTTCCAGAGGTTGGCATCCAATGTTCTCTTCTGGTCTCTGTGGGCATTGTCCATACATGGTGTGCAGACCTATATGCAGTAAAGCACTAAAATTCTTAAAATAAATAACTTTTTTTAAAAAAAGGGTCTGTATAATTAGTGCCCCAGGGAACCGATGAATTTAGAATAAATTAAAAGAGGTTATTTATAAGGTCATTCTATGATTATGTGGGAAGGCAGCCACAAGAGACACTGAGTGTCCAACAGAGCCTGTCCCCACTCCGCCCTTCATGAGTTTAGGTTCTGTGGTTTGGAACAATGCTGGCAATCTCCAGGTTGGAAATACACTGCCTTCTCCCTTACCTTCACACTCACATGAAAAATAGCAAGCAGATGTGTGCCCCCAGAAATTCCCCAGCTTTGCTTGGAGTCTCCCTTACCTGGGTGTGACTCTATCTTGCCTAAGTGCATCTGTAACAACCCCATAAGGCTGCATTCTACAGAAGCAGACGTCAGCATACGAATTTTAGGAGAGCACACATCAACTCACAACACACAACAGTCCCTGACTCTATGTTACAATCTGCTCAGCTTTCCTCCCAGGGCAAACATTAGTCAGAAAAGACGCAAGAGGAGAAAGAAGCAGAATGGGACAGACGGACGACTTTTCCCAGCAGAAACCTCAGAATAATTGCCGGTTTAAAGGTCTGGGTGTGAGAAAAACTTCAAGGGAACCAAAGAGAAGGAGCCTGAGAATCAAGAAAGAGCTATCCAAGGAGTAATAGCAGTGGTCCATGGCGAGTGTGACCTCACAAAGGCTGTTTATAAACTAGGGAAGGTGGCTTACACAAACCCATCCTCTTTTAGGGAATTTTATCTTTCTTTTGTACTGAAATCGATTAAGTGCCCACAGTCACTTTCAAAACTACCTGTTTGATAGAAAAACCATTGTCTCGAAGTACTCATTTTGAAGCCCAGTGTGCCTGCTCAGGTAGACTGTAGGAACCTATTGGTGAGTTAAAGGCAACTTAAACCGCGCCATACTAAACTCAGGAAAGCATGAGCAGATTAGCTATTAATCTTTCCAGTGCAATTTGGCTCGCTGCCACAATACCCACCAAGCGAAAAATAAATGGTTCAGGATTAAGGATTGTCAACTAGTATATATAATCCCAAAGGGGCAATTCTGCACTGGGCCTACTTGAGAATTTTTAATGAATATAATCAAGTCATAAAGAACAAAGAGGCGTGTTCATGGAGAACTCTTGCTGACCCCCAAGGAAAGAATGCCCAATCTCTCTGCCTTTTGAGAGTCAGGGAAGGGGAGGGGGAGTCTTTGGAGATCAACTCACCCCAGTGGCGCTAATTAAGACCGACTGACTAAGGCAGCTCACGGGTAGGCAGAATGTATCACATACTCGGGTAGTGTCCAACTCAGAGCAAGTAGAGAAGTTTCTAGACATTGTTTCTCTGTTGATTTAGGAAACCATGGAGAGAGTCCGGGTAGGCAGGGACTGTATTTTACCAGTGTGTTATAGGGCACTGGGGCACAAGGCCCAGGCAGCTTCAGGGTCACTGGTTCTGGCAAAACGCCAAACTCAGAGGACGTTCAAAGACTGCAAAGGGCTACAAACAGAGTCAGCAGGCAGCCCGAGGGCAAATACAGACGTCATGGTGTCAGGTCAAAGAGAGTGTAGAGACAAGAAGGCCACAGGGCAGGCACGCTATGTGGTCTGGCCCACAGGAGGTCAATGAGCCAGCAGGCTGGTGGTCAGGCAGGCGGTACCAGCAGGAAGCCGGCACAGCAGCCCCAGGTGTGGAGGTCAAGCATAGAGCCCCAGGAAATACTAGAGCCCAGGAAGGGACTGGAATCCGGAAGGGCACATCGACAGAAAATGGAAACATGCCGGCTTGTTGAGGAGGTGACCACTCTAGCAGTCCCCTGGCTTTGCTTTCCAGTCTGAACGAGGAGCAGCGTTGATTCAGGCTCCAGATGGGCTTTTCTAACGGCCACCTGTGGGACCTGGCAACTGAGAGTCAGAGGAGGTGAGAGAGAAGATTCTCCTGGCCACACTGTGTCTGAACGTGAGGGAAAGCTGGGCAGAAGTCATTCAATGCCAATAAGGCAACCTCCGATTTCTGCTCAGGCTATTATTGTTAATATGATCCTTATTAATTTGTCAAGTGCTTACTATACAATATAGTTACGTTAATTGTCTTATTTTATGTTCTAAGGTGAGCTGCTCATAAGTAAAGAGACTTGAATCTAAGAATGTGAGAAAGTCTCCCAGGATGACACGGTTGGTAAAGGGCAGAAGCAGGATTTGATTCTACTTTTGTTAGTGTTTTATTCTGTTAGTGTCTTGAGGCCAGGGCTGACTTCATAGGCTTGTGGCTTGGATAGTCCCACAGGGCTTTCCTGTAGGAAAAACTCAATGTTCTGCTTTTAGGGTCTTGAAATGTTTTAGAAAGTTTTCGATTAAAAGCATCCCATCTGGTTTGCAGGGGGTCTCACAGTTGATGTACCTGGGGCAGCAGACGCCCCTTTTCCCCCCAACTTTCTTCTATTCTCACCATGACTTGCACAGCTCCTTTTCTTATAGAACCCAGAACCATCAGCCCAAGAGTGGCCCCACCTACAATGGGCTGGGCCTTCTCCCATTTGTCACTGATTAAGAAAATGCCCTACAGATTTGCCGACAACTTGATCTTATGGAGGCATTTTTGGAAGGGGTTTCCTTCTCTTGGGTGAGTATAGTTTGTGTCAAATTGACATCAATCGACCCAATACAGAGTGCTAGCACCATCAGTTCCTGTCTTAACCAAATTGTCTTGTGTTTGAAAAAATCTCAACAGGTGGATGCAGCAGAACAGCGAAACCCATTGGCAATACTGTAGGTTCTGGGTCATAGCATCTCTACACCTTCCTTGCCAGCATGGAAACACCAAAAGCTCTCTCTGATTGAACCCACCGTTCTTTCTTTTCAGTCATCCTTCTGTTTCCCAAAACATTGACCAGAGAAATGCGAGCATCTCATAGCACGCCAACAAGAAACAAAACCCAGTAACTATGAGGAAAACTGAAATATCCCTTAGGGAGATATTCCTTTCTCCCGACCCAGAAAATCAGGCAGACTAAGGAAAGACTAGCCTAGATGTACAGTTAAGCTATGAAACTATTGATCTCAATAGTAAGTTCTGACTGTGGGCAGAATAGACCCCCAGTGCATGTGCGGTATTTTCACTCCCTGTCTGTTACAGGCACATAATGGAGCAGAAAATTGAGGCAATTCTTGAGTTAATTTGTGGCATAAACTCATTTGCCCAAGCAACCCAGATAAAACAAGAAAAGGTGTATCACCCTTGAGATAGAATTAGTAGTTCCGTGATATTATTCAGCGAATCCTGTTTTTAGTCCTCCTGATTGCCTTGTTTTTCTTCGTCATGTTTAACCAAGTTTCTAGTTTAGATTTGTTTCAGATTCATGGAAAACTGGAGGAGATAGTCCAGCATGCCCATAGTCTCCCTGGCCATAGCTGTCACTGCTATTCCTGTCTTAGCTTAGTATGGAACCATTTGTTAATAAATAAACCTCACTGTTGATCCATCCCTGTTAAAGACCACGCCTCACTCCACATTCTCAAGTGTTTGCAAGCCTCTCTTTAATATTTCAGGATCTCACCCAGGGAATAGTGTCTTCTTATTTATCTCTTGTCTGCAATAGTTGCCCAGACATTCTTTCTTTTTGATCACCTTGACAGTTTTGAGGAGAACCTACCAGGTATATTTCAGAGGCCCCTCTCCTGGGATTTTTCTCATTCTCCCCACATCTTTGAAATGAAATCAGCTGGGCAGTAGTAGCGCATGTCTTCTATCCCAACACTCAGAAAGCAGAGGCTGGAAGAGCTCTATAAGTCTGAGGCCCACCTGGTCTAGAGAGCGAGTTCCAGGACAGCCAGGGCTACCCAGAGAAACCCTGTCTTGAAAAGCAAAACAAAAAGATGGTGTTAATTTGGATGGGAAAGATCGTGCTTTTTCCAGTACATCCAGTCTACAGCTGGAGACCACACTCCCCCTCAGCATTCATCAGTAGCCAATAACTCAGAAGTAAAGGTATGAGCCTCTCTTGTATCCATCGCTGTTGAAAGGCTGTGTCCTGTGAAGATCCAAAGTAGACAGCCAGAGTTGCTGTGAGTTCATGGCTACAGTGACTGCGAGGTATCAAGAGGGTGTCGGATGCTCTTCTCTCTATCAGCCCTTACATATTTTCCTCTCTTCTTTCTCAGTGTTTCCTGAGTCTTAGAGGCAGTCACATAAATGAGTTGCTTGGGGTAGAGTTCTCATCTGTGTCAAATATCGAGAAAGATTACAGATTGTTGGGATAAGTGCACCGGGAGTCACTTACATCAACCTGAGAAATGGACAGATAGCAGATCTTCCCAAAAGAAAATAAGGATTCATTAAAGAAGACTGGAAATTATGTTTGCTGTATGAACAGAGTGTAAAAAGACACAAAAGTGGGCAGGGGTCTGCAGACAGTTTTCCCTTTTAAAGGATAAATGTTCAAACAGGAAGTGTGTGATGGGCAGAGAAAGAGAAAGGAGTTAGGTCACAGGCAAAGGTGCATGAATACAGGAGTCAGAGGAGACAGGAAGTCTTTCTGGATGTTCACAGAGGTGACAGAGACAGCTGATGCCAGATTAAGCAGACACAAGGTCAAACAAGACACACCACCTCCAGATCCCCTGATCCTGAAACTGAGACTCCATAAGCCTACAGCCATGAACTGTCTTCACACTCATTGCTAGTAACTTCTTCCTGTAGGTGCTCTTGCCACGGACTGATGGGGAGGAAGATGCTGGTAGATTATCTGATTTATCTAGCACTTATATAAGGCAAGTATCATCTCGCTTAACCATAAAGAGTCAGGCATTGCGATGAATGTCATTTAGGGAGCGAAAACCTGATACTCAGAGAACATGGAGTCACATAGCTGAGACACCACTGGTGAGATTGTGGACTCTGTCCGATTCTTCATATTGCTCTCATTATATCACTTGGAATAAGGAAGCCTTGGATGTCTCAGGACCTAAGGTGTTCTTAATGAATTATATCCTAAATAGAAAAGGGCTCAGCAAGTTCCAGGCTTGACCTTTTATTGCTCGGCCCAAGAAAAATGTTTTTGGAGGCCTCATAGCTGTATATTGATTCAAGAACAATGGATTTGGAGAGCAAGAATAAAGCCAGGGTTGGGGGGGGGGCGGTGTTCCCTGAGATAGCTTCGCCTTAACCAAATACCTCTATAAAATCTTTGCACTAAACCATTTCCTTTCTTCATAATGAGGAGAAATGGGCAGATAAATCAGTTAGGAGCCTGTAACCCAGTCCTCAGAGGTGACATGTCAGCCTGGTCTCTCCCTTTTCATTCATCAAGATTGATGACAGGCCAGGAGATCCAATCATCCATCACGAGTCCCTGCAGTGAATTTGGGGGAAGAGCGAGCGAAGTTTCCAGTTCAGAAATACAGTCTTGCAACTTTGCATAACACTGGGAGAAGTCAAAGGCACCACGTAGAAGAGTGAAAACTCCGGTCAGCAGCATGGTTTGAGGGAGCAAGTCTTCCTGTGGCATCCTAAAGACCCAGACGGAAAGGCTAGATTCCCGCTCCTCTTCAGAGAGCTGTGTTATTTGGTGAATTCACGAAGGATTAAGTCTGAGCTCAATTACTCCAAATAGCAATAAGCATAAGGAAGAATAATAAAGCCCTCTCTGAATGCAGACTATAGATGAAGGTGCAAGGAAAGTCCATTCACTAATAAAGCCAGTTTTGGCCGGTTGAGCATGCACTTCCTTTGTGATTAATAAAAGCAGAAATATAATCCCGTTGCCTATGCTGTATAGAGCCCCCTGTTTAGAAACAAGGCTTATGGGCTTCAAATTCACTTCACATTTATTTAAACATATTTAAAGCCCTACCACATTCCCCCAACTAGAAAAGAATTTAAGACGGATACGCCTCCTGTAATTCCTGTCTAGGCCACCATGACAAAGAAAGCCCATTTACCTTTAAAAGTTCATTCTTACCACCCAGCGTGCTTATGAGTACTGTGTGTATAGGGTTTTGTGTGCTGATCATATATAAATGTTAAATAATTTAAGTGGCCACATGTCTCAAATTCCCAGGTTCCTAACCTCAGCATATAACAAGAAGGGAGAGTTCAGGGCTACGGGGCAGTGATATTTCTCCCTTAGCAAGCAATAGGATGGCAGGAAGGGGTAAATACAATGAACGCATCACGAGGGAACACACAGCACATTAAGGAAACCCAGTCCAGTTCTCCATCACTTCCTTGGCTCAAAAAGACAAAGGGGGCTTCTTGTTTTTGTTTTTAATTTTCATATCACCATAATTAATGTGACGGGCTGCAAAGCAAGTTCGGGGTCAGGAATCCGGATAAGTCCGTTTACTGTCAGAGGGTTAGACGTAAGTTATGCAACAGTGTCTAACCTGACTGCCCTTGGTTTAATAAGGTCCCATACACGCTTCCTCCCATGCACTCGGCTCACACTTGCCTGCTTGAGAGACGGAGTAATTAGTGATAAAGGGGAGGTGGGAGCCTGGCTGCATTCCAAACACATCTGGGGAAGGGGAAAGGTCTTCCATCCCAGGATGTAGCCAGGCAGGGGGATGACCACCAGAGTGAGGAATGAAAAATGGCCTTGATTTATAGACTTGTGGTAAACTAATTTAGAAAGTTGAGGTGCATCGTCTTAAAAAGCTACATCGCTCATCTCTCTGAAGGTTAAGGAGGGGAGTTTAAGGAAGAGAATTCTGGCATTTCCAGTGAACAAATTCAGAAGGTGTTTCATAATTCTGTATCCATCAACTGTGCAACTGAGAAACTTTTGCTTTTCTGAACACACATAAAGCCCTGAGTTCTGCCCGCTTTCATGTCTGTCTGCTTTTGCATTAAGAACCAAGTGTCTAGATGGACCCTGGGACCTCCAGTTACTACGTTTTGGATTATCAGAGAAGAGCTTGGGCCAGGCACTGGTGTTAGATGATGTGATTCTAATATTCTGGCAAAGATGCTATTGTCTGAGTTCTTTCTTGTCAACGTATTCTGATGCAGCGGTTAGCTAAGGGAGAACCAACTGTCATTAGAATGGCACAGAGAGGACTTGGCTCTCTCTCAGCTGTGCATTTGTTCATCATGTTCAGGGCCATATGGAATCTAATGAGAGTGTGTGACAGTGATTCCTTTCCCAGGTGTCATAGACTGCAAGATTGTGTGCGCGCCAAGACTCATATGCAGACATCAAATCCCCAAGCTAGGTCCGTGGGAGGTGATTAGATCATGGGACGGAGCCTTCATGAATGTCTGTGTGACCTTATAAAAGAGACACCTCTCCCTAGGAAAGCCCACCTTTTCCTTCTGAAAAGGGATGTATTGACCAAGTTGCCTTCAATGAGCCAGGGAGTGAGGCTTCACAAAATCAAACCTATAGGCTTCAATGTGGAATGTCTCAGGTCCAGGATATGAGAAATAATGTATTTCTTTGCTTTAAGCTGCATAGCAATGATTGTCACTGCAGTCCAAATGGGCTGAGATGTTGATATGAGACGAGAACTTGTTTTATAAACAAATTCCTGTTGCATTTATTCTCAAGGGAATTTGGCTTTTTACTCATGCTGCTTTATACTCCTATAAGGAAATCCCTGCATGGAGTCTAGTTCAAGACCTTTCAAAACCACTTTTTTCCCCATGAATGGGTCCTCAGGCATTTGAGAACAGACCTCTTCCTCTTACACAGAGGGTTCCTTCCTTCTTCTGCTGTCTGGATCACCATAGCTAAATTTGTACAGCACCTTTTGTTTCAAGCAAGGTATTTGGTTTCACTCCACTTCTTCTGAGCTGAGCTTAAGTATGGGCAACGTCTGTCATTTGCTCCACAGGGTCTGCTATATTCACATCCTTATCAAATGGCAACATTCGCTCCAGCTTCCTGTCTACAGAAAAAGACAGAGATCATAGCAGAGTTTGGCATTCATGACAAATGCTTACTTCTTTTCTTCCTTCGTTTCTTTCTCTCTCTCATTCATCATCAGCATCATCATCATCATCATGATCATAATCATCATCATTATTATTATTATCACTATTTGGTTATTTTGAGATAGGGTTTTTCTGTGTTTTCTTGGCTAGCCTGAAACTTATTCTATAGACTAGGCTGTCCTTGAACACAGATCCACCTGCCTCTGCCCTCCAAGTGCTGGGGCCATAAGTGTGTATCACTACCACTGGCTCAAGTGTTTACTTTTAAGCAGTTCAAACTTAAGGTTAGTCGGGCAGTGGTGGCGCACGCCTTTAATCCCAGCACTCGGGAGGCAGAGGGAGGTGGATCTCTGTGAGTTCGAGGCCAGCCTGGTCTACAAGAGCTAGTTCCAGGACAGGAACCAAAAGCTACGGAGAAACCCTGTCTCAAAAATCAAAAAAAAAAAAAGAAAGAAAAAAAAAACAGAAAGATTACTGCATTAACTAGTAGGATGGAAAGCTAGATATCAAAACAAAGAAGAAACATAATTATATCAGGACCTGGGATCAACAGCACCCCTGGTGTTTAAAGGTTCCCTTTTTCCAGTATAGTTTTCTATCCTATAGGGCCATAGTCATTTTCTTACCATCATTCAATATTGTGCAAGGACCATGGCAGAAATAACACCTGAGTTTTATTCCTAAAGGCTTAGCCACTTATAAGACACATCTCAACTCTGCAGACCCAAGTTCAGAAGTCCTTGTGAAGCCAGGAAGTGGTGTCCTGAACCAGGATTCCCTGCTTTGTAAGAACCTGAGTTGGGAGGATCATTGAGCCCATGAGTTCAGGATCAGCTTAGAAGGCACAGTGAGACCCTATAGAAATAAATAGCCACCACCAACAAAACAGATCTCGAAGCAGGAAGATTTCATATCAATCTTAGGTTTATATTATATGGAGGTAAACATTTCCAGTATTAGAGGACATTTGAACAGAATTACAGAATTTACCCCCACAGTAGCATTAAGACATTGACACGTGGAATCTATTCCTACTAAGGATTCTAAGGAACCTAACTGCAATCAATAACACTTGGCAGGGAATCTGGCCTGCTCTTCAGTCTCGAGAGGGAGGGGGAATGGAGTGGGAGGAGGGGAAGAGGAGTGGGGAGGGTGGAAGGGAGTGGGGGAGGGGGCGATGTATGGGAGAAGGGGGAGGGGAATGGGAAAGGGGGAGGAGGTGGAATTTTTTTCAACAACTAAAAAAAATAAACAAAAAAAAATTTAAAAAAACAACACCTGGGATGGCATAACCCCTTAAAGAATCTCTTCTAGTCTCCACCCCCTAAAACTACGTTCATAACAGGATAATTTAAAATCTCTGTAGGGCTTGCTGTCTTTGGGAAATGAGCTTACAATGTGACCCAGGCAAGTCTCAAATTCAATTAGCTATCTTCCTGCCTCAGCCTGCCAAATAGATGGGCTAAATATATGTACTTCCATGCTTGCTGCTACCTTCACTTTATAAATGGCATGTGTGGATTGTGTGATGTCACCCCATCACAAGCTGTAAATTATTATAAGTAGTTTTTAAATTCAGACTTAGGTGTTTGTGTCCGTGTGCACATGTGTGTGCACGAGCCTGTGTATGTGCATGCACACATGTGTGTTATATGCATCGGTGTATATGTGTGTGTTGTGAGTGTGCATGTGTGTGAGTGTTTATGCATGTGGGTAAATGCATGCAGATATGATTGCAAGTTCATGGAAGAGAGAGGAAAACCTTGGGTGTTAGTTTCTCAAACTCTATTTGCCTTTCTCTTTTCTTTCCTTTTCCATCTTTTCTTTTCTTTTTGCACCTTTTCTTTTCAGTCAAGAAGTTTCACTGGTTCTGCACTCCCTCAGTAGGTCAATCTGGTTGACTAGCAAGCCCCAGGGATCCACCGCCTTAGTGTATGTTTAAAAACATACACTACCATGCTCAGCTTTGTAGCGGCGTAAACGAATGTAGACAGATTGTAAAAATATATATAGTTTTAATGTAGAAATAGACTTACAGAACCACCGTTCCCGTGGAGACCAGGAAAGCAGAAGAGACAGCTCGGAGCATGCTCGCCAAATTTATAGGCAGACATTAGCCTGAGGCGAACACGCCCCCCAAGGGGCGGGACTTATCCCTACACAGCTTTTCTTAATTTCAATTCTGGAACAAAACTAAGGTCCTAGTGCTGATCTTACAAGCGCTTTACCAATTGAACTTTCTCCCCAGCCCCTAAATTATACTTTTTAAATATGTAACAATACTTTAAAAGTAAGGATGATAATGCATGAGAAGATAAACTACAATCATTATATTTGTTCCATTCATTTAAGTAAAGATAAAAACACAATGGAAAATAAACTTAAAAACAAAAAATAGGCAATTAACTTTAAAGATAATGGATTGTTGTATGGACCCTAGGATAAATGTGTGTGTGTGTGTGTGTGTGTGTGTGTGTGTGTGTGTGTGTGTGTGAGAGAGAGAGAGAGAGAGAGAGACAGAGAGAGAGAGACAGAGAGAGAGAGACAGAGAGAGAGACAGGGACAGAGACACAGAGAGAGACAGACAGTAAGACAAAGACAGAGACTTAATATAGCAGCTCATGTTGCAGTCATATGGAGGGCTAAGTGTAGAATAGTCCACACACAACTTAATGGGTGACTACTAGGCCAGTCTATTTCAGCCAATATTTATTAACACTTTTTTATGTACAGGGCATTACACCACTCAAATTTTCATGACTGCCAATCATCATACTTCATCATAACACTTCAATGAGTCAACTCCTTTCAAACTTGGTGTGTCATCACTGAGAAATTCACTGACAGCATATGAAGTTTGATCTGCAGCATCCTCTGTGGCCATAAAACAAAACGTTACAAAAATGTGGAAATGAGCACTTCTCTTCCCATGATTCTTAGTAACCATCAATTACAATCAGTAAGAAGAGGGGGCTGCAGTTCACAAAATAACTGTTATCTAACGGCAGCTTTGTCCCCACATGACATAGTTCTGACGCCTTGAGTCAGATTAAGCTGCACTGAGAGGAAAAACCTTCAGTATAGAAGTCCGCCTGGGGTCTCCCAGAGAATGAAGACTTAGATGAGGTCATTGAGCAATGCAGAAATTGAGATCAATCCTGATGCCTTGTGCTGTATCCTGAATATAGCAATGGCCTCCCCAGCCTCTAGGTCTTGGCTAAATGTTTGACTCAACCTCAATCGGTTTGGTTATGATCTTCAACTGAAATTCTAAATCCTCCCCTGCCTTAGACTCCTGCCCCATCAAATCCTCCAGCTAGTCATTTTCTTTCCTTCGTTTATTTGCTTAAGATATTTGTATACATTATTTTCTGCCTTTTCAGACAATATTCACATGATATTCTCTCTCTTGTGTGTATGTGCATATAAATATCTCTACTGGATGCAGATCTGATGGAAGATGAATACCATAACTTTCCCCCATTTATCCCCTCAATCATTAAATGAGTGTTTTGAGTGTCCACATTCACTGTGCTCAGCATTATTGAGACATAAAATTAAATAAGACTATATTTTATTCTGTGAAAATTTACAGCACAGGGGAAAAATCTAGGCAGGAAGATAAATATAATACAAAGTAAGCATCAATGATGTTAAAGAGGTGAAGATGAAATGCTTAGAAAGTTAGGAAATAGCAGAGATTATTCCCGTAGCCAGGATCAGGGCTGTGGCTTAAAGTTAAGGAGTGTGTGTGTGTGGGGGGGGGGTGAGATGCCACATAAAAGGACAAGTTTTGAAACTGTCCTCTAAGGACTGTATCAGTGGTAGGAACCCCCTGAATGACAAGCTGATGAGTAAACAGGGAACCAGGAAGAAGAATGTCAATCTGAGTGATTCAAGCCATCAGGGAAGGGATACAAAGGATGCTAAAATTGCAGCTTAGAATCCAGTGTCATTCTGAGGTAGCCAGAGTCCTGCTAACTGTATGTGTCAAGTGAAAGTGTACCACAGAGGGGGTGCTGGGTGTCTTAGAGTGTAAGCAAATGATGAGACAGTTCCAGTCTGAGACTGAGGCTATGGAAGCCCTACATAAAACCTCAACAAGAGCGGGCTGTTGAACCCAGGGGATGAGCATGGGCATGGCTCATGCAAGGAACATATGAGAGTTACAGAAAAAGAGCAACAATGATTCCAATGAGAACGATCGAGTGCCTGTTTTGCCCTTTGATTCTGTCTCTGGGTCCAGTGCCCATAGGAATCTCACACAGTCGACAAATGGCTTCTGGAAGTTGCAATCCATAATAAACATCCAAATTATATGGCGATAGCAGTACAAACAGAATATTCTAGAGACAGTCTTAAAATCAGAGGCTGTTATCAGAGGACACAAATAGGCTGTTGTCCTTCCCCCTATCATCATGAGAAAATTTTATCTTTTAGAAATCAACCACCATGCACTGGTGAAGTAATAGCCAGTAACTGATGAAATGTTTTGTAAACAACACGCCACGCTATTGTCCCGATTCTACTTGACTGAAAGGGTAACTCGAGCCTTCAGTATCTACGAGCATTCAGACAGCAGGCAGCAGCCAATCCTACGCCAGGCATGACTTCACATCTCTTAAAAGTAGGATACTTTTATTTCTGGACGTTCCAGTGGCAATCAGTAGCCCGTGTGCGGTAAGGATACTCTAGAATACAAAGCTAAGGAATTAGAGCGAGGTCAAGTAGAAGCAAGAGGCAGAGGCAAGAGTCCACCGGCAGCAGAGTGATGCTGGGTTCCCGAACGCCTCTGCCATCTGGCTCTGGGATCTCCCACCCCACGAAGAAAATGAAATGACAATGGAATGACTGGTCCGGGATCAAATGGAAGTTAATAGTAATTCTTCTACCTATAATATCTAATACTCACTTGAGGGTTTAGCCAGTAGTTCTGGTGCCTTGTCTTCTGAACGGTTAGCAGCGAACAGACTCTAATCATTATGTGACTGTTATATTAAAGACGTCTTTCAAAGTGCAAATGTACATTTTAGTTATTTAGAATAAAGGAAAGCATTACACTTAAAAACCTTGGGGGCAGAGGCGAATGCTTGATAAATATAATTAGTCAGTTATCATGATTTAAGGAAATCAAACTTTCATGAATAGTTTCTCAAAAAGGTAATTTTACCTATTCTCCTTCAGATTTCTAGGTACAGCGCATTATTCCAAATCCCCCAGTCAGCCTTCAGAAATACTACAATATAGGGTTTTATTGTAGCTGTCTTTTGAGGCTGCAAATTGTTAACATCTGTCTCTTAGTATTTTTTTTACAATATTCTAAATACTTTAATCTCTGGTTATCCTGCTAATAACTGTAATTTTCTAGTCAGCTGCTATCTCTCAAGGTGGTTTAAAGGTCATTTTTGTAACGCATAAAGAAGCTGGGGAAGAAAGTGGACGTGATTTATATTTTAGTATTTTCAACTTCTGTTTGGATTGGGTTTTACACCCAAGAGAAAAGAATCTGCTTCCGTCCCTTATTTGGTCCCCACTTCATTCGTCCTGGTCCAGCATGCCACGTCTCACTTATGACACTTAACCGTTATTCCTCATAGACAGGGAGTGTGGGTAGCATTTGCAGAAGTGTCATTAAAAGGTGCATTCATATTATAATTTTATATGGAATGTGTAGGATAATTTACACATTATCCCTTCAAGATAAAAAGCATGTAACACTTCTTCATGGCGACGTATGTTCTGAAAACTCCCAACTAACAGCTGAAAAATGATACCCACTGAGTTTTCTAAGCAGCCACCACGGTTTCTGAAGATATGATGATACTCTACTGTATTTGTACAGATGCACATATTTTCATTTATTGAATGTGCCAATCAAAATATAAAAAGTGTAAGCAGCAGCTATAGACGACATATGGTGAGCTGTTTGTTTTGTCTTCTTGGGATCTATTATGTTTCTGTAAAAAAGTAAGAAAAAAAAAAGCTTGGATGTCCTGTGCGTAAATGAATCCCTGCTGTACACGTTGGTTCTAGTACCGCCAACCAGACAACTGAAGCGACTTAGTGACTTCCTCAGGGGCAAGTGTGGTCCAGGCCCAAGCAACGAGGTGTAGGATTGGGAGGCAGTGGGAGCCCTTTGGGAAACGAACACACATCCTACCTCGGTAGGGATGTCCCAGTGTGCGTGATATCAACATGAGGTGCTCATGTCACCAGGGCTACGTGGGCGATCTGATAAATCTGAAAACACAAATCAGGGAGAAGAATCTCTCCAGGAGACAATGAGAAGTGTGATCTGTCTGCTATTTATCTCAAGACTACAGCACAACTCTAAATGTTGTCCCATGAAATGAGGTCCTGTTAGGTGAACGTGAACAGCATCTAATCAATCCACTGCCTCGCACTAAAGTTTCCTGATGTGGGATGCCTGTGTATGCTGTGAACAGGTTTATTACCATCAGTAATAAAAAAGCTGCTTTGGTCTATGGCAGGGCAAAATATAGCTAGGTGAAAAATCCAAGCAGAGACTGGGAGAAAGAAGGTGGAGTCAGGGGAGACACCAGCAGCTGCCAGAGGAGTAAGATGCCAGAGCTTTACCGGTAAGCCACGGGCCACGTGGCAATATATAGATGATTAGAAATGGATTAATTTATATGTAGAGCTAGCCAGTAAGAAGCCCGAGCCATCAGCCAAATAGCTTGTAATTAATATTAAGCCTCAGAGTGGTTATTTGAGAATTGGTGGGCGGGAGAGAAATGTCCAGCTACAAATGATGCCAAAGGAAGGCACGTGCATCCACATAAAGCCTAAAAATCTTAAAAAACAAAACTAAACTAAAGACGGCTTCTAGACCCTCAAACACATGAGACAACTGCAGCCTCTTGGTAGCGGCATTTTTCCCGATAGGCTCTGCTCGCTGGCAGTGGGCAGATGTCTCCTTTAGGAGACAGCTTCCTGGTTCATGTTGGCAGCGTGGAGGGCTCTTTGGAGAGATCCTGCTATGGAGCACTTGAATGGGGTTTGTGGGCGGTGTGCTACGAGCTGCGTGATGGTGGCAATGGTCCTGCTACATCCGCAGAGTGGGGGGAGTGACCATGGTTCCTAGAGCTAGAGGTGCAAAGCCGAATGGGGGGGAGTCAAAAGCGAAAGTCTTGGCTTTGGTCCTAGCCATGGCTGCTTCACATTTTAAACCCTCTCCAGGTCAGAAAAATGATTACAGATACCCAATAGAGACAGATTTAGACAAAAACAAACAAAAACCTCTAAACGGGTCACAGTGTGTTTTTAAAAAGTAACCCTGTCCCGGAAAAAAGAAAAGAAAAGAAAGAAAAAAGAAAGAATGAACGAAAACGGGTATAGGCAGTTATAGAAAGAAAAATAATTTAAAAAAAATAAAACTAAGTTTTTAAAGGGACAATAAAAGTAATATAAAAACGTCACATAAAGATGGAAAATACACAGAGAGAATTGATTATGTATATGTTTTCTTTGAATTTTTGAGTATTAATGAACTAATTACAGAGAGATATTTGATTGTGGGGCCTGCTAAGCTAAAACCACATAAAGGCTTGACTTCAAAATTTGGGTCCAAGGAAATGCTGATTTAGAAACGAGGTTCTGTTGTTTCCACAGAAGATGAGAAGCTGTGAATTCCTTCCAGGCTAATGTAGTTTGATCAACTATGATCCCCTGAGACATCTCCATGGGAGCAATTGCCTGGGTGATCCAGCATGCAGAACAACTTCAAGGCATCTGGCTGAGACTATACAGCTTCACAGACTACTACAGCCAAGATTTAACCATGATTAAACTTTCTCAGAATCCTTGTAAGATTACTAGTACCCCCAATCAGCAGGAAGTAGTATAGAAAACTATGCCCAAATTCCTAAAATATTATTTATAAATTTTGTTTTCATTTAAAGGGGTTTGGTGACAAATTGATATTGGTCATAGTCAACATCTTTCTAAGGAAGACAAAGGGATATGATACAGAAATAATAAAATTAAATCTATTTTAATCCAAAAAGCAATTCTTAATCCAAAATACCTTGGTGTGGATTTGGTTTAATGAAACAAATTTAAGGTCAATTTTGTTCTACTGTATTCATGTTTCTATTCTTGTTTAAAGTATTGTGTTTATGCAGCTCATTTAAAAATGTATAGTTAAGAAATAAAAATTAATAGTAATCTATAGTAGTCAGACTTACAGTAATGTTACTTAGGTTTTTCTAGATATACAGAGATATATTTCAGATGGATAGATAATCCTCAAACACTTTACAGATGGCATTTAAATTGATTTAAGAACTTAGAATTTTCTCAACAGTGAGGCATGTATGCTTCTGGCAGTGCTGGCTGTCTTCAAGAGGATAATGGGCATCAAAGACTGTTAATTGGCTTTCAAATGTGGTAAGATTAGTCATTTCTGGTAAGAAACTGCTCTTGCCTGGAGTGCTTGACTATATGCATACAGGATACACAGGAAAGTAACTGATGAACTTGCCAAAACAAGATTGGACAGTACTTCAGAATTCCTGCTTCATGGAAGAGTCTGCCAGACAACCCACAGGACACAGAGATTTTTGACTGACAACCTGCCAATATAAGAGGGATGGTTTCAAATTTCCTGCTTCACTGAGAAGTCTCCCAGATACTCTAGGCCTATAGGCTAAAGATGGATGTCCCAACATTACAGAAGACTTTGGGTAACTGCCCAAGCAGTCAGATGTTTCTGTCATGTCTAAAGTTTTGGAAATTATTTACAATACACTTCCTCTTTACTTACGTAATTATTTATCCTTCTGGGGTCTTTGATGGAGTAGAAGACTAGATATTTGTAATTATCACTTTCCTTAGTTATGATAAAAGATAAATTAGATATAAAATTTTAGACTCACAAAAATAGAACAGATGGTAGAATATGTTCTTTAATTTTGCCAAATACAAATAGAATAAATATTATAACTGTAATTATTGCTTGATAACCCTTCTATTATATGTAATTTTATGATGTTGAAATTAAAACCTTCCTTATAAATAAGACAGAAAAGGGGAGATGATGTGGGACACATTCTGTATGCTGTGAATATATTTTATTACCATTGGTTAATAAAGAACCTGCTTTGGTCTATGGCAGGGCAGAATATAGATATGGGGGGATCCAAATAGAGAGACAGAGAGAAAGAAGGTGGAATCAGGGGAGATGCCAGCAGCCACCAGAGGAGTAAGATGCTGGAGCATTACTAGTAAGTCATGAGCCACATGGCAATACACAGATCATTAGAAATGGGTTAATTTATATGTAGAACTATCCAGTAAGAAGCCTGAGCCGGAGATCAAACAGTTTCTAATTAATATTAAGCCTCAGAGTGGTTACTTAGGAACTGGTAGGCAGGAGAGAAATGTCTGACTACAGTTTCCTACTGGGATTGCAGTTTCGTGGTAATAGATAGGAAGTATGAAGGATATCTTGGTAGGACTTTTTTTTTAATGTAAAGATCCTGATAAGATTAAGAACGTCTTTAAACAAGGCATTCTAAATCACACTTTAAATAAACAAGTCTATTATAAACCAGGAGCTCATCTGTTGACAGAAAGGTGTGTGTAAGAGTTTATCATGGATCAATTATGTCATCCACAAAATTCATACAAAATTCATAACCCTAGAAATATAGAAGATGATCTAATGTTGAAAGAGGGCCGCTGTGTAAATAATTAAAAAATAGTTTCTATGTAGTCAGACAAATTAATGCAATAGAAGAGGAGGAGAAAGAAACAGAAGCAGAAAAAAGAAAATTCAGCAACAAACACACATGGGAAGAATACCACCATGATGAACAGGCAGATAGACAACAGAGTAAACTCAAAAGCTAAGAGGCCTGGAATAGAGCCTTCCCCACAGTCCATGAAGGAACCAAGCCCACTGACTTCTTTATCTCTAATTTTTAGCCTCTAGAAAGATAAGATGCTCAAGGTCTTACGTTGAAGCCACTCAGATTGTGGTACCTTGTTGTGGCAGCCTTGGAAAACTGATCCAGGGTCTAAGGATAATTGCAGAAGAAAACTAAATTTCTGTGATATAGAAAAAAAGTAAAAATGATATAGAAGGACACCAATCAATATATAAAATATTGAAATTACTTTTCTTACTTTGTACCAGAAGTAAATTAGGACTTTTATTTGTATTACAGAATACACAAAGGTCATAGGTTGGATGTACAATGTGGGCATTATCCAATCTCTTCAGTAGGCTGCACTGCTACTATTGCATGAAGTCATAGAGATGTGAATAACAGGGATACATTCTCATCACCAGCTTCTGGTATCAGGAGTGTGTGGTGAAAAGTGAAACATTTGCGATACTATCATGGCTTCTGGTCACTAGGTTGCTTTCTTCATACCCTACTGCTGGCTCTGACATTCATATCTCTAGTCTTCCCAACATTTGCCTAAGCCCTCTATACCTTGGAATGAATTCTTTGCTGTTCAAAATACCTAAATTAATATTTTTCTGCACCAGTACTCAAATGAAGCAGTTAATTACTAAGACAGTTATTTTGTTCCAATACAAAGAAAAATTTCTCAGCTTCCTGATTGTCTCTCTCTCTCTCTCTCTCTCTCTCTCTCTCTCTCTCTCTCTCTCTCTCTGTGCGTGTGTGTGTGTGTGTGTGTGTGTGTGTGTGTGTGTGTGTAACCATTCTACTGATGTGGTAAAAATCTATGGATAGCTGGGCGATGGTGACACATGCCTTTAATCTCAGCACTCAGGAAGCAGAGGCAGGTGGATTTCTGTGAGTTTGAGGCCAGTTTGGAGTACAGATCAAGTTCCAGGACAGGGAACCAAAGTTACAGAGAAACCCTGTCTCAACAAGCCAAAAAAGAAACAAAAAAGAAAACCAACCAAGACAAGCCAACATAAAGAAGAAACAGTATATTTGGGCTTATGGTTCCAGACGAATAAGAGTCCATCATTCTGGGACAGAGGGGACATGGCAGGAAGTCGCAATCTTAGAAAAAGGAATAGGATGCCAAGAGCTCACATCATATTCTGTAAAAATGACACAGAGACAACTGGAAGTAGCCAGAATATTTTTCTCAAAGTCTGACCCCAGAGATGCACTTCTCCCAGCAATTGTATCATCTCCCAGATTGTATCACCTAAATCTCCACCAAACAGTGCCACCAACCGCAGACCAAGTATTCTAATGCCTGGTACTATGGTGGGAGGGGGTGGCTCTCATTCAGAGTACAATCAGTATTTTGCCTGTTACCTTTTAAAAGTTAAAATAAAGGATAATAGACAAATCTCTTAACCGATACCCACTCCTTCTTAGTACCAAAACAGAGGTGGGGCAAACAATGTCAGCTTGCTCAGCTTATAGGTTTTATTGACAATGCACATCTTTTTAGATAACTGTGCATGCCATTTTAGATGGCCTTTTCCTCCTTTCTTTATACAAATTTCAGCATCTGATTTTCATTTAACTAAGTAACAAATGTGTTGGGATTTGTCCTGGACACACACACACACACACAAATGGTTTGAAGATTAATTGAACCTTTATTTTTTATTTTGATCAGCAGATATCATTGCAAACTCATCCAAAATCTAAAATTGTTAGTGCCATATGTGCCATTGATTGATTTCCATCTTGCCAATTAAATAAAGGTTACCGCCTGGGTGCCTCAAAGATTGCCTCTCTTCCTAGGCACCATCCACAGTGGTTCAATGCAGCCAGGCCATCCTGCTGGTTGTCCTCACATTCTCTCTGTAGGGAATGAATGGGAGGCATAGTGCCTTCTGGAAAGTCTACATTTAGGGAATGGCAGAACTGCTTGTGAATAGAACCCCAGTTCTCACTAGAAGTTCTTGTCTCCTCTGTTTTCCTAAAACTGCAAGGATTATTCAATAAATATTTACTGAGCACCTATGATGGCCCAGGTGTTAGGCCAGGCATGGGGAATGGTATGAAAACAACAAGATTTGAGGTTTTCTGTGGAGTCTGAGTTTGAGCTGATGGATACATACCTAGTTTCAGCACAGCATGACTATCTCTGTGAATGGAGTGTTAGCAGATAGCAGAGGCAGAATAGTCTCACCTGATTATGGATGAGAAGATATAGCTAAATTGCTGCATAAAGAAGCAAGAGACATCTGAGCCCCAAAATGGAGAGGACATCAGTGGTAGGGAGATTTGTTGGAGTGTCCTGGAGGAAGTAACAAGGTGAAATTGGGGCTGGCTGTGATCAAGATAAATTTACATGTATGGAATTGTCAAAGAATAAATAAAAAAATATCTCTTTGAAAACCTAAAATCAATGGCAAAAATGTGAGCCATGACAGGAATATAAGACAGAGTTAACCCTGTTCAGGAAAATTCCAAGACTTTATTGAAATGCTGCAGATAGAATGGGATAAATTTGATGGGCTATGGGGTGCCCATTTATGTTGTTTCTGTGAAGGTGTTTTCAATAAGATTCATGGTGTGGGATGTCCTTCTGTATACTTGCTGATTTTATTGGTTAATGAAAAACGCTGCTTTATTATTAACAGAGTAAAGCCAGGCAGGAAATCCGAACAGAGATGTAGAGAAAGAGTAAGCAGAGTCAGGGAGATGCCATGAGACAGACGCCTCTGCTGGAGTCTACCTAAACTTTGCTGGTAGGTCATGACCTCGTGGTGATGCACAGATTAATGGAGATGGGTTAGTTTAGGATATAAGAGCTAGCTAGCTAGCTAGCAATACACTTAAGCTATTGGCCAAACAGCATTGCAAATAATATAGTTTCTGAGTGATTATTTTGGGCGTCTGGGCAGCCAGGAAACAAATGAGTAGCCTCCGCCAACAGATTCAATTTGATTTGGTAGGCTGGGAAATTTAAAAATGTCTCTACCCTGTAGTCTTTGGCTCCCTCTCTTCCTTGCTTCCAGGAGTACATGTATGTCAAAACCTCCACTATCTGTAATTATAAACACACTTAGATAACACTTCCAGCCCCCCTGCCCCCTCCCGTTAACCCAGAATACTATCCAGAGCTTAGCATCCCTATTTAGCTACATCTGCTGAGATGTATTTTCTCAAGTGAGATAATGGAGTCCCAGGATTAGGGTCGCATATATTTGGTTGCCCATGATTCAACCTACCGTAAGAGTCATCAGAATATGGGATTGGTAAGGAAGAGGGATCATTGCCAAGGGTGAGAGATGAAAACTAAGAATCTCAGCAGAGAAGGAATTCAAACCCTGCTTTGATATTCCATGAGTTGTCTTAGTTCTGTTGCTGTGAAGAGACACCACGACCAAAGCAACTCATAAAAGAAAGCATTCAATTGGAAGCTTGCTCCAGTTCCAAAGTTTCAGCCCATTATCCCCATGGTGGGGAGCTTGGCAGTGCACATGGTGCTGGAGCAGTAGCTAAGAGCTAGCTATACTATGATCCATAGGCTGAGAGATAGATGCTGGCCTGGTAATGGGCTCTGGAAACCTCAAAGCCCAACTCCAGTGATGCATTTACTCCAAGTCCACACCTCCTTATCTTTCTAATCCATTTCAAATAGCAACACTCAATGATGACTTAGCATTCAAATATGTGAGTCTATGGGGGCCATTCTTGTTCAAACCACCACATGAGTGCAGCTAACCATGCCGCCCAGTCTTTTGGCCTCATTTCTTCTGCAGTTAAATGCTGGAGTTTTCGAGGAGAGAATGTTCAGTGTATATGTCACTGGAGGTGTGCAGTGTCATTTGTAGGCTGTAATTATCTGAAATAATATAATGCTCAAATAAAATTATTACTATAAGAAGATAAATCCAAGACAAGATTACCCACAATTGTGTCATGAACCAAGGTCTGTGATTTCCATTGTATAGTAGTTTCTAGTGACATCTACATGTTTGTCACAATTCCACTGGTAGAATTTTCTAATCCATGTTTAATTTGAAATGTCATCAGCGGGCTGGAGGGATGGATCAATGTTAAAAGCACTAATTTTTCCAAAGACCCTGGCTGGATTCCTAGTACCCAATTGGCAACTCACAACAGACTAACTGTAACTCCAGTTCCAGAGGATCCAACGCCATTTAAAAAAAAAAACATTTTAAATACAGTCATGATTGAGCTCCATTTTGCTATGGTCTTTCATCAAGTCTCTACTCCCCACCTGTCCAAGCTGCCACACTGTGGAGTTAGGAGATGTATGTCGTGTGTGTGGCACCTCTTACTGTAGAGTGATGTCAGCTCTCCTAACTGAAGAAGAATCCAACTTCAGTATTAACCCTCAAGGATTTCTGGAGAGTTTTTCTGTTCTATACTTAAGACACTAATTCCTATCAAGGTGAGAATAGATTCGCATGAAAACACTTAAGGGGACTTCTCATAAAACTCTTATTTTTAGGTAAAGCTTGAAATAATACTAGAGAGTTAAAATATGTTCCATCTTCAACTTGTTTAACTTCCCACTTGATCCACAACTCAACTGTCGCTGCCCTAAGGATGAAATCACACTCAACTGTATCTGCTTTGAGCTATATTGACATCATTTTCCACTGCATGGAATAACTGTGAGGATGAATTCCGAGTGTCAGTCATCTCCTGCTTTACATAAAAGTCAAGAACATAATGCCAGGCTGCCCCACTTTTCCGCAATAAATAGCAATCTGAATATAACTGGGAAATTCTGAGACATTCTAGGAAAGCTGTTTTTCGACTTGGTCTTTTTTTCTTCAAGTAGACTTTCTCCTTAAGTAACCCCATAGTCCTTGGAACAGGCTTACACCCACACTATCCCCCTTTTCTCTCTCTCTCTCTCTCTCTCTCTCTCTCTCTCTCTCTCTCTCTCTGTCTGTCTTTCTCTCTCTCTCTCTGTCTCTCTCTCTGTCTCTCTCTCTGTCTCTCTCTCTCTTCCTTCCTCCCTCTCTCCCTCCCTCCTCTGCTCCCCTCTCTCTCACACAAACTGGTTGAATTATCAAGCTGTGTTACAATCAGTTTTTGTTAGTGAATTTGAGCTAGTACCACCGATTCATCATCCTCACATTCCTCCTTCCTTTACCCTTCCTCAGTAGAAAGCTAACTTAAAATGGTCGTTCTTATTTTTTTCCCATGAGAAAGAAAATGTCGATTATAGATGCTGGGTGAAACCTATAATACTGACTGAGTGCTATGAAACAAAAAGTTCTCCACTGGAAGAAACTTAATGATATCGGACTAGCTTATGACCCGCACAAGTGCAGAGCTATTAATCAGAACCCTGTGCACACTGCTCAGCATACCACATTCTGACACAATCCCACTGGTCCTTTGTTTTGTGTCTGTAATTAGAGGAAATTTCCCAACATGCATAAGTTGAGGGCAACTTATTTACCCCCATTCTGGCTCAATTTCATCATCCATTGATGAAAATGGACATCATGGTGCCTTTTTCATGCCCATGTTGAGGGAACAGCATCAAATGGCCCATGTGGGAGGCAGGAGAGTGCTCAGTGTGTCTTACCCATGCTGGAACTTATTATTTCATTGGAGAAGTTCCATTTTCTTTCCTGACTGTGCCATTTTACCAGGGTGTCTGTGGAGGCAGATTGCTCTGAGTCCCTATCCATCTGTTGAAGCAGTCATTGGACATATTCTCATGACCTGATGCACACCCATCCTGTTTTACCTCATTGTAGCAATGGGAAAATGCAAGTCACTCAGTGAGGCCATGTTACACTCAAAGGTCTTTGGGAGCCGGGGAATGTGATTGTACTCCATAGCTGGCTTGCCAATCCAGGGGTAGGCATGGAACGCCAAATAACAGGAAGGCTCAGATTAGGAAACTAAGATGTATATTGGTTTCCCAACAAGCAAAGTGAAGCCAACTGCTTCTGAACCTCCAAGCTAGCATGCAAGTGGAGACTGGTTGGCATTGTGCTATTTGCCAATTTCCCCAAAGACGGCCTGACCTTTCTGTTTTTCTTCCGTGTTTATCTTTCCTGAGTATCTTTGGAAGCAGCGATGCCAACCTAACAGACCTCAGCCGCAGACTCATTTTCAGTTACAGAAAGATCTAAATGAAAAGAATTAAAGCTGTGAAAAATATCTTAGATTTAGAGTATAATTTGAAAATAATAATCTTTATCCTCATGGCACCCAGTCACACATCTTCAGATGCAACGATCTTCCTCAAATATGGAAAACCAGGACCTAAGAAGGTAAAATATCTTTTACCTAGGGAGACTTTGAGTTACCCTATTCTGAGTAATCCCTTAAGGCCTTAATTATATGACTTGAAATCTGCATTAATTCAATTAGCTACATCATTGATCAAGTTAACAGTGCAATCTATGCAAATGGCCAATCTTTAGCGAATCAAAATTCCAATTATATAAAGGCTCTAGAGTTGTGATACATCATCTAAATTCTTACCCATAATAATCCTCTGATACAACTATTAGAATGCATGTCTATTATTGAAAAGGTGCGGTAAGCAGTCTATTAATACAGGAGGTCTGAGTTCAGAACAAGTAGATTACCAGTGACTGCAGAGCTGACAAGTGACAGAGGGGACCTTGAAGTCAAGACTTTCAATTTCCCATCCTATGCTCCTTCCACCCCAGTTAATAGAAGATAAGGAATAGCTCGCCCTGAGGTGGGATTTCTCTTCATGATCATACAACTGGGCCAGCTAGAAATAAACATGTGTTGGTTTTGGGGAATAACCAAAATCACCATGGATTAAGAAAGAGATTTGGTAGTTTTGGGATTTAGCTACTAATGAGTACTATTGAGATCCACTCCTACTTATATCGAAAATCTGGTAAAACAAAATTTAGAATTTACTTTTGTTTTATGAGATTCAACCATACTTTCCCAAATTAGTTTATAAGAGTATCTAAATTCTAGCTCATGTATATAAGCCCTTTCCAACAGAAATAATTCACTGATTCCAAGAATTTATCCTCACTGGAACTGAAGATTGATACTATCCAATATCTTTCCAGAAGCCAAAAAATATAAGTTTTAAGGAGGAAGCCTATGAGAATACCTGAAACTAATATCCATTTCCCAAAATACTTCTTATATTTTAATAATAATGGCCCAGGAATAGATTAAAAGCAGGTGCTTGCTAGAGAAAGACTGAATACAAAACTAAATTTACTATGCCTGAATATTGTCAGCCCACTACTAATGTACTGTCATGGACACAACTTTAGAAAGTTGTATTAATTATAACAGGCTGCTACAATTCATATAACATTCTTGCCTATCTCTTGACATTAATCTTTACTTAGAGATGTTCATGATTTTGTATTTTAATTCTGTTTGTTAGTTTGATCATATGTGCGTGGAAAACACAGTAAGAGCTGGGGGAATTCCATAGACACTAACTCTTTCCTTGTGCTCTTGTTGCAAGTTGTATACAGCTGGATTTGAGGTGTAACTAGTCACATGGGAACAGGCAAGAAACAGAGGGTAGCTAAGACACCCCTTTCCTCCCCCTCACACCAGATAACACCTTTGAAATTACAACTTCAGGTTTACACCCACAGGGTCATTCCTGGAGATCTACTCTTCCCATGGGGTCTACTTTTAGTCCCCAGAAATTGCTCTTAGGATATCACCTTCATCCCAGGATCTAAGTGATATAACAAAGCACAGGCAGAAGGACATGAGGGTCAAACCTCCTTTGTCACTCCCTTCTCCTAGCTCACTCTTTCTCTCCCTCCCTTTCTTCCCTCCCTCTCTCTGCTCCCTTCCCTCCTCCAATACCCCATCCCATGTATACATTCAATGTTGAGGTCTAATTGTGTGTTCATTGTTAGGAGAGAGCCCTTAAAACTGATATATGCTCATTTTACCACCTATTTGTCTATGCTGAGTAACATGTGTCTGTGCATATGTGCGTTAAGAAGTGACTATTGCCCTCAAGATTTAGCTTATTTATTACATTTAGAAGATATATATTCTATATCCCAGAAACTTAGGATGAAAATTCCAATTTTCAAACTAGCTCCTTGTTTGTTCCAAGAATTGATTCTTTTTTCTAATTCTGGGGTCCTTTCATGACTGCAGCCCAACAAAGCACTGCCTTTCCTAATTGACATATTTCTAATTCAGACACAGAGGTCTTAAAAGAAAAAGCAACATCTTCACACCTTTCAAAATAAAAGGGGAAGTCCTCCCAAAATCAATAATAAATAACCATCAATTGTGGGTCTATCACGTGACATAGATAAAGGTCACATCAGTGTGGATTCCTCACATGGTCCTGCAAGACAGGAGTAGATAAAAATAGCAACTCGGATAGTTGGTTGACTTGTCCTGGATCACAAAGAAAGTACAAAGGATAAGAACTGTGACCTCTCCAAGCCCCAAACCTATGCACTTTCCTTTAGATGGAGTGTTTCATTTTATAAATGCCATTGTCAGATAGCTCATATTTATTATTCCTTGCTCCCAACCTCACAAGGAAAAGTCTGCCGTTTAGAAAAGAGAAATGACACATACAGTCAGATATTTTTAATGCCACTGTGACATATACTGAGTTCCTCTCTGACCCTGAGAAACTTCAGATCCTGTATCCATGACCCCTCTGCTCTGGCAAACAGGCACACGCACGAAAGCTGTAACGTGGGTGCTGAGGATACCAGGAGCAAAATCAGGCTTAACTTCCTGACAGCTCGGAGAGACAGAACTTGCATGTGTGCACTAAGGAGAACAGAGGGTCGTGTTCAGCTTTAGGTCAGGCCACTGTCTATCAGAATAGGCGTGGATGGACCAGTCTAGGTGAAAACTCAGCCCAGGTCTACCACACTGGCTTCACTGTCTTTCCCATTCTGTACCTCTTGGCTAATGAGCCGTATTTTCTTTCTTTGGAAACAAGTCTTTCCCAGTGAGCTTTTGGGAAGCTCAGAATGCCACCCCCAGACCTGCTGGCACCAAAGGAAGACAGAGCAGCTCCAATCTGCTCTTTCCTTTCAGGCATTCTGATTGGAAGTCCTGCCTAGGACACATGGCCAGAGCCAGGAGCCAAGACAAGAACAAAAAACACTTGCTCACAAGCGTTCCTTCCCAAGCTCATCTAGGCTCTTGGGCTCCATGTTGAGACTCATCCGTGCAAAGTACAAACTGGAGAAGGGTCAGTATGGATGCAGTGAATGCTTATCCCAGGCAAGCCCTAGGCATGGGAAAAGAAAGGAAGGCTGGAGAGACTTCAGAAAAATTAAAGTAGAAGCTGAGAAATAAGATAAAAATGGAACAATAAAAATTAGTGGGAGATTTATAACTCTGAACCTTCCCACCTAAGGCCTTTCTAAGGGACACCAGGCTCTTCTTTACTAAGAATTACCCCCCAAACTACTAAATCTATGAAGACAATATGTACCCATTATGCCAAGAGCACTGAGGCACAAGGGATTCAGCTTGGATCTTTCAAGCCAAGATCTAACGTAAACTTCTTGCATCTTGTTTAAGTCAGGCTTTCTATTGCTGTAACAAAACACCACAACCAAAATGCATGTGGGAAGGAAAGAATTTATTTCACTTACACTTCTGTTTCACCGTCCATCATCAAAGGAAGTCAGGACAGGAACTCAAAGAGGGCAGATTCCTGGAGGCAGGAACTGATGCAGAGGCTAAGGAGGAGCGCTGCTTATTGGCTTGCTCCCCATGGCTTATTCAGCCTGCGTTCTCATAGAACCCAAAACCACCAACTCAGAGATGGCCCCAACTACAATGGGATGGGCTCTCCCCCATCAGTCACTCATTAGGAAAATGTCTTGCAGCTGGATCTTATGGAGGCATTTTCTCAGTTTTGAGGTTCCCTCCTTTTAGATAAATCTAGCTTGTATCAAGTTGATATAAGACTAAACAGGACAGTAGTCTTAAGAGCATACTGTCACTTTAATGGGTCTTGATTTTCTGTAAGGTAAAATGGACCACACAGAGTGGGCTGTAGCCAGGTCCTTTCTTGTGTTGAAGGACTCATTTCTCTTTTTCCTTTTTAAAGCAACTCTGGCCTGTGGATAGTAGTGATAGTGAACTGTTGTCCTAGATTTTGCTTGGATTTTCGAAGGAACTCCTGTTAGAGAGGAAGGAGCCTATGAACTGATGAATACTAATATTCCTTTTAGCATAAAAGAAAAGTCTATGTGACATGTGGTTCCCTATTGGGAAATCAAAAAGTAGCGCAAGGAAATCACTTGCATACTCTCTAGGAAGTTAAGATTAATCTGTAGTCAGTAAGACATTCCTTAATATCTGATCCACTCTACTTCTATCTTAGGGAGGCATTTGTTACAAAGTTGTGCTTGCAATGGTGAATGTCTGGGATTTCTGTCTCACTGGTCCTCTTAAGATCGCCATTTTGACTCTCAGCAGTCTTAATCTTCCCCATTCATCCTGATCTCCATAGAAGTACAAATCCAAGTTAGCATCATAGATTGTCATATACTACATATTCCTTGCGAAGCTTGAGCAATGTAATGTAAACCTGACCTGGGGGCTGGGGAGGGACACTGAGGAGATGACTCAGTCAGTAAAGTTCTGCTTGCACAAACACCTACATGAAAGTCAAGTATGGGAGAAAGTTCCAGCTCTTGCCAGCAAGTTCCAGGGATAATCTACTCCATTGCAGTCTGTGAGCCCCAGGCTCAGTGAAAGATTTTGCCTCAAAAGGTAAGGTAGAAAGTTACAGTGGAAGACATCCAATATTGACTTCTAGCCAGGTATGGGTTCCGTCTCAAGGAACAATCAATCATAAAATGGTTGGTGACTCCTGCAACATTCATGCCATTATTGTACTTTAGATTCCTGTTTTGTTGTTTCTACAATAATCTTTATTCCTTATTTCTGTAAGTTTGGCTTAAGTTTATTTTACATAATATGATCTTGTATAGTCAAAAACCCCAAAGGTTCTAACAAAACTCTCAGAAATAATAAAAAAATTTTCAGTAAAACTACAGGCTAAAAGTATCAGCTCACAAGTCAGTAGTATTTCTATATATAAATAATGAACATTATTGAAGAGAAACTTAAAAAAATCAATTTACCACTGTAATATGTAAATAAGTAAAACATATAGGATTATGCTAATCCATAGAAGCAAAAATCTCCACAGTGAAAGCTCAAATATTGATGAGAGAAATCAAAGCACATACAAATAAATAGAAAAATAGTCTGTTTGTGAAAAAGAAAAATCAGTACTTCTGACATCTCTGCATGGCCAAAATAAACATACAGGTCCAATGCCATCTTCAGAAGGAAAAAGGCCCAGTGTTATTCTTAAAAGAAATATAAAATTCAGTCCTAAAACTTAAAGGTAATCACAAAAGATTTCAAATAGCTTAAGAAAATCTAAACAAAGGGATTATTTATTCATCTCCCTGAATTCTAAATAGATGACAAAGCTATAGTAAATAGAATAGCTAACACACACACACACATACACACACACACACACACACACAGGGGGAGAGAGAGAGAGACAGAGACAGAGAGACAGAGAGATTCATGAAATACATTACAGAGCCAGAAAACCACTACACAGTGATAAGAGGGTGGTCTTTCTGGTGCACTAGCTCAGAAATTAGGCCTCTGTGCCTCACCAGCCCATCAGTTATAAACACCAACTCAATGTGAATCAAACTATGAAGCTGTTATAAGAAAACATGAAAGAAACACTTCAGACTGATTTCTATAGGAACCCCAAAGTAAGGAACAAAAGCCAAAAGTTGACGATTAGAATTACATAAAAATAAAACCCCTCTGCACAGCAAAGGAACTATCAACTGAGTGAAGGCACAAACTTCAACGTGAAGGAAATATGCACGAAAATAAACATGTTCATGACAAGAGGTTCAGTGTTGGTGAGTCAGACCAGACAATACAGGTCCTTGTCACCCAACTTAAAGACCTAAAGTTCAATTCCTGGGATTAACAAAGTGGAAGAGAGAATTGATTCCCACAATTAGTCTTCCAACCT